>NC_034606.1:43573306-43613427 GCF_900095145.1 Mus pahari | reverse complement strand
TGTGTGTGTGTGTGTGTGTGTGTGTGTGTGTGTGTGTGGTCTTTCAGTGTCCAAAGTTTGCTTGGGAGTATCTAATATCTAAGGTAAAGTGGCAGAAGGAATAAGAAGAGGTGACATCCCGTTGTCATTTGGCCATGACTAGTTAATTATAGGAGATAGCCGGAGTAGAGGAAAAGTCAAAGGGACATTCAGCTGCTGCTGTGTGATCTTAACTACGGGGCTCAGCCTCTCTGGGCCACAATTTTTTTCATCTGTGTAAATGGCATTCAAATACCAAAATAATGAGGCAAATCATTATCCTGAGTGGTTCCCAGGACACTCTGGGTTTTACCTTCTTCATCTGTCTAATGGGTGTAAAGTCCCGAGAGGCTTACATGAAGCACCCACACAGAGAGGGTTCCCACCTGTTTCTGGGCACTACCTAAGGACCCACCAAGAGCCAAACCATTCTGGGATGTCCTCCTGAGGCCACTTTTACTCCCTATGAGCTGCCTAGCAGCCACCCTCAGTCACCACTTCCCGCGTCTCTGCCCTTCCATGCAAAGGGCAGGGCTGTTGCCTGGCTTCTGAGCGCCACTGGGTCTCAGCAAAAGCTCCCTTGCAGATGCCGGGATGTTTCCAGCTCCCCTGTTCTACCAGGATGCCCACCGCCGAGGTTCCCCAAGAGGCTGATGGTCAGGGCGATGCGGGTGATGGAGAAGAAGCTGCTGAGCCAGAGGGGATGTTCAAGCCCCCCCCAAACAGCAAGAGGAAAGAGCGGGACTACGTCCGCTTCACACCACTATTGCTGGTCTTGGCTGCGCTGGCCTCAGCAGGAGTCATGCTTTGGTATTTCCTAGGTAATGGAAAAGGAGGATCCACTTGAAAAGACCCCCTGGGAGGGTTCAGGGTGGGTATAAGGAGGATTGTCTTGGCTGTGAGGGACACATGGGGTGAACCAGGATTCCTTGTTCTGAGGTGGTTTTCCACTCTTTGTAGTCTACCTGGGTAACCATCCCCATATCCCTCAAGGTGGGAACACTGCTGGACCTCTGTTGAGTCCCATAGCTTAGTTTGCTCCCTGCTTCCTTCAGCCAGGGATGCACCCAATTCTTGGGTCTGAACCAGCCAGGGAGTGTGAGCACACCATTCCTTGCTGAGAGCTCTCCTGGGCTCTCTCTTGGGCTCAAAGCCAATGTGCTCTGCTACAGGAGGCCCATAGGTACCAATGGGACCTGGTACCAATTAGTGCCTCTGCTCATTTGAGCCCCATTGCTCCATCACCTCTGAATCTCCAGGGCTTGGCGTGGAGAGTCAAGAGGACTGCTAGAGAGCACCCAGGCTAGTGAACCTCTTCCTCATAACTGACTTGGGCCCTTTGGCTCTGAAGTCATGTCCCTCGAGCAGTCCCATGGCACCCCAGGAGCAGTTGGTCCTGTTCTGGACCCAGAGACACCCTTCCACCTACATATTTAAAGCTTGATGGTCCCAAGTGTTGGATGGGGACAGCTCACCTCCAACCCCTCATCATGGAGGAAAGTGGATCAACAAAGATTAGTCTGTGCCTGTGAAAATGTTTCCCATAAAGAATAGGTTTATTTATCTGTCTGTTCATCTATCCAAGTATCATCCACCCATTCATCCATCTATCCATCCAACATGTACCATCCACCCATCCATCCAATGTCATTTAGCCATTTATCCCTCTGCCAAACATTTCATTATTATCATATAGCCATCTATCCATTGACCATCCACCTATCCATCACCCACCTATTTATCCACCCATTACTTACCCATTATCCATCCACTATCCACCCATCTATCTGCCATCTGTTTATCAACCATCCATCTATCCACATTTTCATTTATCTATCTATCCATCATCTATGAATTCATCTATCCATCAACAATTCAACCATTCAACTATTCATGTTACTCATCTGTCAATCATTTACCCATAGATCCACTCATGCATAATAATCTAATAATCTACACATCCATCCATCCATCTGTCCATCTGTCTGTCCATCCGCCCATCCATCTGTCTGTCCATCCGTCCATCCGTCCGTCCAGTGCCAGGCACAGGGACTTGTGCTAGACTCTGGTGATGGCTCCTGTCCTCCTCCATGACTCCACTGTAATGTCAAATACAATTAGAACATGCCTGTCACGACTGAGAAAGCCCCCGAAGGGAGATCTCAGCTCACATACATGACTAGAGACTTTCCAGTAAACTGTTGCATAGGATTCTTTCTGGACGTACTCAGCAGTACACTTTCAGAACCGTTGACAGGACCTGGAGCAGCACTAGGCAAACAGATCCACCTAATCCAACCCAGATTCGAGATCACACTCGATGCTTACTGGCTTGTTCCCTGGGGCTTGCTTAGCCTGCTTTCTGATAGCACTCCCCAGTGCAGGGGTGGCTCCCCCACAGTAAGCTGGGCCCTCCCACATCACCTATCAATCAAAAAAATGTCTTATCGGCTTGCCCACAGGCCAACCTGCTGAGAACATTTTCTCAATTGAGGTTTCCTCTTCCCAGTGACTCTGGCTTGTGTCAAGCTGACGTAAAAGTAACCACTGCAATACCCACGTTCAACAGAGGCTGACTTGGGGTGACTCGCAGCCCTTCTCAGAGCAGCCCTTCACTAGGAAGCGGGAAACCCGTACCCCAATTGCTGCAGACTGGAGTGCAGTCTCATTGAGCTGCTGGGTCATCAGGCTTCAGGGTTGAAGAGCCAGGCACTCAGATGGTGGTCATCTTTCTAACCCTTTGTCCTGTGCCCCAGTGGGGTTCTCCCTGGGGCTGTAGACCTAGGGCATGGGGTGAGTGCTCTACAACCTTCCAGAAAAGCCAACCCCTAAAAGGACTCGGGGTGGAAGAGGCCCCCAGGGGAGCTGTTATTTTGACTCCTCCTCCCCAGGCCAGCATGAGAGATTGTGCTGTGATAGATAGATAAATGGATAGATAGACAGACAGACAGACAGATAGATGATAGATAGATAGATAGATAGATAGACAGACAGACAGATAGATGATAGATAGATAGACAGATAGATGATAGATAGATAGATAGATGATAGATAGATAGATAGATAGACAGACAGACAGACAGACAGATAGATGATAGATAGATAGATAGATAGATGATGGATAGATAGATAGATAGATAGATAGATAGATAGATAGATAGATAGATAGATAGATGAGCAATAGATATCTGGGAAGCATGCCTCACCCATCTTAGAAGGATAATGGGCAGCCCAAAGTGGGGCTGATAGCTGGGCAAGGAGCAAGATGAATCTGTCTGGGAGGTGTGCATGGCTTCATTGCTGCTCTGTGGGGTTCAATAGCTGAGCCCCTCATTCTCCCAATTTCCCAATTACTCCACAGCTCCATATTGGCCCCATCCCTTCCTACGCCCCCCCCCCCCAAAAGCCTCTCAGAAAAGAGACCTCAGGACACCAGACTCCAGCCCTCCCACTACGAGGGCTCTGCCCCCCACCCTCTCAAGAGCCATCTAAAGCCAGATTCCAATCGCTCTCACCTTCCTCTCACAGTGGGACCCCTTCCACCCTCTGTGGAGCCTCTTCTTTCAGTGCAGCATCCCTAGGTGGTGTTATGATGTGCGGAGACCTCCCGTGAACATCTTCTCTCACACACCCTGTGGGGCCAGGCTCTGCTCCACTCCCAGCCTCAGCTCTTTCAGCCCCAGTCATGGCCACTGTTGAATCTTGGGGCCAGGTGTCCCTTTCTGTATCGGGCCAGGAGTATGCAGTCTTCCTTGCCACGATCAACCTCAGCTCTCATTTCTTCAGCATCCTCTGACAAGGAAGATTCTCCTTTCTGTGTCTCTACCCACTTTTCTTGGGCATCCTTAGTAATCAGCATCCTTTATCCATGGCTACTCCCAATTTTGCTTGTCCAGCTCAGGTCTGCCCTCCACTGCTGCTGCTCCCTCGCCCCCTGAATTTTCAAGGATCCCCCCAAACCCCACGTGTGCAGAACACAGATCTCGCCAGTCCCTACAGTCACCCGTTTCCCGTGTCCATGAGCCTGCAGGCGTCCATTTTGGCCCCGCAGCTGCTTCTCCACTTTTACTGCCTGGCCTCCAGTCTACCCAACATGGTGGATGCTCAGCACGCCGCCGCTTTGGGATCCCTGTGTAACTTGGTAGATGGAGATGCGGATAAGTAGGGAGACCAGCGCCGCCTTGGAATCACAAGATGCTCGGAGGGTTGGGGTGACAGGAGGTAAGAGAGACAAGAGACTTTTGGACAAGCTCCTTCCATAACCCCTTTCTTTCTGACCAGGGTACAAGGCGGAAGTGACTGTAAGCCAAGTGTACTCTGGCAGCCTCCGGGTGCTCAACCGTCATTTCTCCCAGGACCTGGCCCGACGAGAGTCCATTGCTTTCCGCAGTGAATCTGCCAAAGCCCAGAAGATGGTACGGAGGGATGGGAGGGCAGGCGGGGGAAATGTGAGAGGGCAAAGTCATGTGTTTGGGCGTCCAGTAGGTTTGTCCGTCACTTTTCTGGGAATGCTCACAGAGGGTGCAGGGGAGACCCTGTCCTGGGTACCATGGGAAAGGACTGTGCTAGAGAGGCTGGGTCATGCACAGGCGCCAACTGACTAGAAAGAGACCTAGATTTTGCCTCTTGCAGTAAGGAACTTGCAGCTGACATTGTCAGGGCCCTGCCCCCCCCCCCCACAACGCAATGACCATTGCATTAGGGGCAAGGTGCTGCTAGCTCCTTCCACTCTTACCCAGGCACAGGACTAGTATTCAGGGGGTTAGATGCAACGCTGGAGGCACCCCTCAGCCATGAATGAGCTGAATACTATGCATCCCAGCATCAAGATGTCCTCATAGGGGACACCACAGGGCTCTTCATGCTGTGTCCCAGTGTGCTCTATCATAGCCCCTCCATCGCTCTCAGCTGTACCTTGCTCATTAACGGCAGGCAATCTGAATTCCCAGAGTGGACTGGCTATACCAGAGGTTGTGGGGTGGGGTAGGGTGGGGGTAGGGGACAAGGCGTGAAGGCTGTGCTTGGCTTAACCTTGCGCTTGTGAGGGTGGCAAGCACGGGTTTGATGACCAGAAGGGACTTGGGAAGCCTGCACCTTGGAGGCCATCATGGAGGGTGACCGGGATTCTGTCTTCCTTCTCGCAGCTCCAGGAGCTGGTTGGCAGCACTCGCCTGGGTACTTACTACAACTCCAGTTCTGTCTACTCCTTTGGGTGAGTTGTCCCGGCCCAAAGGGCCCCTGTGAAAGCCACATATCTAAAGGCATGAGGGCTGGACCCTGTAGGCAACTGACACAATGCCCTAACCATACTCTATCTCAAAACTCCGTTAGAAAGAAAACAAAGAACATGGGGGAAACGGAGGCCTGGAGCAGAAACTTAGCCTCTGACATGTGGGTCCCCTTCATTGAGCTTGGTCTTGTCACCTACAAATGGCGGTGTTGTTGTGACAGGGTTCACACCACACCGTGACTGGGGCTGCCTGATGTAAGTGGGTTCAGGTTCAAGGTGTGCTTAAAAGCACGTGGCTCAGGACCCCCAGTCCAGGACTTGGCTTGCCTGGTCCTATCTGGGTCTGCCAGTTACCAAATGACCTTCTGTGACTCTGTCTCTCCTCCCAGGGGGTGAGGATGGGAAGAAAGCATAGCGACTTCCCAGTGGGTCTGAGTCTCAGTCGGTTCCCTTGAGTTGGGGCTGGGCGGGGACTTCAGGCTCCTTTCACTTCTGTCTGCATAGGGAGGGATCCCTCACCTGCTTCTTCTGGTTTATCCTTGACATCCCCGAGTACCAGCGGCTGACCCTGAGCCCTGAGGTAGTGCGTGAGCTCCTGGTGGGTGAGCTATTGTCCAACAGCTCAACCCTGGCTTCCTATAGGACCGAATATGAGGTGGACCCGGAAGGCCTGGTGATCCTGGGTCAGTACTGCAAGGGGAATCCTGGTGGTGTTAGAGCAGCAGGGCCGGGGGCGGGGGTGGGGAGGCTTCCCCCCTCCGGGGGGGGGGGTTGGGATGCTCAGGTGATCCTGGAGCCAGGATAGAAGGCGAGGGCGGGGGCGGGGCCGGGGCAGGGCGGGGGCGGGGCTTACCTCGGCTGAGCCTGGCTCTGCTCCTCCTCCCTGTTTTTATTTTCGGTGTTCTATTTATTTGGCTTTGCCCTTGTTTATTTGTTTGTTCATTTCCTTTTGACAGAAGCCAGCGTGAACGACATAGTCGTACTGAATTCCACGCTGGGTACGCTGCTGTGTCCTTGTTTTGGCCTCTTTCCTTTAGAATCCTAGGTCTTCTTGTCTGGTCCGTTGTGGGGGTGGGGGTCCCGAGGTTTCCACTGTGGGGACAGGGAGTCCCAACTTAGAAACACTGGGGGGATCTCAGAGGGGGACCTGGGTGAGGGCTCTGAGCCCGGGTGGGGGCTCAGGTAGACGTGTGCTTGCACGCCTGTGCCTTAGGTGTTGAGTGTAAGTCGTCCCCCGTGGGGAGCTGTAGGTTAGCCATGTGAAAACCAACCTCTGCTGCCTGTCACTCTACTCAACCTACCTGCCTACCCTCTTTCCTACTGAAGGTAGAAACAATCTTGCTAATCCATGCTTAATCCCTTGGCCAGGCAGGACTTAACTGGGTCTGTTGGAGGGTATGGTTCTGGCACGTTCAGGAACTCTCTCTTTACCCTTCCCTCCTCGCTCTGCCTGATACCACACTGTTAGAATCACTTTGATTTTTCTCCCAGACGCTATACTGGCTTGCTGCTGAGGCCCGAATAGCCAGGTGCCAGGCAGCCCACTCTGTGGCACAAGGTTAGGGGTACCATGCACGCTGTAGTCTACCGACCGGTGACTCCTGCGGTTGTACACACAATGTGCTGTCTAGGCTGCTGTACCCTATGACACAAGCCCTAGTGCTCAGATTCCCGCCGTCCCAGCGAGAGTGGTCACCTAAAGCGGGAGCAGGGGTGAGCACCTCGAGGGAGGAAGATGGTTTCAAATCCTAGATGTGCCTGTCCTGACTTCCTTTCCTCCTGCCCTCGGTGGATAGAAGCGCTGACCTTAAAGCACAGTTCAACAGCTAAAGCCAAGATTCTCAGACAGTTATTCTGAGCTGGGCCAGGTATACCTGCCTTGACAAGGGGTGATGTGGAGGTCAAGAACACAGACCCTGTTTCCATCGTCCGTCCGTCCGTCCGTCCGTCCGTCCGTCCGTCCGTCTATTATCTATTTTCTATCTATCATCTATTTATCAATTATCTATCTATCTATCTATCTATCTATCTATCTATCTATCTATCTATCTATCTATCTATCTATTATTTATCATCTATCAATTATCTATCTATAAATTATCTATCAATCTATCATTTATCTATCATCTATCTATCACCTATCTATCTAGCTATCTGTCTATCTATCTATCCATCTATCTACTATCTATCTATAAATTATCTATCAATTTATCATTTATCTATCATCTATCTATCATTTATCTATATACCATCTATCTATCTATCTATCTATCTATCTATCTATCTATCTATCTATCTATCTATCTATCTATCTATGGGGAAATGCCTTGTGCAAGTGTGTTTTTCTTCTTGTTCTAGAACTCCCCTACCCCCATAGCGGCTCCAATTTTGCTTCTTAGTTAAAAAGTCTTTGACTTTTTACTTTTCTTTTATTTTTTGGAGACAGGGTTTCTCTGCATAGCCCCTGGCTGTCCTGGAATTCTCTTTGTAGACCACACTGGGCTTGAATTTACAGAGATCTGCTTGCCTTTACCTACCGAGGGTTAGGATTAAAGGCATACGCCATAACTGCCCAACCTTAAATTTAATTTTCAGAAAATGATTTCCCATGTAGCTCAGGCTGGCCCCAAACTCTCAATCCTCTTGCCCTCATCTTTTGAGTGCTGGGATTTCAGCTGTGGGCCACCACACTGGACTTTATTCTGAAAATAACAAGTCCATTCATATCAATAAAACATTTTATAAGAAGTGGCAGCTTTTCCTAAAACCGATCTTCCTTGAAGAAAGGTATTGTGATGTTCCTGTTGGTATCAGGGATGGCCACCCTGTGGGTGTCTGTATTTGGTCTGCTGTGACATCCCAGGTCACAGAGCCCTGGGACACTCTGCTGTGTTCTCCAGGAGGCAAAAGAAACAAGGGTCTTAGTGTTAAGATGAAGAGCCTGGCCTTGACACCTTAGGACCTGGGGCGCCACACTGAGAACTCTGTGCGCGGTCAGACCTGGGGCGCCACACTGAGATCTCTGTGTGCGGTCAAGAAGGCTCTTGCTGTCTTGCTACCATTCTCTTTGCTTTAATCCCTCTGTGATGGTTTCCTGTTTCATCACAGGGGATGCTGAGTGTGGTGGCACACATGTTGACCCCAGAACTCGGGAGGCAGAGGTGGAACCATAAGACGTTGACATTAGCCTGAGTTGTATAGTGAGACCCTGTCAGAAATGAACATAACACCCCAAATAAGCCACCGCCCTCCTCCCATCTGCTTTCTCGGGCTCCTTTGAAAGGTCATGGTCAGCAAGGTGTCACTGTCAGCTTGGTCACCCTCGGTGCCGCAGCATAGACAGAGCTGGGCCTCAGTGGCTAGTCATGGCCAGCATCCGGTGTCAGTTCTGCAGGAGTCATCTGTGCAGTGTCCAGCACAGAGCGTGGTCTATGCTATGTCTGCTCTGACGCAACACCTTGCGTTTCTGGCGGTGGAGCTGTGCTTCTTGCTTGTGTGGGTGCCTACAGAGGTCAAAGGGCAGAGGAGAAGTCAAGCTCTCTCCTTTTGCGGTGCTAGGACTGAACCCAGCGGTCATGCATGGCAGTCATGGCTGTGAGGGAAAGGCCATGGAGGTAGGCATGGCTGCAAGGCGGAGCAAGGAGTCAGGTGAGGGGATCCAGGGAGGAAGGAGGGAACAGCTCTTGATTCAGCATCCAAAGCCTTCCTAGAGGCTGGGGTGTCAGGCCCAAGCCTGGGGAGCTGGGAGTTCCTTGGGTCTAGCAGGGCCGGATGAGACATGGCTCCACATACCATGATCAAAGCCCAGGAGAAGCCTGGTACAGGCATGCGTATTAACTGCCTCTATCCAGTGCCTGGGCAGGACTCTTAGTCCTGTTTGCTGTTAGCACTAGGCAGGAGGGCACACATCTCTGCTTCATTACTTTTCAAAACCAAAAGTTATCAAAATGGCTCGCATAAGGTATGGGCTTAAAGCAAGGTTCACCAAACAGAGACATCTCCGAGAAGCCAGAGAGCAGAGACAGGTCTCTCCCTTCCCCAGGCAGATTCCTGGGCAGCCTCTGTCCCCAGGAGGTGTGTATCCCACTGGAGTCTGGCTGGCCAGGGCAGAAGAGGGAGCAGACCCTTACCTGGCCCTCAGCATCACACAGAGAGGCTAGGGCGAGGGTTATGTTTATGGATGCCAGAACTCAGGGTGGCTAAGCTACTGGCCAGAGTCACACAGCTGACGCATGCCGGTGCCAGGATGGTACTAACAGCCTTCCCTCCCCCCAACCCTGCCCATCTCAGGTTCAGTCCTAGATCCCCTGAGCCTGCTGGCAGAGCTCCTGGTCTCCCTGCTTCAGGAAGCCGGAGGCCAGGCTTAATGGGTTCTTTGCTATCTCTGGCATCCAAGCTTGCAGATTAAACGAGTTTTAAGTAAATTAAATTTTATAAGTGCACTTAATTTATTATGCTTAATCAGGAGACTAAATGTATTAAATTAAGTTGAGTTTAATGGAAGGATAGCCTGGGGTGTGGGGTCTGGTGAGACGCCAAAGGAGTTGTGAAATGAGGGTAGCTATTGTCTGGGGCTGAGCCTCCGCTGCAGGGGACAGCTGTGGGGTGACAACTCAGCTGGGGGTGGGGGGGTGGGTCACAGGAAGACTCATTGTTTTTATTCAACGCTTATGGCATTTCTGGCTCCATGCCCCAGCATGGACTGTCCCCAGGCTGTGGCAGCCCTCTGAGTGTGGGCCACTGTCCTCAGTATGCAGGCGGGAAAGCCAGCCTCCTGGGGTAGAAAGTGTCCAGAGAGCTGCTAAGGGCAGGGAACAGGATGGTGGGTGCAAGGCCCGGACCTCGCAGCATCCCTGTGTGTTTGGGACTGGGTGGATGGGGCAGCACACCTGCTGGTCTTTTAGCCTGCACAGTGTCACTCCAGGGGGATCCACGCCAGACTGTATAGCCTTGCACTGCCTCACCTTCTTTGGCTCCCTGTGGCCACAGGACAGAGCAGTGCTGGTCCCGATGCGATCCTGTCTGCCTCCTTCTCCCTATATTGTCCTCCTGCAATGCCTGCTCTGTGATAAGATTCTGCAAAGCTTCCCCCAGGCCTCTCTGCTCCTTGCCATCTATACACCTTGGGCTCAGTTCAAGGCCTTCATCTTCTGCGCTATCTGTGCTGGGCACTCATCCTGGCCCACAGGGCTCCGTGTGTTTGTTAAATGACTGAATGAGTGCGTGAGTCAAAGGCTGGGCAGGGAAGCTACAGGGGGTCAGAAAGGTGGGTGCCCAAGCCCGGCCCAGCCCCTCTCCTCCCTGCCTGCTACCATGGCTGGAGAAGGCTTTGTGGCCATTCCCAGTCTCTCTTTCTGGCTAAGGGTTCTGTCCTTTTCCACCACCAGGCTGTTATCGCTATAGCTACGTGAACCCAGGCCAGGTCCTCCGGTTGAGGGGGCCCGACCAGCAGACCACAAGCTGCCTGTGGCATCTGCAAGGGCCTGAGGACCTCATGCTCAAAGTGCGGCTGGAGTGGACCCGGGTCGATTGCAGAGACAGGGTGGCGATGTATGACGCAGCTGGGCCCCTGGAGAAGAGACTTGTCACCTCGTGAGTCCCTCCCTGAAGGGCTGAGGGAGACCCAGGGTCAAAGGTCACACTTTGCGTTGGAGCCTCAGCCTCAGGCCGATACGGTTGCTGTGGAGGGCAGTTGGAAAGGAGGCTACAAGGTTGTGTGCCAAGCAGTGGTCTCCATTCCCTTCTCAGAGCCTCCGTTTTCCCATCAGGATGTAATTAACAAGTTGTAGGATGATGATCTCTAAGGTCAACTCTGGGAAGGTACATGGCTTGTTAGAACATTCTAGAATCTGGCAGCAGCCTAGTATTCCAACTAGCACTCTGCTGCATCCTCATTGTGTCCCTTAAAACACAGAGTTTGCCCTTTTTTTTTTTTTTTTTTTTGGTTTTTTGAGACAGGGTTTCTCTGTATAGCCCTGGCTGTCCTGGAACTCACTTTGTAGACCAGGCTGGCCTCGAACTCAGAAATCTGCCTGCCTCTGCCTCCCGAGTGCTGGGATTAAAGAGTTTGCCCTTTTGAACCTCAGTTTTTCTTATCTGTAAAATGGGTGTATACTCTTGCGCACCATTTTCTGATATAGACAATATTGAAGATATGCAGCCATTGTGACGCTCATTCCATACTGGGTAGCTGGGGGCCTCCAGGGCCCCAACCATCTCCTCCAAGATGGACACGGGGGTGCTGAACCTAGAAGGCTCTGCAGGAAATGGGGCTGGCAGTGCTGAGTTGTGCCATTGTTTGATGCCAGGGGACAAGGTGGTGTCATTTCTGTGTCTCTTGGATCATACCATCTTGTACACTTCTCTGCTCCATCAGGGTCTATGGGTGCAGCCGCCAGGAACCTGTGATGGAGGTGCTGGCGTCGGGCTCCGTCATGGCCGTGGTGTGGAAGAAGGGCATGCATAGCTACTATGACCCTTTCCTGCTCTCAGTGAAGTCTGTGGCCTTCCAGGGTGAGGGTCTCCAAGGATGGAGGGAGGCACAGACAGGAGCCCTGGTCTCTGGTGGCATGCCCTATGCCTTCTCTGTCCTATCAGTGATAGAGTGGCTCTGGAAGCCTTCAGTGAGCAGCAGTCCCCTCCTCTCCCTTCCTACCTCTCTCCCCCTTTCTCCTTCACAGTCCTCCCAGGGCCCTGGCAGCCCCCAGCAAAGGTGTCTGTCCTGGCAGACCCCCAGGAGGTCTTGGCTCATCCCCAGCCTCAGGCACTTTTTCCTGCCTCTCCCTTCCCATCCCAGCCCTCCCTGCCCCCATGCTGTCCTCCGGGTTAGCAGAATTAACCTGAGGACCCTGCCTGAGCTATGGCTGGCCTTCTTGCTGTTTCTAGCTGCCATTCCTCTGAAGGTGTCTGATGGTTCTTACTCTCCTGGGTCATCCCTGGGCAATCCCACAGACCTCCAGCTGTCCCTGCAGATGTGACGACTGGTGTTCCCTTGGCACCATAGTCTCCAGGAAAAACCAAGGAAGGGTTTGGGGCTCTGGACCCCCAGGGACAGGTGACCTGAGAACCCAAGATCACACTGTTCTCCTGCTTCCACCCCTGAGTCTCTTCCTGAGTGACTTAGCCAAGCCTCCCTCCTCTCCTGGAACTCTTATTAGTGTGTGTGCATATGTGTTATGTATGTATACATGTGTGTGTGGCATGTGTGTGGGGTGTACATGTGTGTATGCTTTATGTGTATTGTGTGGTGTGTGTGGTATGGATGGTATGTGTGTGGGGATGTGTGTATGGTGTGGTGTGTATGTGTGTGTGTTTACATATGTGTATCTGTGTGTGCATGTGTGTGTGCACATGTGCATGTGTGTACATGCATGTGCATAAGTATGTGTGCATTGCTGGGATGGACCTCTGGGCCTTCACACATGTTAAGCAAATGCTCTAATGTGGAGCCATGGCCTCAGCCCCTCCCTCTTTGCAAAGGCATCAGCTCTCCCTCCCCAGCTGCCCCTGAGAGGCCTGCTGTGAGCATATTTTGCACACTGTTAAGTTCAGCGTGCTCGCCACTCAGCAGATGGAACGTGCTGTGTCCATCGCATCTACTCGCTGCTGAGCTAGGTACTCTTCTCCCCATTTTATGGATGTGGAAACTGAGGCACACTTACGTAGCCATGTCGGGCCCTGAGCTTTGCTGTTAGTGGGGTGCAGTGAGGCACTATGCGGGGCTGGGGGGGAGAAGGGGCCTGTCCTAATCGCTGTTCTTGGATTCAGACTGCCAGGTGAACCTGACACTGGAGGGCCGGCTGGACACACAGGGCTTCCTCCGTACACCCTACTACCCCAGTTACTACTCTCCCAGTACCCACTGCTCCTGGCATCTCATGGTGAGTTCCTCTCCTCCTGCAGCCTGCCCTGTGCCCAGAGCAATCTTTAGGGCTTCAGGGACAGGAGGAGTGACATCCTGTCTGACCCAAGTACTCATAGGCCAAGTACAAAGCAGGAGGGTGGGTGGGATTTGTTTATCTGATCAGGCACGTGCCCCAGCTTGCCCACACCCGCTGTGTGACACACGATTGCCTGCCCTCCTTTCCCAGGTGCCCTCACAGGACTACGGCTTGGCGCTCTGGTTCGATGCCTACGCACTGAGGAGGCAGAAGTACAACTTACTGTGTACTCAGGGCCAGTGGATGATTCAGAACAGGAGGTAGCCTTTCCCTCCCCATCATGTGGCCCTCAAGCCCTGACCCGTGCTGGGACCTGGGGGGTAGCAGAGGGCAATGAGCAGAGGCTGAAGCCACCAAAGCCTCTCCTGACTGTCCCTCCTGTCCCTCCTATTCTGACCAGCCCTTCCCCAGATGCCCAGCAGGCTCCAGCAGGCATCTTACCACCCTGTCCATCCCAGTCAGGGTAAATGGTGGAGCTGCCTTGGTTTCTGTAACCACATGGCTCCACCAACTGTGGGGACAGGGTGCAGGACACTTGAGAGAACATGGCCTTTCTTCCACTCCCCTACAGCCCGAGGACGCCATTGTCTTTGCCGTTGGCTTCCACGGGGACAGCAGCTCTCAGGGTTACCCTGTGCATTTGTGTTCTCTGCAGTGTCCAGCCTGTTCACTTGGCCTCCTGGCAAGGAGGTGTCTAGCTAAGAACGTCTTCTTGGGAGCTTGCAGGGGACAGAGGGAGCTGTGAAGTGACGTGAGTGTGTGTGTGTGTGTGTGTGTGTGTGTGTGTGTGTGTGTGTGTGTGTGTTGGGGCTGGGGGAGGGGCTAGCCAGGAGGATGAAGTTGTGCCAGCAACTGAGGATACCGCTAAGCCCCATTTGCCAGTTGGTTGATCTTATTCTAGATAGAAGGTGGCAGGGAGTGACAAAGCTTGCTTTTTCTAATTTGTTGGGGACAGTGACAAAAAGGAGGTAAACTGTCTAAGGTGTGATGTGAGTCCGTGCTGTTGTAGTGACAGGCCACTGTGTGACATAAACCTGAGACGCCTAGGGGTCAGAAGGTCTGCGTGGGGAAGGGCGTTGTCACGGGTGCCCTTTATCACGTGGCTCCCTCGGCCACCAGCCCACGCCGGGAGCTGCTGGCCTCTGGCTTCCGCATCAGAGCCCGTGACTGGAGTTTTCTGAATGAAGGTGCTGTGTCTTCAGCTATGACCCCTCCCTGAGTGTTGTCACTATCTCTGAGAGGCCAGAGAGAGAGGGAACAGCCTTGGACCTGGCACTCTTTTGCAGTAACTTCAGATGGGTCACAGTAAGGCTCCTCCCAATGGTTGTCAGTCACAGGCAGTTAGAATGGGGCTCAAAGCCTGGCTCCCCTGGTCCCTTCTTGGGCAAGGCTTGCCTCTCCCAGCCTCTGGAACTTATCTGAGTATGCTGAGACTAGGATGGACTCTGAAGATGAAGTGCTCACCTAATATACAGTGATTCCTGGGCTCTGCCTGGTAGCCCCCAATAATTAAAAAAAAAAAAAAAAAAAAAGCCATGGGCATGCAAGATGGCTGAGTGGGTAAAGAGACTTGCCACCAAGTTTGAGGACCTGAGTTCAGTCCCTGGAACCAACACGGCAGAAGGAGGGAACTGACTCCCAGAAGTCATTCCTCCACCTCCACAGACCTGTTGTCCCAAACAAGAGTGCGTTCTATTACACAGAAACGAACAAAGCAAAGGGCCTGGAACGAGCCGTCTTCCGCGAGAGACTGGATAAGATGGTGGGTGGAGACGGTACCAACCACAGTCACTAACTGGCTCTGACTCGGTGCCACGCAGGCATGGAAAGCGATTATGTGCTCCCCACAGTCGAGCAAGGGAGGCAGACTCAGAACCTGTCCTTATCCTGCTTCTGGGGCTGTCACAAAATGGCCAAGGCAGGGTAGTTTATAAAGAAGAGAGGTTTGCTCAGCTCCTGGTGGGGTGGCGAGGGCTGCGAGTCTAAGAGAGCAGCGTAAAGACTCTGGCTTTCTGCTGAGTCATAACGGGGCAGAGGGCGTCAGGGGATGAGGCAGGGCCGAAGGGGCTTGCCTGATGGTGCAAGGTTGGGGTGGGGGCTTTATCTGCTAGATGAACGCAGTCACCGGGTGCAGCCCCTGACCCAATCACTTCCTCGAATGCCCTTCCTCCAAACGCCACTAGCCTACACTAGCCTAAGACCGGAGATCCAAGCATGAATTCTGATTTCAAGCATGAATTCCAGGGACTCGTTGGGCGAGCTTCACAGCTTGTGGGAAGCCTGAGGCCCAGAGGCTGAGTCATTTGCTGAAAGTCCCTGTGGCTTGTGACGTCATCACTGAGCTCAGGCAGCCGGCCGGCCCCCAGGGCATGATCGCCCAGCTGTGTCTGTCCGTGTGTGAGCGTGTGTGTGTGTGTGTGTGTGTGTGTGTGTGTGTGTGTGTGTGTGACAGAGGGGGGGGGAAAAGAGCACTCAGTTGCACACTTCGTTGTATGGTGTCTCCTCAGGAAGGCTCTCATCTCTCAGTAGAGCCATTCCCCGCCGGTGGGAGGTCAGGGCATCTCTGTGGCTTTTACCAGTTCCTCTGAGAGCAGCTGGAAAAGTTGCACCTCATCTCAGCCCTTCCCCTGGGATGCAGGGTCCCCCAGTGGAGAGTTAACTCCGTGCCCCATACAATGAATGCCTGGTGGACGGCAAGGCATGATGGGACGTATACAACAGAGGCCTAGGGCCTGGTCTCCGGTTACTGTGGGCTGATAAAGATAACGTCACTGCTGGGAAATTCTCTGAAGAGTGTGTCCTGGAAAAATCTGCTGTGTGGGTAGCAGAGGCCTGAGAGATGGAGGAGGGGAGAGGGAGACGAGGTCCTTTGGTCCAGCGATTGAGGAGCACGGGGAAGAGATGGCGGAACCCGTCCCCAGTGCCGGTCTAGTGACAAGGGACTCCTCCACGGGCTGGGCACCCTTGGTGGGGACCCTGCCTGTCCACTTTGTTTTCTCCCAGTTCTGGCTGCTGTCCCCCGCAGGGTCCTCTTGCCCTTCAGTGGCCTGCCAGGTGGCAGGGGCTCTTGTCCTTGTCAGATCTGGCTGCTGGCTGCTGGGTTTCGCAGAACCTCCTCACTGGGCGATACCGCAGCACTGGCTTCCCCCCTTCCAGGAACCTGCCCTCATTTCCTCTCATGTGATGTCACTCTCCTGTGACCTGCCTGACCCTTTCTGCTAACTTCCAGCCATGAGATAAGGCAGAACGACAGGTTCCAGAGGCCTCTGTAAGCCTGACTCTAAGTGGTCTTTCTGCTTCCCCAAAGCCCTGTGACTAGTGCCACTTGCAGCCACCCTGTGTCAGGTCCGCCAAACCATTCTTCCAGGTCCTCTGAAATATCTGCAAGGTGGTGGGGCCAGAGGATGGCTTTCTCCTGACTATAGTTCAGCCACCACACTTTCAGAGGCCTGAAGTTTGCTGAGGTCACAGAACTTGTCTGGTGGCAAAGTTATGTGGAACTCGGCTCTGCGGTGCTAGTCAAATGTCCTGTCCACCACAGAGCAGGCCACTGTCCCTCCGTCAGTGCTGTCTTTCTGCCCTCTGTCCTTCAGCTTGTCCTTAGAAAGAGCCATGTTCAGGTGAATTTCTGAGTTCGAGGCCAGCCTGGTCTACAGAGTGAGTTCCAGGACAGCCAGGGCTACACAGAGAAACCCTGTCTCGAAAAACCAAAAAAAAAAAAAAAAAAAAGAAAGAGCAAGCCATGTTCACAGTGAGGCCTGACCACCCCCCCCCCTTTCTCCTGTCCATGCTTCTGCCTGTCCACTCAGCATCTTCCCAGCTCCTCTGTGGAAAGACGCTGATATGCCGATTGACAGGCCTGGGGAAAAGATCCCCTCCCCAACTCACAGGGTGGGGTGGGGTAGCAAGGCATGGTGCCCCAGCTCCTTCTGACGCCATCACTTAGCTGCTGAGGTGAGAGGGCTTAGGTGGATGGGAGGACCGGAGGGGCCAGAAACTCGGAGGGCCGCACCTGGGAACAGGGCTCAGTATGCCTGAATCTTACATTTGTTCTGGGATGCTCCCAGCTTCCCTGTCTGCTCCTTGGGACCCTCCCCTAGGTTATCAATGCATGATAAGTATAAGATTATCCTAACCATAACGCGAATTTATATATTTATACTAACGCCCTCAAGGAACAATCGGGGTTCCTCTTAGCTTGAAAGGGACTGGGCTTGCTCCAGGGCTCCCCCTAGTGGCGATCTCATCTGTCAAGGGCGGCTAGGCTCTGGCTCTCCCTCCCCTCTGGGGGGGGGGAGGGGCTTTTTACTTTCCTTTACAGAGACCAACCCTTGCTCTTGCGGGTTAAATGCCTGTGTCAGGAATTAAATCTGATTAGTTCAGAAATGTGTACTTCATCAGTTCCTTCTCAGTTTCTCATGGTAATCTGTGATCGGAAAATACTTAAATGGAAAATTCCAGAAGTGAATCTGTTTCATTAGCTACCGCTCTCTTTAGAGCCCGATTTACAAAGAGATGTGTATATAGGCAGAGCATAGCACAGGTAGTGTTTGCCACTGTTTGGGATTTCTGGTGTCCACGGGAGTCTGGGAATGTCTCCCATGCATAAAGGGAAACTACTGCGATTTCTTTAAAATGCATGCTTTAATGTAAATAACTTTTTAAAAAAAATCACATTTCCCAAAGGCCCTGCCCACTTCCTGGGCCTGTCCTCTGAGAATAACAATCCAGGAATCTATCTTTTTTATCCACCGGGAACCCACGTTTCCTTGGCTTGAAAAGGGGCGGGAGGTGGGGGGGGAGGGGGACGACAAAGACCCAGGTTTGCTCCGCGCACCCCCTGGTGGCCATCTTTTCTTTGACGAGCAGCTGGGCTGTTGTGATTCTGGATGCTTGCAAAACAATTCCTTTTCAGGACCCCTTAATTTGCCTTGAAGCGATGGGGCACCCCAACATCTAGTAACACAGGTATCGACCCTTCAAATTATCTGCAGATTCTTTAATAACTGGGTTAATAGAGCAGGGCTGGCACCTTCACACACTCATCTGCCCTCAGTTACAGGGTACCAGTCACCTATCTTGGAAATCCTGCTGTGTTGTTGTGAGAGAAGGAGGGAGAGAGGGGGTCAAACAGGGGTAGAGCGACACTGCAGGGATGACCTAGTCTCTGGACTGTACTTTGAGAGCTACTCATGCATGTAGATTACAGATGCCAGAGCCTGGCCAGGAACGTGACGGTGAGGGTCAGGGGCGTGGGAGGCTACTTTTCCGGAGCTCCTCTGGTCCCTGAACTAAATCGAGCCGGATTCTTGCCCCACTTTGCAGTTTCCCAGTCATCTCTGTCCATGGGCTGAGCGAGCCTGCCAGGTTGTTCAGCCGGCCAACTGTGTTTCGTATGGGGTGAGTCTACGGACAGTTGGCCAGCTGAGGTCCTCTGCCTCTGCAGACACACAGAACCCTTGTGTAGATGGAAGGCTGGCAGAAATGATCGTTTTCCTTGTGGAACAAAGAGGGAGAGGGAGACTCCTCAGAGGAGGCCCTTGACCAGCCAGATTCTCAGCGCCTATGGGTGACAGGGGCAAGAATCTGGATAGAATTTTATCCCACAGGCAATAGGGCACCACTGCAGGTTTTTGAGCAGGGGAGTGACACAAACAAACTCCTTTCTAGAAGATGACTCTGGGGCTAAGCAGCCACCCAAAGGAGAAATGGAGATAGAGGGAGTGTGGGTGGGGCCCACTGTTTCTGATTGCTTATCCTTACCCTGGCTGTGCATAGGAACCTAGGTTGTTTCTTCTCTTGGCTGGGAAACCAGCCCATTTGTCTAAGCTGTCCCTGGTCACTCCTAGGCTGTGTGGCTTCCGTACCCTGCAGCCATACGCTGAGAGGATCCCCATGGTGGCCTCGGATGGTGTCACCATCAACTTCACCTCCCAGATCTCCCTCACAGGCCCAGGTGTACAAGTGTACTACAGCTTGTACAACCAATCAGACCGTGAGTACAGTTTGAGGGGTGTGTGTGTGTGTGTGTGTGTGTGTGTCCTGCCCCTTTGCTGTCCCCAGATGTGCACAAACATTTATGAGGCTAGGCCACAGTGAGAGTGCTATGTGTCTTCCTACACATGTGTGCACACAGTTTGTAGTTCTATGTGCTGGGTAGACAGTCAACATGTATCCCTTTCTGTGTGTGTTGTCTGGATGTAGCTCTGCATGGATCACAGACACCGGGCACTGGAGCAGGTGTGTGGGCACCTAATCGTGTGCATGTAAGGATACAGACGCATGCATTTCATGGCATGGATCCTAAGTGTGTCCTTCTGCTTCCATTTCCTCCTGTCCCCAGCCTGCCCTGGCGAGTTTCTCTGCTCTGTGAATGGACTGTGTGTCCCTGCGTGTGATGGGGTCAAGGATTGCCCCAACGGCCTGGATGAGAGAAACTGTGGTGAGCAGCCTGACGCCTTCCCTCCTCTCTCCCTGCGCTGGACTAACTCTACCCGATGGGTGCTTCCTCCTCGAGAGCACCCAGGAGTCCAACGGTTCCTGCATTGTCAGGATGACAATGTGGAAAAGTGGCCTCTGCAGACCCAG
This sequence comes from Mus pahari, assembly GCF_900095145.1. NCBI lineage: Eukaryota > Metazoa > Chordata > Mammalia > Rodentia > Muridae > Mus > Mus pahari. The sequence goes on along the minus strand of NC_034606.1, from coordinate 43,593,651 downwards.
CCTACACCTGTGCCATCTCCCACTGAGGGAGTGTCTGGGGCACGCGGTGACCCTCAGCTCAGGTTACACCCTTTATCATAAGCAAATGTGCCAGCTGTCTGTCCTGGCCCATAATCTGAAAAAGTAACCAGGAGGGGGAGGGCAGAGCCAAGCAGGGATGGCGGCTCTCAGGAGCTGTGGTCCAGTGTAGGAATCCCGTATCTCGTATCTCGCTTCTTAAATGGGGTGGGGCCCTCATCCCTCCAGCCTGAGGCAGGAACTTGTCCCCAGACTAGGGTTCTCAGGAAGAATTCTGAGCAAATGCTGGCTTCTGACCCCTAGAGTCACCCCCCATCCAGGGTCAGAGAGTCAAGTTATCTGGGTAGCAATTCTCCATGCCCGCCTTGTCCATTCTCAGTCTGAGGGGAGAATCGGGGTAAGAGACTTCATATTTGACCCCGAACCTCTAGTGACCTGGGGCCCATCAGGCACGTCTGTTCCCATCAATGAAACGAGCCATTCCAGGATCGCTGTGAGACGGGTGTGCAGAACTGAGAGCGCGTGATGGTGGGCACATGATGCAGGGAGCATCCCATGCCACTGCAAAGCCCCAGTCTGGTCCCCCCAGCCCCTCCAACCATCACCCTCTGTACCCACAGTCTGCAGAGCCATGTTCCAGTGCCAAGAGGACAGCACGTGCATCCCACTGCCTAGAGTCTGTGACCGGCAGCCCGACTGTCTCAACGGCAGTGACGAAGAACAGTGCCAAGAAGGTAGGGGACCCTGACCGAGGTCTCCAAGGAGATCAAAGGGGGGTCACAGCAACACCTACTGCCCTGTCTTCTTATCCAAGTACTACCAACCTACTGTGCATACATCAGCATATTCAGCTGTCTGCTCAGAAGTCCCTCCATCTATCCATCCATCCATCCATCCATCCATCCATCCATCCATCCATCCATCCACCTATCCATCCTTTCTTCCATTCATCCATCCATCCACTCAACCATTCATTTCCCCAACTATCTAACATCCATCCATCTACCCACTTACTAATTATCCACCCGTCCACCTTTGCTTCTGATACACCCTTCCCATTCTCTGTTTCACACAATCCCTTGCTCATCCATCAATCCACTGACCCGGCGACCATTTTTCTGTACGCCCAACCACCTTTCTAGGAGTCCGTGGTTCCATCCCTCTAGCCAGCCAGTCTGTCAGCCAGCTAATCATCTAGTCAACTGAATATTTAACCACCACGGGCGGGGCTGCCCAGTGATGGGTGAGGGGCAGTGAGGAGGTAGAAATGAGATGATGGAGAGGGGGTACCTACCCTCAAGGAGATACCTCTTAGTAAGAGGATGTGACAGGTGCCCGAGAGCCTTTGGGGCACCATGTGTGAGAAGGCTGGGGGCATGGGGAGCTTCTTGGAGGAGGTGTGCTTTTAGCTGGAGAGCTGGGGTTTAAGCAGACTGGAGCACTGGAGGTGAGGAGAGTGGGCACAGAACAGGGAGCATAGCGAGGCGGAGTGTCTGTGACGTCGCCCACTCTTGTATCTCTAGTCTGATAGAAGCACAGTTTGCCTTGGGGGGGGCCTCATGGGAGTGTGAGGTCTGCAGCTGTAGTCTGAGAGAGGGAACATGGCCTCGCTATCAATGGGCCAGGCTGAGTGTGGGATGAGAGCAGACCCTAGGGGAGACTTGGGGAACCCTTTGGTGTGATTGAGATTCCCACCCCCCCTCCCTAGTCTCCTGGCCTCGCCTGGTGCCATTTTTTCTGGGTCTCGCTTTGGAAGGCTCCCTCGTTGCTCAGAGACCCACCTTCAGTGGCCTGCCCGGTCCCCTCCATCCCAGGAGTGCCCTGTGGGACATTCACTTTCCAGTGTGAGGATCGGAGCTGTGTGAAGAAGCCCAACCCAGAGTGTGATGGCCAGTCAGATTGCAGAGACGGCTCAGATGAGCAACACTGTGGTGAGCCTGCTAGCCGGGGCTGTGCATGAAGGCCAGGCCTGGGAGCGGGGCATGGACCCTCATGGGAAGCGGGAGGGGAGTGTCACCATGTGTCTGTTCCATGCCTAGCTGTTTCTGTCACCTATTCCTGGGCCTATCTCTCCTTTACCCCCACACCTCTCCATTTTTTTTTCTTTGTTGTCTGCCTCCATTTCTCACGAGCCTTTCTTCCTCCCCTCTCCTTTTTCTCTGTCCCTCCCCCCACTCCCCCCCACCATCAGACTGTGGCCTCCAGGGCCTCTCCAGCCGTATTGTGGGCGGGGCCATGTCCTCTGAGGGTGAGTGGCCATGGCAGGCCAGCCTCCAGATTCGGGGTCGACACATCTGTGGGGGGGCTCTCATCGCTGACCGCTGGGTCATAACGGCCGCCCACTGCTTCCAGGAGGACAGGTGAGGGGACACCACAGGGCCTGGGGGTGGGCATAGGGAAGGACCACGGGAGGTACACGAGCACAAACCGTACTCAGACGGAGGAAAGGGTAGAGAGCACCCTGGAGGGGCTGCCGTGTGGGATCAGGGTCTGGTTCTGCTGCAGACATGCCGTGTGTTGCCAGGCTAGCTGTTCAGCCTTTCTGTGCTTTCCTCTTGCTTTAAGATGAGACCACTACCATTTATTCATTCCATTAACCCAATGACTGCACTCCTCCGACATGCCAAGGGCTGTACTGGACATCAGGGAGGCAGCGGAGGAGACCAGTCTCCGAGCTGGTCACAAGCTGTCACCCCTACCATAACTTGAACCGTAATGAGGAAGGGGACAGGGAAGCTCTCAGGGGACATCTCCCTGGCCCTCATACCTCTTTCCCTGGCGATATGAACCCCTTTCAGTGCTAACTGGATCTGAGCCCCCAAACTCCTCAGGCCCCTCCCATAGAAGCCTGCACCCTCTGTTGACTTCTGGAGACCTGATTGTTGTGCCCAGGCACACCCTGCTCTGCCCACCTACTCTTCTTAGCTCTTTGCTAATTTCTTCACTAAGCCCCTCTCAAGCCCCGCCTTCTGAGTCTGCAAAATGGGCTGCAGACAGGGAAACACTGCCACAGACCTGACACTGGGCTCTTCTTGTGTCTCACTGGCGTCTCCTTAGAACACGGATGTAGAGAATGTTCCCATTCATAGATGAGCCTTGGGGGTGGTTGGGGGTGGGATGAGGCTCTTCGTTACTGCAGACTGCACTAAGGGGAAGATGGCATATAAGCTACTCAGCTCAGGGGTGGGGTACTTATGGCCCCATTTTGTTGATGAGAAAACTGAGGGCGAGTCCCTTAGTTACTAGAGAAGGCCAGGCTTAGCTAGGGAGAGATGAAGCTGGGGGTGGAGCCCAGGCATGAGAACACAGACAGGTGTTCCATCCTCGCTGTATGCCAGTCAGGGGTGGGGGGCTAGGAGAAGAAAAGAGAGATGGTGCCCCTCACCCCAGCAAAAAAAAAAAAAGCTGGCTGTTATCAATTGGGTCTCTGGATGGGAGATGAAACAGCTGAGCCATGTTCCCTTGTCCCTGCCTCCCATCCAGCATGGCCTCCCCGAGGCTGTGGACTGTGTTCCTGGGAAAGATGCGGCAGAACTCGCGCTGGCCAGGTGAGGTGTCCTTCAAGGTGAGCCGCCTGTTCCTGCACCCGTACCACGAGGAGGACAGCCATGACTACGACGTGGCCCTGCTGCAGCTCGACCACCCCGTGGTGTACTCAGCCACCGTGCGCCCTGTCTGCCTGCCTGCCCGCTCCCACTTCTTTGAGCCAGGCCAGCAGTGCTGGATCACAGGCTGGGGAGCCCAGCGAGAGGGTGGTGAGCTGGGGCAAGTGGCGGGATAGGTGGCAGGATCCGGGATCTCGGGTGCAGGTTTGGAAGCAGGCTGTCAGGGTCCCTCTGTCAGGCCCTCCAGCTTCAGCATCAATGGGAGTGGACTTTAGAAGAGAGAAGTCTGTGACCGGGCCTGTGGGTCCTGCTTCCCCCACCTCCTCCTTTGCCTTAGATGGCACTGAAGACCGTAAGCAGGAAGCATAAATATGAACTTAAGGATCGACAGGGATACCACAGCTGGGCAGCATGAACCCTGGGGTTGGGGGGTAGGGCTGAGATGAGGCTCTTCATTACTGCAGACTGCAAGGAGGGGAAGGTGTCATATAAGCCACTTGGCTTAGGAGGTGGGTACTATGGCCCCATTTTGTTGATGAGAAAACTGAGGCTGAGTCCCTTAGTTACAGAAAGCCACCCAGTCAAGAGAGCTGGACAGGGACTCAGATCTAGAACTGGCTACCCTATAGGGCCCAGGGTTTCCTGCTCCTGCTGCTAAGAAGGGTATTCCCACTCTTGGCCTTGACTGACAGGAGCTGCCCAGTCTGCAGGCTGCCCTCTAGGTCTGCAAAAGCAGGCTTGGCTGGCTTATCTGCAGTCTTGTCTGTAACTGTGACACGTGGTGACTGACCACTTGGAAGTAGGAGGGAGCAGGTGTGTTGTGGTGCTGGGGCTTGAACAAGGGCCCCGTGTGGGCCAAGACAAATGTCCCGCCGCCCAACCACACCCTGACCTCTACAGAGATAGCCTAAAGATGGGGACACTGAGGCTCAGAAAGGTGACCTGGCCAAGATGAGGGCGGCCAAGCAAAGGGACACTCCAGTGGTTGCTCACTCCGCAACACACATGAGCACCTACAGTGTGTCAAGCATGGAGGCAGACAAGGAGGGGGACGGTGAGAACGCGAAGGGGAAGAAAGACCCTGGTATGAGCTACCACAGACGGGGAACAGGAAACAACCCAGGGAAGGCACCAGCCCAGCGCAGCCAGAAAGGCATCAGGAGGAGGGGTCTATGGTGAGGCTGGAATGACAGCTAAGGAGGGAGCCGGTGTTGGGGGAAGAGGCATGAGTGTGAGGTAGGCAGATCTGAGAATGTCCCCAGCAGCCAGCTGCAGGGGAAGCAGGGCAGGTGTGGCTAGAGGAAGGCCTGGAGGACAGGCACTCTTGAGGGCCACCACGGGGATCATGGGTGAGGAGTCCTCCCCCCCCCTGCATCTCAGAACCAAAGGGTCTTCAAAACCCCAGCATCTGGCCCAGCGCTAGACTGGTGGATGCTATCCCACCAGATCCAGGACAAGATCTGGGCTGAGCAGAGGGGCCACTAAGCAGTTTAAGAGCATAGTGAAAGGCTTGCACACGTGTTAGAGAGCATCCCCCAGGGACTACAACAGAGCAGATGGAGTCTGGAACCTTCCCCCCCCCCCCAGTAAAGGAATGAGGGAGGAAAATGCTTTGACAGGCTTTCTGGAGGGTGAGGGGTGGGAGTGTTGTCACCTTGAGCCATGCAGAGCAGCCAGCAGTGATAGGACAGTGGGAAGGTCTTCACACGGGGAGTCCATTCCCAGCCCCTCATTTTTGCCTCTGCAGGTCCGAGTAGCAACACCCTGCAGAAGGTGGACGTACAGCTGGTCCCTCAGGACCTCTGCAATGAGGCCTACCGCTACCAGGTGACCCCACGCATGCTCTGTGCTGGCTACCGCAAGGGCAAGAAAGATGCCTGCCAGGTAACTATCTATGGGGTGTGTCCCGAAGTGGGGGTGGAGGGGACGACGAATGTTCCCACTTTACAGATGGGGAGCCTGAGGCCTTCAGAGGCTGAGGGGCCTGCTCATGGCTGCAAAGGCACATAGCAGACCTCTTGGGGTGGAAGGTCCTTCGCTCAGCTCCTTGCTATCCTGAGACCTTGGGGCTGGAGTCAGACGGGTAGACAGACCCTCACCCTGAGGCAGTCATATCTCTCCTGTTTTAGGGTGACTCTGGAGGCCCACTGGTTTGCAGGGAGTCCAGTGGCCGCTGGTTCCTGGCAGGGTTGGTTAGCTGGGGCCTGGGCTGCGGCCGACCCAACTTCTTTGGCGTATACACCCGTGTCACACGTGTGATCAACTGGATCCAACAGGTGCTGACCTGAGGGGCTGTTCTACAGAGCTGGACCTGCCTCCAGCCCAAGTTGAGGGTGTCCACCCAGCCAGGGCACAAGTATTCTGGGGCGAGTGACCCTGCTAAGGCCTGTTCCCCTCAGGCCTACCCCAGTGACAGTACAGAGAAGGGTGTCAGCTGGTGGTTAGGATGCCTCCTGAGGTCCAGGGGCCAGCCTCAGCTAGGTTTCACTTCTAACCCTTTCTTATTCTAGTCCTTTCCCCCTCCCTGCTCCTACCACTGTTTTGGGGTGGGGTCTGGTGGCCATGATGCTGGCCCCCAGGTCTCTGTAGGAAAATAAGAATCCTTCCCCTTGCAAAAGCCTCTTGGGGGAACTGCACAGAGAAAGAAGGCGCCTCTATCAAGACTCCATCAGAGCCCTTGAGTCTGCCAAGTGGGCTGTACTGTAAGCCAAAGCATGGGGCAGCCTCAGCTACAGGTGCCCGCTGAAGCTCTGCCTGCTACAGGGGCCTCCCTGCCATTCACTGGAGGCCCACTGTCTGTTCTGGAAATAAAGCACTTGACCAAGCCTTGACACTGATATCCGAGTGGCTTCACGCATCTCATGCCTGTCACCTGTTGCTGGCTTGGCCCCGTGTGACGCGTTCATGCAGAGGCCACCGTGGAGAGCAGGGGGAGATACGGGCTTTTTGGAGGAAAGGAAAGGACACAGGGCATATTGCCCCAGGGATCAGGGTAGACAAGGAGCCAGGAAGCTGGGTACAGCCAGAAGAGGGGAAAAGGAAGAGCAACCCAGGGGGGTTTGCGAGGAGGTGAGACACGGGACGAGCGGAGGGTTTGACTTGTGGGGGTTCTGGGTGCCATAGCAGACTGGAAAGCAGGGTGGCTTCACATTTTCCAACCAGCACCCGCACCATGTTGGGGCAGCTTTAGTCCAGGGAGGGGCAGAGATAGCTGGAGCAAACGATGGCGTGAACTGGAAGATTTAGGACACATGGGCGCCCCCTGGAGGCAGTGGTGATAAGTGGATTGAGCTCTGGAATTGGCAAGGAGTGAGGAGGTAGGGGATAAGGCTGGCCAGGAAGCAGTGGGAGGCACTGGATCCTGCTAGGAAGGACAGGGGTCAGGAAGGCAGCGGGGCCTCTGGACCTGTGGATAAGTCATGAAAAGGTCTCCCGCCGAATTCCTATCCCTGGGGGGGGAGGGGCTCTTCTAAAATTCGGGGTCCCACCTAGTCTCTATTAATCTTAAATCAGGGGAGGAGAGAAGACCCCATCTCTTAACAGGCCTCCAGCTGGCTCCCGAAAAGCTGGCTGGAAGAGTGAGCTCACCTTTAGGGACTGCATTGACTGTGTCCTCGTGGTCGCGGTGACGTTTTCCATGCTTTGAGCTGGCAGAAGGGTGCCCCAGTGGCCCCTGACCTTAGCACATCACTGCTGGGTGTAGGGACACACAGAAACTGGCAGCCCAGCTTCACAAAGAAGGGGAGCACGAGAGTGCAGTGGCCAGGTGTCCAAGCAAGAAGTGGAGGGGTGTCCCCGGGCGCAGGACACAGCAGGGCTGTTGGCAGAGCAGATACCCTCAACTCTGACTCCTGAGCCGGGGACTTAGTCACATCCCAGCCTCCTCCGGGAGAAAGATACAAGAGCAAGGGGGCGGGGCAAACAACAGCAAGGGGGTGGGGCTTCAAGAGAGAGAGCCCCATTCCTTTGTGTGCTACCTCGCCTGAGTTTAAGCCCTGTTTGCAGAAGTGGCCCAGAGAAAAAGGGAGGCAGCCAGGCCAAGCCTGTTTGTTCAGGTTTATTTCATGGTGGGTGGGACACAACTGACAGACATGTGCCCATCCCGGGGGTGGGGGTCAAGACACTGGCGGGACAGCTCAACCCGTTACACCTGGCCCCTTCCCCATCCTGGACACTCTACTCTGCTGTCAAAACACACGGTGGCACAGAGAAGTGGTGACCAAGGTGCTGTGAAGCCTTCCTGCCTAGCTAAGTCCTCGCATTATCCCCCACCAGTATCTGAGGCCATAGTGTCCCATACAGGGGCTGGGCTAGAGCCCTTCCCCTCAGAAGGTAATGATTGCAGCCCCAATACACTCAGGGCTCCCCATGATCCTCCCTGATTCTCACAACAACCCTGTGAGGTAGGTGGGAGGAGGGGGTGACCCTATGGTGCCATGGAGACTGAGGCTCTAAGAGGTGCTATGATTGAACTGGGAGGGAGTGTATCCGCCATGCAGCAAGGGCGCCCAGGTGAGGGGACAAAGGGACCTGGGAGATATGGGTAGGCAGTGCCACAGTTTGGCCTTGGCGTCTGCCTGGAGACCCCAGGACCCATGTCAGGCCTTCCAAGGTCCCAGAGGGCCCCAGGCCTGGGCCCCGAGGCAGGAGTGAGTCTCAGCCCAGCAGATGCAGGCAGCACTGACAAGGTAGAGGGCTTGTCTTCCTCCTCGGGCCAGGGGCCCACCCCGTGGTACAAAAATAAAGGATTTCAGATCGGAACCCCAAGTCCCTGGAGGTGATCTGGGGGCTCACATCCGGGTGCCTCTGGCTTGTAATAGCTAGAAAATAAGAGGGGGAGGGACAGAGGAAGAGGAAAGGGGGTCAGAAATCCAGGGTTGGGGGGGTGAGGACAGGGTAATGCCGGACAGGAAAGTTGAGGAGAGTGGGGGAGGGAGGGAGAGAGGGAGAGAAAAAGGCAAGTGAGTCCCAGGCTGGCTCTGGAGGAGGGGTGGGGCTGAGGCCCAAAGGAGGTGGAGTCAGAACCGAGGAGGGGAGAAGCTGACTTCTTGGGCTGGTGGTGGCAGCCTGGTGGCAGGGCAGGGATGGGAGAGGCAGATCTCTGCTGTCCCAGGCAAAAAGGGGTCACTGGAAACAGCTGTCCGCCCCCATCTTAGACTCTAACTGTGGCCCAGAGAGAGGCAGCGACTTGCCCAAGGTCACACAGGGAGCTAAGGCTGACTGATGGCTATAGTCAGCCAGAGAGAAGTTTTTTTTTTTTTCTGCCACACTACAATCCTTGGTAGGCTCTTGCCAACTCCTCAGCCAAGGGACACCACATATGGCCTGTCCACCCACTCCGCAGAACTAGGGGGACACAGAACCCACATGCAGTGCTGCACGAGCTTCTAGACATGCGGGATGGGGCAGAGGCACAGGGCTGGTCCTCCCCTCCCCAGCCTGGCCTCAGTGCTGGAGTGTGAGTCTCCACCTCTAGACTCTTGTCAGTTCTCAGGGCCTCACCCCAAGGACCAGATAAGTTGAGAGACTGGTGGGTGGAGAGAATCAGCCAAAAAAAAAAAAAAAAAAAAATCGGCTCGAGTCCAAAGACAAAATATGAGCACCCTCCTTGCTTCCGCCCCTCCCTCCAGCTCTGCCAGGCTACAAACCAGGGGCGGCAGCTCTGGGGGCGGGCGCGGGGCCGAGGAGCTCTCACTGCAAGCTCAGGCTTGGGTCTGGGAGGGTGCGGACAGGGACCTGCAAGGAGGAATCGTGAGGAGGCAAGTGGGAAGAGTGGGGCCTGTGGCCAAGGCCAGCCTCAGAGGTGCTCTGCTGGATTGGAGGACAAAGAGCAGATGCGGCCACGCCCCTCCTCCCCAGGCCAGGAGGCAGGAGGGGCTGGAAGGGGCGAAGGAGGAGGAGGCAGGCAGGATGCTTGGGGATGCAGGGCGAGGGGGCCTGGGGAAAGGGCGCGGGAGACTGGGACTAGGGCAGCCCCAGGGTGGAGACGGGAGCAGGCGGAGAGGAAACCTGGGCAGGGGCAGAGAGGGAAGAGGCAGGGTGCAGATGAGATCCAGGAGGAATAGGAGGTGGATGAAGATGAAGCAGGACCTCCAGCAGGAAGCGGAGGAGGAGGAGGCGGTGGTGGGAGGGAGAAAAGGTTAGCGGGATCCTGAGATGACAGGGCTGCAAGAGAAAGTGAGAGAGGGATGGTTATGGGCGAGGCGCCAGGCGCTGAGCTAACCCTGGTGGCCCGCCCCCGCAGTTCCCGGCGGCAGCTGCTCCAGCAGGGAGAGGGCGGGAGGCCCGGGCTGTCATTAGCAATTGTCCTCTTGGGGGCGGGCTGCACCTTTCTCCTGGGCATCCGCCTCCACCTGCACCTGGGCCACCTCCACCTCCTCCACCTCCTGCCGCCGCTGCTCCTCCAGCTGCTCGTCCGTGCTCTGTGCACCCGCCGCCGACCAGGGAAGAGAGAGTGGAGACACTGACGAGGGGGCGGGGCTGCGGGCGGCTGTCCGCAGGGACCCCCGACCTCAGGACTGAGGGGCAGGCGGGATGAAAGGGACCTCTGGGAGAGGGAGGGCTGCAGCCAAAGCAGCTGGTGGGTCTTCCCTAGCCCAGAGGGGAGGCTTAGAGCCCAGCCAGGCTGCTGATAGAGAGCCCGGCTACGGGGAGGGCTGGATGAGGAGCCCGCGGGCTCCTGGGAAGGCCTTACTTTGAAAGGATGGATCCAGAGCAGGAAGCCAAGGTTGTCCCAGGGCAGTCACCAGCCAGATCTAGATGCCAGCAACAGTGTCTGGCAGCCTGGGCCAGGTTGGTGACACAGGGAGGGGGTCAGTGCAGCAGGGCACCCTGCATTCTTGCAGGGAGGAGCCAGCCACTGGCTTGGGGGGCGGGAAGGGGAACACAGGGAGCTGGAGTTCCTACGTCTCCAGCACATGGGCATAGCTCCCACCTTCCCAGCCTGAATCACACCTTCTCTTCTTCGAGGGCCCCACTGCAGGCCCAAGAGGGCAGGATGCTACCCAACTCCTCCCACAGGCTGCCTGTCAACTGTGCTCTTGGGAACTTGCTGCCTAGGCCAGAGCCCACAGGGCTCCTGACATCTTTCAAGCAGGCTATCCAATAGGCCTGGGGAAGGCAAGGATATCCTGACCTAGGCTGATGGGTGACCAGGCGGTCGCCGGTCCCTGGGAAAGACAGCAGCCTATGGGGACCCAGGCGTTCCAGCCTGGAATCACCAGAGTGTACGACGCACCCGCTCCCTTCACAGAGAATCCGGCAAAAGATGTGAGAAGAGAGACCTGCCGGAGGTCGGGGACAGCGGCATGCCACAGTGTGCCCCTGCTTCAGTGTGCTCTACCTTGTGCCTCAACAGCTGCCTACGTGGCCCCTTTTGATGCCCCGTGATGAAAAGCAGCATCAAGCTCGCTCTCTTCGGGGCCTTGCAATGGTCCTGGCCTGTCTGCTCCCCAGCCTGGGCCAAGGGTGTGAGCTGAACTGGACTGTGGTGGCGTGGGATGGATGGCGTTGGCTGTGACCATGACCATGGGTGTTATGTGGGTGTGGCAGGAGGGAGGAGGAAGCAGCAGAATGGGGGAGGGTACCTTCCTCACACAGGGCAGGGACTCACCTTGGCCTTGCGAGTGGACTCTGAGCTCAGGCCGTGTGGGGAGCTGTGGAGCTCCTTAGACACCACACACAGGAACTCAGCCTGGTCTTCACTCCCATAATTGTAGGAGGAGCCGATGTTCACCAGCTGGAGTGAGACACCAAGAGGACAGGGATGAAGGGTCGGGTAGGGGGGCAGGAGAGACAGGGACCAGCCTGTGCAGGAAGCTCCTGGTCTCCCAGAGGCACAGAGCCTAGGAAGGCAGGCTCCTTGGTCTCCACTGGCACCTCTCCAGGCATGGCTGACCCTGACCCCGAAACAGAGGGTAGCATTACCCCAGTTATACCCTACAACCAGGCGCTACTTCCTGAAGCAAGTGGGGTCTACCTCACCCCGACATTGCTGCAGCAGCTTCAGGACTAGGCTTGCAGACTAGGGTTGGCGGAGCAGAACCTATGAAATGTTCCTTTTATTCCCAGAAGAGGCAGCCAACTCCTGAGGCTATAGGACCCAGACTATGTTGACTCCTGACCTGCTGGTCTAGTCTCCCAGAGCAACTGCTCAGTGCCTCTCCCCATCCCCCAACAACCTTCTCTCTTCTCAGACCAAAGGCCTCCTTTGTTCCATGGTGTCCTGAGAGTCACATCTGTATGGCCCTTCTGACAAAAATGTGAAGGGACCAGAGCTCTTGGGACCAACTCAGTGGGCAAAGAAAAACATTACCCTCTCTGCCAGCAGAGGGCAGGAGAGACAGCAGACGATCAGAGGACCCCTGTGGCAAGGGGCCAGCTAGGGACCAAGTTCCAGAGCCCATCACTTCTTCCCTGGCGTCTTACAGACTCACGCACACCATTTCTAGGTGTCTGGAGACTATGCAGCTGAGGGTGACATTGACTTCCTGACTCCATGTCTGGACTGTGGATGTGGCCTCTTTTAATGGTGTGACGCTGGTGCTGATGAGTGGAGTCCTGCCCCAAACTAGAACCTTTCCTGATGGCTCTTCTCACTGTCACAAAGGCCTTGCAAAGGAGGTACCGGTGAGCTCACATCCTAGGCTGCAGAAGCTGGGGAAGGAGCAGTCGGAGGACTGACAAGAGGGCAGAGCTAGAAGAGAGGGTGTCCTCCCGTCCCAGCTGACTGGTTGGTCCTCCTCATAATGGCTATCCTGGAAGGCCAGCCTTCTCCAATTTCCATGCAGTAGAAGTTGGCAGGCTAGGTACATAGGGGGCTAGCTCAGGCTAGGTACATAGAGAGCTAGCTCAACTCTTTTCTCACTCTCAAGGCTGTTTAGAACTTGAGTTCATATTGGGGCTCTGCACCCCTAGTAACCCAAGATGCAAAGCATGGCTGTGTGGCTGATAACAGGACTCTCCCATGGTGACCTACATATGGCCTGGAGGCCCGGCTGGTCACACGTGGGAAGCCACCACCTGGGGCTTCCAAGTAAGAGGGATGTTTATCCCTCTGCATGTTGTGTCATGAGACCCTGGAGGTCAGGCCTGGGGCATGACAGGAAATCTATTCAACTCTGTGGTTCTGGTCTCCTACACCTGAGCTGTCCCTGAGGACCAGAGACTGGCTGCTGTGCAGATCCCTGGTGACCAGGATGCCCAGTAGCAAGGGTTCCCTGCCTCGCTCCTTCCCAGCCCACCTGTGACCAGCAGGTACTTTTGTAGTCTTGCTTAGTCCCACTCGAGAAGGCCACGGGGCTTGGGGAGGGGCTGGAGGCTAGAAAGGACAGGCTTAGGGTGCCCACCTGCTCGAAGCGCCAGCCATCGGACATAGTGGAGACCATCTGTGTGAGTTCCTCCTCCTGGCACTGCAGCACTCGGTACACATGCTTGGGTGGCACCTGTGGGTAAGACGCTCACATGGAGGGCACGTCTAAGGGCACCAGACACTCGGCTGCTCCTTCCCCAGCCCATAACATAGAGGGAGGGCAGGAACGTTAGATGGGAAAGGAGGGAGCCATGTTCTGCACACCTACTACGTGCCAGAAGCTTCCCATACGGGACTCACTCCTTCTGAGACCCTTACGGATTACGGAATTTTATACTGAGAATCTCAGAGAGGCTCGGGGACTTGCCTAGGGTCACCAGTTCAAGGGTGGCAGAGCCACATGTGGAATACAGGTGGCACAAGACGGAAGATGGGAGACGTTCTGGGTTGCCAGTGGAGTCAGGCCCTCATCTCCTTAATCCCCGTGGCTGGGAGGAGATGTCTCACCCCGTCCCCCAAAGGCCTGGGGTTTGAGCTCTGAAATGCTAGCCCCACGTGCATACCTACGTGTGGACGGCCTGATTCCATGAAGTGGACATTTACTCATGCTGTGTGGCCGGGGTGTGGGAGGGGGCTGGGCTGCGACTGATACCCTCTGTGAGCATGGGGAAACTAGGCAACTCTGAGCATCTCTGCTTCCCATGACAAGGGCGTGATAACCTTTGGTCACACTCAGCAGAAGCCAGGCAAGGCTAGAACCCCAGCAGTGTAGAGCCAGGCTGGGGCTGTGCCGAGCAGTCTGGGAGGGATCCCTTGTCAGGCAGCTCAGCCTCTCCCTCGCCCGCCCGTCATTCCCCTCCCCCACTTCCCATCATTTCCCTCCCCCCCCATCATCCCCCTCCCCCTCCCTCCACTGGCCCTGCTTCCTCTCTCCAAACCTGGGCCACTGTGTAGTCTTTCTCTTCCATCCTGTCTTTAATGATTCGAATCAGAGGACCGATGTTGTAGAACTCAGCTTCCTCCAGGACCCCTGGGACACAGAGCAATCCAGTCACCTTTATTGTCCCCAGGCCCCATTCTCCTTGTCCCCAGACCTGCTTCCTGCCCTGGTCACTTGGGCACGAAAGGGTCCATGAGCTCAAGGGTCAAGAAAGAGGTGACATTTCAGGCCTAGGGATTTGTTCAGTGGGTAGAGGAGCTGACTAGCATTCACAAAGCCCTGGGTTCGAATCCCCAGCGCCAGACAAACCATGAGTGTGACAAACCCTTGTAATCCTAGCACTTGAAGTAGAAGCAGGAATACCAAAATTTCAAGGACATCCTTGCCTACATAAGGAGTTTGAGGCTAGCCTGAGCTATAGGAAACCCAAACAAACAAAAGGGGCATTTTTCCCCCCCTTGGTCCCCAGGTAAGAGGCTGAGCTGTAACTCCTTAGCCAACCCCGTTTTCTGGACAGCGATGAGCCTGTGACCCAGGAATATCTGTTGTACTGGCTAGTTCATAACCTGGAGAATGTTCTGGGCATCAAGAGAGAAGGCTCACAGGGACTGTGCCCTAGAATACTACTGGGAGAGCCGAGGCTACCCACTGTGTGCCCCGGTTTATGGAACACACACTAAGTAACAGGCCTGAGCCGGGAGCTTCATATTTGTGACAGCACCTGTTAGAACTAGAAGTGAAAACCTTCATCATGTCCACTGAACAACTGGGGAAACTGAGGCTAGGAGACAGGAAACAGCCTGTCCAAGGTCACACGGTCGGTAAGTCACAGAAATAAGGCAAGCTCCACCTTCAGAGCCCGGGACCTCTCAGTACGAGTAAACAAGCTTTTGTGCATCTCGGCTACCACTCAGAGCTGTTGGTAGGTAAAGCCCTTGTGGGTCCGTCAGAGGTTCAGGGGCACAGGGAAGCAGGGGTCACTGTCTGTGTGTTACAGACTGATCTGAGAGATCAAGCCAGCCATCTCCTCCTCCCACGGGGACCTGGGAAGAGCTCCCAAGAGTCTGGACTACAGGAAGTCTCTGCAGGGCAGGGGCCTACTGGGTTCTCTGGGCTCAGGGACCATCGCTGAGTATGTATGTCCTCTCAAAATTTAACCTTTGAAACCTAAGTACCATGTGACAGAGGGAGGGACTCAGCCCTGCCCGAGGTGAAGAATCACGAGGACGGAAGTCCAAGGAAGTGAGAGGTCTGACAGAAAGGCTGACAGCCAATGACTCCCTGCCTGCGTGGACCACGCAAGTGGGCTGTTGTCAGGAGTGGGAGGGGTCAGGCCAGAAGCCCCCATGCTAGCACATTGACCTTGAATCCCAGCCTGCAGAGCTGGGAGAGATCGGGTGTTGTTCTTAAGAGTCCCTCGGACTGTGGTATTTCCTTACAGCGGCTGTAACTGCGTCTGGGGCCAGGGAGCAAGGGCGTTCTGATCTCTATGAATGCTCAACTAGTACCTGCCGCAAGGGACAGTCAGCGAGGACCACTGCCCAAGTGACAGACAGACATCTCTGGCAGAGAGGAACAACAAGCCGTGTAGTGTACCCCAGGCTAGGCAGCTCCAAGCTGTGAGAAACTTCCTTCTACCTCCCCAATGCGTACTGAGATGGGCACCACAACTGTTTCTACCCTTCACAGACCCAGAGAGGTTAAACTAACATTTCCACTGCCTCCTCTGGAACTCCATCTCTCCAGATAACTCCCCCACCGCATCTGAGGGTATGAGAGCACAGAGCGTTGAGGAGCTAATACTTGTTTACAGGTTCTAGCTGTGATGCAGCTGGAGTATGAGCCTCCCAGAGGGACCTGCTCCTGAGCCCAGGCCCCACCCATGTGATCTCCCCCCCCCCCCCGGACTGCTAGGCAGCTATTGGCAGGCTAACACTGAGCTAGCTACCTACAGTAAGCCCTGAGCACGATGTCCTTTGGGGAACCTTCGGATCACCGTTCTCCATTGGAGTCAGCCGGAGAAGACCATAGCCTAGAGCGAGGGCCGTGTAAAACACCCACAGGTACACAGGACCCGTCAGTCCCAACACACACTCTTCTGAATGTGGGTCGTGATGCCTGTTGTTGTTTTTGTTTTGTAGACACCAGGAGAGACTCAAAGAAAAGTGACATGTCTAAGCTGGCCTGATCCAGAGCTCAAGTGTACTGGGGAGAGCTAGTTTGGGGATGACTGGAGTCCTTTCTCTGATCCATTCTCCACCCTACTTTCCACTTCAGCTGGGCCTGGATATGAGCCTCCAGGGGTCTGGGAAAGGCCAAAGTTCCACCAGGAACAGCCAGCACCCACCGCCCCAACAAGCTACTGGGCCGTAGGGGCTGCCAGCTTTGGGGGAGAACCACTAACTTTGCCTCCTGGCTGATGGGAAGCCCTTGCTTGGGAGACACATAACAAGGCAGAGAAAGAAGACCCAACCCTTCCCCCATTCAGCCAGAGGCCAGGGAGGAAGGCCGTTCACTCCCAAAGGCTACAGATGTTTCAGGACCTGGCTGGCTTCTTTTTACCACTTCCTGTTTCCATAACATTTATCCAGTGACCACTGGGGTCTGTTGGCGTAGATGAGACCTGGAGAATGGGATTCCACTCTGGGACAGGCAGAAAATCATGGGGAAATGTAGCCACTGTCCTGGCTACAAGAAGTTTTTTTTTTTTTTTTTTTTTTTTTTTACACCTCCCCTGAAAGCTCTGGTAGGCTGTAGAGAGACCCAGAGCAGCGCAATGGACCAACTCACCCTCCTCGGCCATGTCCTTGTCCAGCACCAATTTGCCATGCCTGAGGAAATTCAGGATGGGCCCGAAGTAGGTGGGGTCACGGTCAATGAGGTAGGCCCCGGTCTCATCCTGTGAAGGAGATGACCACAGGAAGTGAGTGGTGTGCAAGCTTCCCCAAGCCAGCCACCCCGCCCCCCCCCAAACACACATAAACAAGTCACCACAGGCTGGCTGGAAAAATGATTATAGGGAGAGAGGAAGCAGGGAGAGAGCACTAAGGAACTGGGTTCAAACCCTGCCTCTGCCTTTTCCAGGCTGTGTGACCTTGAGCCAGTCTTCTGGTCTCTGGAGCACTGCTTCTTTCCTCCATAATCAGAGGATTAGATATGAGCATAGAGGGTGACCGGATTTCTGAGTGGCCCCTTATCTCTCACTCAGCACAGGACCCAGTGAATTTCTCTCTTAGGAAAGTTTCCCTCTTGGAGGCTGTCCCCCGCGCCGGCGACCCCGCGCCCCCGCCCCCCAGCCAATCCCACTATCCACTAGATGTTTGCAAGTTTCCAAAGAAGCTGCACTCTGATTGGACACTTGCAGCCTGCAGGGAAGCAGGACTGGCACCTGGACAACCCGTCACAGAAGACGGAGACATCAAGGAACAGGGGACTCACCCAAGGGCACAGTGTAAGAGGGCCACAGAATGGGGGACAGGGGACTTGGACAAGCCAACTCCAGAGGCCTTGCACGCGAGGAGGCCGAAGTCAGAGAGCGGGGAAGTTCCCCTCTCCTCCAGATTCCTCCCGGGTCATTTGGGAATGTGGCAGGAGAGCAGGGTGAGCCCACAAGTGGTAGCTCCAAAGCCAGTGCTCTTCCCCACATTAAGCCCAGCTCCAAGACACCCAGGCCTCCTCCATCTAGTTCCTTGCACCCTTCAGCTGCCCACACCCCAAGGGCGGGGAGAAGCAGCCGCACCAACTCCTTTAAAAGTCAGCCAGGGCAGTAAGGCAGGCCCGGTTTGTCGGTCCCTCCCCAGCGCTCCACAGTAAGGAAGCGTCCCGGATCCGGGGCAGCTCTCCAAAGCTCCAAATGGCTGCGGCCTGTGCTGCCCCGTTGCCACGGCAATGGGTATAGCTATTCCTCTCGGCTCCGCTTCCTCCCCCTCCTCCTGCCTCAGAATCCTAGGAAAGCCAGAGGCCAAGGGACGCGCAGGCGGGACAGGCGGGACAGTCCGGGAGTGCGGGACCAGGACACCCCTGTCAGCGGGTTCAGGGCTCACCCTGTCCGATTGAAGCTCTTCGCCCTGACACAGGCGGCTGAGGAAGGACTTCTGCTCCCGGCACAGCGTCTGGCGGGTGGTCAGGAACACCGTGCCCCCCACGTTCAGCCGCACCCACTTGCCCCAGCCGCCCCCGGGGCGGCCGCCCGCCCCCACCGGTGGCGCTGGCTCCCCGGCCTCCATCCTCATCGCCGGCCGCGTTGTCTGCATCCTTCCCTCCGCACGCCGCGGGGCGAGTACCAGGTGCGGGGCATGCCGGGAGCTGTAGTCTGGAGCCAGGGCTGGGATGCTCTGGGCTTGTCCTGGTGTTGCTCGGACAGCACGTCCCGCCCCACATTGCCTTTCTTGGTGATCTATCATCTGGTCTCTCCGTGTGGCCAGACGGCTTGGTTTGCAGAAGGCTAGGACCCTGCGAAAACAGTGATTCCCTCAATTGGCTATTCCCCCACATTTGTTCTGCTTTGTACGGGGGCCCCAGCTGAGGAGTACCTGACCTGAGAAGAACTTTCTTCCTCCAGAAATTCCTATATTTACCTGAACCTACTTTTAAAAATAGGTGCACGCGCCTGTGTGTGAGCATGTGCGTGTGTGCCTATGCGTGCATGAGCCACATCAGCAGGGTTTCTTTTTTGTCCTGTGTGTGGCGAAGACCACAGGGATGAGGGCCGGTCACATTTACCTCTTCCTAAATTCTTTGAATACATGTAGTTAGTTGGGCTTAGTGCTGGCTGAGCTTTTCTGTGTGCCAGAAGCTGTGTGAGAATACATATGACTCTTTTAAGCTTCCTGCATCCCTGCTGGATTGCTCTGGATGCCAGTCTTGGTCTAGTCTGAGTGATACTGAATCTGCTTAAGGAGTGAACGTCCAGATGAAGTTCAGGTCCTGGCTTCTCTGGTGCCACTTGGCTTCCATATGTGCTTGACCTGAAGCTCGGAGATGAGGCATGGATCGGCTCTGCAAGGTGGGGGAGAGGAGTTTTAGAATAGCCCCCTCCCCCATGATGCTGAGATGCCCCTGCCCCACCCCCAGCTGCCCCTCGTTGTGGGGAGTGTGGGTTGTGCAGCAGGACTGGGGAGGCTCCAAGGCTCTCAGCAAAGGAGGAATGGACTTGGGGTGGGATTGGGGGATGGTCACTCTAGTTTTGGCATTCAAGGAGATTGCTGGGCTAGGAGAATGGGTGGGAAGGGGAAATGGGGGCAGGGAGGAGCCTGTTTGGGGGACATGGTCACTGTTGTTATCACCTCACTGTTCAGTGAGTTCCTGGGGACAGTTGTTCCTTTTAGGACAGCACAGCAGGTACAAAAAGACCTGACTTAGGGATGGCCTAGTTTCACTTTCTGTTGATGTAATATTAACATCCTGCCAAAAGCTAACATAGGAAGAAAATGGTTTATTTGGCTCATAATTCCATATGAGCCCTTTGCTATAGGGAAGTCTAGGTTGCAGGACCTTGAGGCAGCTAGCCACATCCACAATCAAGAGCAGAGAGAGCACAAATGTATGCTTGCACTCCACTCACTGTCTCCACTCTTACACAGCCCTGGGCCCAAGCCTGGGGAATGGTGTCTCCCACAGTGGGCTGAGTCTTCCCACATCCATTAATGTAATCAAGGCACTCACCTACAGACACGCCCACAGGCCGACCTGATTCAGACAATTCCTCATTAGCTCTCTTCACAGGTGATTCTAAAGTGTGTCAAGCTGACACATCTCTGGGGAGGTGAGAGGGGCAAACCCCTTGCAAGGGTGGAGGTCAGGTCTTCCTCCTTCAGGCTGCACTTATTACCTGTGATGTCCTCCAGGCAGGGCCCTATTATAAGTACCCAGCCGTAGACACTAAAAGCATCCATCAGAGATAAGTTCATTGACTACCGTGTTCTCAAGACCATGCGCTTGGTGTTCCATCACCACCAGGGTGATGACGGAAGCCACCGGAGCAGCAGGTACTGTTCCCTGAGAGCTTTTCCTGGTTCAAGTGGTGCCCACACATGGGCCGTCCTCATTCTGGGACTCTCAGATATGGATCCTACTTCTCCATGCCTTTCTTACAGTAGATAAAAGGAGGCTCAGGGACTGTGGAACAGTGTTAGGAGATGGGACAGTGCAGAGCCAGCCTCAAAGCCTTGCCTCACTGACTAGGAAGCTGTCCCACGCTCCTATGGCAACCCTGCTGTGGCTTTCTTAAGGTCACATCACAGGTGTGGAGACCACATTCCACACAACCGGTCCAAGCAGGCCAGTGGGAGCCCAGCCCAGGTCTGGGCATTGTCCCTGTTTGGGGTCAGATGGAGACTGGGCCAGTACCTTGAGGCTGAATAAAGAGGAAGGCTTGGGCTGGTGAGATGGCTCAGTGGGTAAGAGCACCCGACTGCTCTTCCGAAGGTCTGGAGTTCAAATCCCAGCAACCACATGGTGGCTCACAACCATC
>NC_034606.1:43569672-43573170 GCF_900095145.1 Mus pahari | reverse complement strand
AAAAAAAAAAAAAAAAAAAAAAAGAGGAAGGCTTGCTTCAAATTCTTCTTCTTTCAGAAGCCCTACCCCAGACAGACGAGCTCCTCTGACAGACACCTAACGTTCTCCTGCTGTGTCACTGGGATAAAATAACCTGAGCACGATAACTTGAAAGGAGGACGAGTTATTACATGTTGCTTAGTTCCCACGGCTTATTGACTGTTGATTTTACTTTCCCTTTTTAGAGGCATGGTGGGGTGCAGTACTGAGGGCTGAACCTAGGGTCTGCTGGCCTTGTGGCAGTAAAGAAGGAAGAAAGGAGAAGAGAGGAGAGGAGAGAAGAGGGAGAGAGACTGAGAGATACAGAGAGACAGAGACAGAGACAGAGAAACAGAAACCAGGGACAAGTTCTACTGTTCGGAGGCACGTCCCACAGTTATCACTTCTTCCATCCAGGCCCTTGTTCTGAGTAGCCCACGCAGCTTGGAACTCACTAGTTCCAAGGGAATTAGTGTAATCTATTGATAAAAGTAATGGCTCCATGTGCTAATCACCCCCAATAATGCCACCAGCTGGGGACCAAGTCTCCACCTACGAGCTGGGTAGAGAACACTTCACATCCAAACCATGACCCATTCGAAGTGACACCCCCCAGAGCCAGTACCAAGATCCAAGACCCCCTAAACAGCCGACAGCTGCCACCATATTCCTTCCCCTGTCCATCTGGGCTTTGGTCTGGTCCTTTTGGGGTGGGAAAGTAAGGCCTAATAGGAGGTTCACCCCCCAACTGTGGAAACGCCCTTAGTCCCCTCCCAGTGACTTTCATGTGTTACTGGGTTCATCTACTATGTGCTAAGACTGAAGGAGGTGAAGATGTCAGAGGTGGCCCCTGTCTTCCAGGAGGGCTTGCTCGCCTCCTGGAAGGTAGGTTTGAGAGGGTTAGATAAAACCCAGAATCCAGGCAGCCTAACCAAAATCACCCATGGGCATTTGTTTTTGGTTTGTTTATTTGCTTGGGGTTTTTGGTGTTGTTTTCAGAAGATAATTGGGAAACACCCAACATTCTTCAACATTTTCCAGGATGGTGGCTAAGCCTAAAGAGAGTCAACTCTTAAGTGCTAGCTGCTTCCACTGCCCCCCTGCAGGCCCAGCTCATGCTTTGCCATAGGTCCTGATTCAGCTGGAAAGTGAGAGGTCAGAGCGTGTGTGTGTGTGTGTGTGTGTGTGTGTGTGTGTGTGTGTGTGTGTGTGTAGGCTTGCCGTCTCTCAGACAAGGAAGCCAACCAGTGTTGTGGCTTTTCCACGGGGTGACCTTGGAAAGGTCTTATACCCTCTGAACCTTATTCCTGCACCTATAAGATGAGACGGACAGTGGCTGTGAGGAAGCAGTCAGTCAGGATGCAACGACTGGAGATGGGCGCTCATAGTGCTACCCACACAGAGGCCAGGGACTACTGGCTTTTATGAAGCCAGCTGGCTTTCCTATCAAGATTGGTGCTTGAGCCAAAGGCTGCTTCATTAGCCATGGATGAACCATCCTACCACCCACACTCCCTGCTGGGGTTGGAGGGAAGGCAGAAAGAGAGGCCACCCCTAAATGCTCCAGGGCAGGGTGGCGGCCATTGCTTAAAGTGACCCTCAAGTCACTGTTTCAGGGGGACTCCGAACACCCGCTGGGTTCTCATCTGAGCACATCGTTTGTGGGCTATCCTGGATCGAGCCTTCTCCGTGCAGCAGGTCCCAGCCTCTTGAGTGGCTTGCGTCATCTCTGCTGGCAGTTCTGTGATGAAGCCGTCAATCATTCCGTTCTCCCCACCTCCAAGTTCAGAATGTCAGAACATCCCAGTTAACTTCAAGTCCTTGTTTGGTTCCTCGTGTCATCATTCGGTTCCGCCCCCGCTTGGGGGCGGGCTCTGCTGCCAATCCTTGGGTTAACCTGAGGAGAGAACGGATCGAGAGGGTCAGAGAGCGCATGCGTGGTTGCCTGGCCGAAGGCGCTATTCTTACTGAGCAACACGCTTCCCAAGTCTAGGGTCCATATCTGCCCGTGGTCCTCTACTCATGACATCTGGGTAGCTAGGTCTGCAGCCCCGTCAGACCTCACTTTACACTTTTGGCAATAAGCCATGATGTTATTACACTTTCCAACTTCCCAGTGTCCTTGCAGGTAGCGAACATCGGCTCTCATCACTGAACAGCTACGGTGTTCTGAGCCTCGGTCAAAACAACATCCTGGGTGTGTGGGGAGAACAGACTCACAGGCCTGAGTGTTCCTAACAACCGTGTCGCCAAGGTTTTTGTTTTTGTTTTTGTTTGTTTTTCGAGACAGGGATTCTCTGTATAGCTCTGGCTGTCCTGGAACTCACTTTGTAGACCAGGCTGGCCTCGAACTCAGAAATCCGCTCGCCTCTGCCTCCCGATTGCTGAGGTTAAAGGTGTGTGCCACCATGCCCGGCTTCCAATTTTTTCTTTTTTTTAACTTGGAATATTCTAGAATTTTAGCAGATGTTCTCCAAGCCTGTCTCAGGAATGGGGATTTGGTTCCGGAGAAAGCCCAGGGTGGAGTGGAAGTTTCTGGTTGTGTCATGTGATGCAGACTCACAGGGTTTGCTGAGGAAAGACCTGTGGGAGGACACGTGATGGACATGTGATGTTTGCAGAGAGTTTAAGTGAGACTCAATGGACGGTGACAGGAAGCTTGCATGGCCTGGCGGTTTCTGCTGGATCGTGCTGAGGCTGCCGATTTGTGTTTGCTACCCTGACACTACTGAACGGGCGGGATTGCTGACAAGTGGAGATCGGACTCCCTCCATCCCCCACCCCCAAGAACTACTTCTAAACAGATCTGCTCCCCCTTGTCCTGTTTACCATCTTTTCTCCCCGACCTTTGAATGGTGGGCTAGAAGGAAGGGTTGAAGCATTTGAGAACCCTTATTAAAAGTAGGTTTTGAAAAAGCTAAGCCTAGACCAGGGTGGGGGTGCACACCTTTAATCCTGAAATTTGGGGGGGGGGGCAGTGAGGGTAGGAAGGTTGTTCTGATTGCATAGGAAGTTTGAAGTCAGCCTGCGTTGCTGAGACCCTGTGTCAAGGATAGACAGATACATAGATAGGTAGGTGAGTAGGTAGGTAGGTAGATAGATAGATAGATAGATAGATAGATAGATAGATAGATAGATAAGTGATAGGTAGGTAGGTTAATTAGGTGAGTCCTCCACCCTCCCCTTGAGCTCACAGGAAGGGTCCATAACTGTCTGCCACTCCATGGGAAGCCTGCACAACTCCACTTGTATTGTGAAAGGGCAGTCTGAGGCCAGGCAAGGTGCCATACACATTTAATCCCAGCGCTCAGGAGGCAGAGGCAAGAGGATCTCTGTGAGTTTGAGGCCAGCTTGGTATATATAGCTAGTTCCAGGTCAGCCACGAAAAGAGACCCTGTTTCAAAATGGAGAGAAAGGAGGCAGAAGAGGAAGGAAGGAGGGAAGGAGGGAGGGAGGGAAGGAGGGAAGGAGGGAGGGGGG
>NC_034606.1:43554829-43569560 GCF_900095145.1 Mus pahari | reverse complement strand
GGGAAGGAGGGAGGGAGGGGGAAGGAAAGAAGGGAGGGAGGGAGAGAAGGAGGGAGGGGGAAGGAAGGAAGAAGGAAGGAAAGAAGGGGGAGGGAAGGAAGGAAGGAAGGAAGGAAGGAGGGAGGGAGGGAAGGAGGGAGGGAAGGAAGGAAAGAACAAAGTTCTGTCTGCTCACATTTCTCAGGGACATAGTTGGTGATGCTTCTGTAACTGGGCGCCAATGGGACAGCCTGGGCCTGGGAGCTGCTCCCTTCAGCCAGCAGGGGGCACGCATCAGACTCCTCTGTCTTGAGAAGGAAACCACAATTATCAACCAGTCCACCTGTTCCACTTCACAGTTTCCCTGTGTTCTAGGTGGTTGGGTTTTCAGAAGCAGGGCTCCTGGACCGAGTCTCTGACCTGCCTCTTGTTTGTCTCTTCTCAACGTCGCAGCACACATCCCTGTGAATCCCAGCTCTGGCCACCCCCTCCAGGCACATGTGAGTGTTCACTTTAATCCCAGTCCAGCTGGTAGCTGTGGCTGGTGGCTGTCAAGGGAAGATCTAGAGGGAAGGTCCTGCTCTGTCCTGGCCCTGGACTCACCTGTGACCTCCCTCTACAGAGTCAGCTCCTGCTGTCAGCTAAGGATTCAAACAGAAGAACTGAAGGGCAGAGAAGGTTTCTTTTGCCCAAAACTTCTTCTGGTGGGACTTTCTTGTGTCTGGTGGGTAGTGGGGTGGGATTTGAGGGGCATTCTTTGGAGCCCTCACTACTGGGAGTGGCTCACTGCACACTGCAATGCCCTTCCAGGGAAGTGCCTCTTCTGATTGGTCCTTGGTGCTGCTTGGGGAACTACACTGTAGAGCAGTGGTTCTTATCCTGTGGGTCGAGCCCCCTCAAGGGGTTGTCAAGCAACCCTTTCTCATGGGTCACCCAAGACTGTTGGAAAACACAGATATTTATATTACAATTCATGTAGTAACAAAGTTACAGTTATGGAGTAGCCGAAAAAAAAAAATAATGTAATGGTTGGAGGTCACCACAATATAAGGAACTGTATTAAAGGGTCACAGCATTAGTTTACAAAGCTCCCTTGGAGAATCGATCCCTCCATCATCTTAACTAACTTGAGGAACACCTATAGACAGTCTGCACCCCACCCCCCACCCCCAGCATTTCTTCTGACTTGTTTGGTCTGCCATCTTTTCCAACCTTCCCCCAACCCACATTCTGTGAGCCTGTTGTATCCAGGACACAGCACTCAGTCCAGGTCTGCAGGAAGCCCCTTTGATCAGAGAGTGAAACAGACTCAAGTGTATACCCAGATCACAGCCACAGTGTAATGGCTGTCTGTCCTCCAGCGGTTCAAGGGTTCTATCTGTCTGTCTCTGTGCTGGGCTTCCAAGCTGAATCCTCAACCACTTTTATTATGAGAACAATTTTAGATGGTCTCTGTACCTTGTTTTCAGACTGTGGGTCCAGTTAGCAGTCCCAGCGAGATGGACTCAAGCAAGCTGTATGAACCACAAGCACTACCACAACCACTGTGGAGCTCCAACTTCAACACTTCCCCAAAACCTGTTCCCCAGATCGTTAGAAATGTGGCTAGTAAAGAGCCTTTGTTCTCTAAGGGCAGCTGAGGGTGTTCTGTTCCTCTGCCTGACAGCTAGCTAGGCAATTATCTCAGTTGCCCCAGCCAGGCGCCCATCTTCCCATGTTTGAGACCAGAAATGTTTACCAAAAGATAGCTTATGACCCCTATGCCATAAATGAGCCATATGTTACCAAGGACAGCTCCGCTGGAGAAAAGCTGTAAACTCAACTTTCTTTGTGAATTCCTCCCCCCACCTTCCTTATGGTCTTTCCTTTAAAAGCCCTCAGTTAAAATGAAAAGAAATGAAATTTAGGGCCTAGGATTCATGTAACTTATGAGTTGTTTTGTTGTGAGCTTAGAAGCCTGAGGCTGAGAATTTAAGGTTCAAATAATGTAAGACATAAAGGGTTCTTTTAATGTAAACTTAAGGTAAAAATTACCCAGGCAGGCCCAGGCTGCCTTGAAACTAAAATCAATTAGCCACAAAGAAAAGGAAAATCAGTTAGCCACAAAGATAAGGAAAAGATGCAGGAACTGAGCTATCAGGGCTAACTTTAGCCATTTGGCAGGAAGGCGCCTCCCCTAGAGCTATCAGGGCTGACTGACCCCACAGCCATCTGGCAGGAAGACGCCTCCCCTAGTTTACTGCCCCCAATAAGAGTCATACATCAACCAGGTGTCCTGCTGCCCCTGATAAACCTCAGGCCCTTAAAATTTCTAAACGTTTTGGTCTGCANGTACTCTTCTGCTAATTTGCTATGTTTAAATAAACCAATCGTATGTAACCGCACCAATTTTCCCCACCCTCAGACCCTTACTCTATAAAGACCCCAAGCTTTTGGGCCTGGTTGTCGACTTCCTCTGTCTCCTGAGTGAGATGCGAGTCCACCCAGAGCTCTGCCATTAAAGTACCTCCTGTGTTTTTACATCAAGAAGGCTTCTCTGTCATGTTTCTCTGAGACGCCCTGACTCCCGTGACCTGAGGACCCGAGGGAGTTCCTCACGAGGGGGTCCTACACCACAACAGCAACAACCAAAACCAAAACAAAAAAAAACAACGACAAACCAAAAGCATTTTATCTTCAGGTTTAAAGAAATGTCACAAAAATTACCCCCCCCCAAATCCTTAAATACCAATGCTTCATTACCTTTGTTCATCTCCCTGACCCCATTTCTGCCTTTTCTTGTTTTCTAAACTGGTTTCTTTCTTAAAACAAACTCAGTCAATGACTTCTCCATTCTAATCTCAGCACAAAGATTCCTAATACCAGGGTATTGCCCCCATGGCCACAGTGTAGGATCAGTATAGGATCAGTGGGGTTAAGCCTGATCCATTACAATAATCTGTGTGCACATTTCCTCAAACTTTCATCTAATGTCCTTTCTGACTAAAGAAAAAACATGCAAAACCAAAACAAAGAAAAAATCAAAATAAAGAATTTTGCACCAAGACACCTTGTACTTGAGCAGTCAGCCCCCAGTCCCGGGCCGGGGCCCTCACCCTTACAATGTAGCCCAGGCTGGCCTGGAACTCAGGACTCTCTTGCCTCAGCCTCTAGCAGGCTGGAAGTACAGCTCTTCGACTCCAGTCAGCCTCTCTGCTCCCTGTCCGTCTGCTGCGGTCCCTCTGTCTTCCGCTTTTGAAGCCTGAAGGTGATGTGCGTGGCAAACCCTTCGTGGTGGCTCTGTCCGATTCTCTCTCTCACGGCGAGGTTTGCCGCGGGGTGTTGGCTGGGTTCTTCGGGACGCCCCATCCTTGGAGAGGTGGTGAGCTATGTAGGTTTCTGAGCTATGCACTCTCTTCTCCTTTCAGATGAATCATCTGTTGAGGAGACAGGGGAGGACATGTTGGTTCTCCTCTCCTCCAGTTAGTTTATCAGGGACCTCAGTATCTGTTGATTATTCCTGTGTGAAATCATCAACTGTGTCCGGCTCTGATTTTGTGACTCCATTACTGCTTCTGTATTCGCTGGGTGTCTGTCTATTGAACAGCCGCCCTTGCTCTTCTCAATTACCTAATTAACCAGTTAACTAATTAATATCAACACAGACTATTAATAATAAAGATATTAATGCACTAAAATACAGGTCCTTGATGAATACAGATATTTATTAGTATCAATACAGACTATTACAGTCTTTTTTCTTTGGGTTGTAATATGTCACTGTTGTTATGTTTATGCTCAAACTAAGATTTAATTAGTGGAAACATCTTCATGGCTTTTGTATCTTTTTGTCTTTAATACATTTTTTTGGGCTGGAAATGCGAATTGGGTGGCAGAGTGCTTGCCTACTGTGCACAAAGCCCTGGTTTCATCTCTGGCACGGCATCAGGCAGGTGTGGTGCATGACTGTAATCCTAGCGTTTGGAAGGTAGAGGCAGTAGGACCAGAAACTAAAAGTCATACATCAGCTAGATCGCTAAAGAACAAAGGAACACACCAAAAGAAAGCAAGGAAAGTGGGGAATTAAGTGAATTAATAATTAATCATTTTAAAATTGTCATAAAATACACAAAACATGAAACTAAATGATAAGAGATTTTTCAGGCCAATGTTAAGTGGTGTGAAGTCATATCTCTGACGTCATCCCCACCTAAATCATTCCACCAATACTGCCATTGCTGTCTCTGCCAAGATCCCCATCACAATTATCTCCACCATCCCCACACCCCCACCATCCCCACACCCTCACTTATTATGCAGTAAGTGCATAATAAGTGTTTGCTGTCCTTTCTCTCTGCTCCCATTCTTTGCATGGATAATGCTGCTTACGCGCATGCCCACTTCACGCCACCGAGGTCATTGCCCACTGTGGGCTCTTAGTGAACAGCCCAAGAGTTAGGAAGGAGACCTGCGTAGCTGGCTGCCCACGTGGTTGCACACAGACCCACGTACACACCCATACTTGTATGCATGCATGGGCACACATGACCTGTGTATTTCTCTTCCTCCTTTCCCTTCAGGTCCTTGACCCTTCTCACTCTGACCAGCACAGTGAGCTCACTCTCCCGACCCAACACCCCCCCCCCCCGACCCAACACCTTGTTTCCTCTCTCTAGCAAAGAAAACATTGGCTCCTGGCTTTCTGAGTTTGCATGTTTTGTGTTTTGTCTGAAGACACACAGTCCTAGCAGCCACATACCACCACATCGAGTATTGCCTGGATGGGCTGAAGCGCTGAGAGAACAGAGGGCACTGTCTCCTTGGGTCCCAGTGGTGGTCTCTATCTGAATTACAGCTGCATTAGCTTCTTGTTGCTGCTGATAGTGCTTGCTGGGTTCTCTTCCCTCCATCACTGTTGATTGATTGACCGATTGATTGGTTGATTGGGATGACGTTTGGTTTTGCATGTCAAAAAAATCTACAAGCAACAAAGTAGGAAAATGCCTCCCTCAGCACGCCGCCGTCCATCCTGATGTTTCCGAATTTCCCCAATGGTGTCAGCCCTGTTGCTTTCTGAGTTATTCTTTGGCATGACGTTTTACAGGAATGAGTAGGTCCGTGACTCTTTCTGCACATGGTTTTCCTGTACAGTAGGTGACTGTAGTGTGTGAGTGATCTTTCCCACTTTCCTTTTTTTTACTTGATGCTTTGTCTTAAACTTCACTTTGAAGTTTTGGTAGGCTTTGTTTATCTCCTGTTCTTATCTCCCTTTTCTTTTAAAAATGTTTTCTGTTGTTGTTGTTGTTGTTGTTGTTGTTATTATTATTATTATTATTATTATTAGTATATGTGTGGTCAGGCTTATGCAGCAAGTGTTTTTACTTGATGACCCATCTAACTGACATCTGTCTGTCTGTCTGTCTGTCTCAGAGCTAGAGACAGCTCAGCACTTAAGAGTACTCACTACCCTTCCAGAGGACCCCAGTTCACTTTCCAGCCCCAGCCCCATGGAATTCAACGTCCTTTTCTGTCCTCTGAGGGACTCCTGTATACATGTAGCATACACAGAAATTTATTAAATTAAATTAAATTTTTAATCTTAAAAATATAAGTAAAACAAGGCCATGCTATGTAGCCCAGACTGGCTTCAAACTCTGTTTTCCTGCCTCAGCCTCCTAAGTGCTGGGACTAGAGTTTTACCACCATGTCCACCACACCTGTCACACCGGCCATGCCCACCATGCCCTAATACCAGTGAGTAAGTTTATCACCATCGAAATTCAGGTTTTTCTCTCCCTGCTGTTCTCTATTGTTTGAGTCGATTTATTTGCATATGTTAATTTTATAGAGGACTGATTTATTATTTGGGTAACTCTCCTTAATACTCTGCCGGATTTCAAACCAAGAAAAGAAAAGAAAAGAAAAGAAAAGAAAAGAAAAGAAAAGAAAAGCTTTCCTTCTGTCTTTTGGATTTTTATTTGTTTTCCCTTGGCTGGCCTGAAATTCATCAATCTCCTGTTTCAGCAACTAGAAATGGCAGGCATGTATCACCATGCTTGACCAGTAATTAATATTTTAGAAACTATTATCTGTCTGTCTATCTATCTATCTATCTATCTATCTATCTATCTATCTATCTATCTATCTATCTATCTATCTATCTATCTACAGGGTTTCTCTGTGTGGCCCTGGCTGTTCTGGAACTTACTCTGTAAACTAGGCTAGTCTCGAACACCCCTGCCTCCTGAGTTCTGGGATTGAAGGTACGTACCCCCACTGCTGGGTGAAGATCTTCATGCTTAAAATAATAAGGCTTCCAGTTGCCTTGACAGCTTGATCCTTTGCCTTGGTGACTCCGCCCTCCCCCGTGCTCACTGGCTAAGCTGTTTCCAGCAGGTGCCAAGGCTCTCCTGTGCCTGGAAGGACTCTTGCTCCCATTTCTCAGAAGAAAGGCTGAGGCAGGGGAAGGGTAGCTCTGCAGTGCCAGGCCCGAGGCACTGATCCACGGGTCAGCTCTCTGGTCAGTGGATGCTTTGGACCATGACCCTTGGTGGCAACAGTCCAGAGAATTGGAACATTCTGCTGCAGCTGGTTAGACAGGACTGGGAACGGCTTCAGCGTGGTGGGAGTGCTCTGCAAATATTTGTCCAGTAGACAAAAACTCTGCTCACTGCTGGTGTTGCAAGTTCCTCCCTGGCTCCCACAGAGTAGGGGGTGGGAGGGGAGCATGCAGGCTGAGGTGGGCCCTGCAGTGGGTAGTCAATTATTCTGGGGGTTCAGCCCAGCAGGAAGCAAGGCAGGGCCTCAGAGCTGGCCCTGGGTCATTGCTGGAAAAATGCTGACTAGGTTCAGGTTTTCTCAGTATCTGATTGCTACAATCTTTCTTAGGACAGAGAAACCTCAGCTAGGAGGGCCAGCCATTGTTTTTTTGGCTGGAGTTTGGGCTGGGGTCGAGAGTCTCTGGCTGAAAACCCAGCATTCAAGTCTTCCTGAGAGCCGTGGAAGCACCCTGCCATGTTCCATGCAGGTAGCACACACATTTCTGTTCTCTTGATCCCTAAATCTAAAAAAAACTCCAACCAAACAAAAACAAAAACCTGCAGGCCTGATGCCCTGAGATGCCCCTGCACTGCAGGGTTAATCTCCAATTAGGTTCCTCTCAGGTTAGCAGTGCATGCTTACGCAAATCTTTCCACCTCTCTGAGCTTGTTTTCTTTCATAAATATAGCAGATCATTCCACAGCGCTCTGTACTCTCTGGAAAAAGACAACAGAAAGTTTTGGTTTCTTCTCTTGATTTGGAACTCTTGAAACAAGGGCATAAGTCTTGCATTCATTATTTTCTCTCTCCCAATGCCAGAGAAAACATAACATCCCTAACTAATATACATCCCTAAAAATAACACTATTGGGGCTGGCAAGATGGTTCAGTGGGAAAAGGGGGCTTGCAGCCAAATTAGGTGACCTGAGTTCAATCCCCCAGGACTGGGAAGGAGAGAGCACTGAGTCCCAAAAGTTGTCTTCGACTCTTACATGACCATTTCTGTGGACACACACACAAACACACACACTGGGTGTGTTTGTGTGTGTGTGAAAATACAAAGCAAGATAAATAAATAGTGAAAAACAACAACCCAAACACTAATGGTTGATATTTATTGTGCCAGCATCAGGGTGAAGCATCTCTGTAGATTATGTCAGTTTATCCCTCCTATTGCTTAAGGAATGAGATCAACTTAAAAGATGCAGAAATCAAAGCCTGAGGGGGGTCTCTGCTTCAGGCCGGTAGTTGGCCAGGCAGCCCCCTCACAGCCTGCCCCCCCCCCCTCAGGAGGGCAGGCATAAGGCTCATGTCTCTCCCAGAATAGACACCTCCAGGGAGACAAAGAAAGGCTTGTCTGAGCCTGGTAGGAAGGGCGCTCAGGCTGGAATTAGATGTGAAACTGGGGGACTTCACATCAGCTGAGGGGCTGAGGGATATCTCTGTCTACGCTGTTCCCTGACTGCTGCTGTCAAATGTCCTTTGCTTGTGGTGTTTCCTCCTTGGGGTGTCTCAGTCTGGCATCAGCTGATATCTAGTGGGTAGAGCCCAAAACACTGCTTAGGGTCCCTTGGATACAGGAGGCCCTCAGAGCAGAGTTGTCCAACTTGAAGCTGGCGGTGCACGATTGAGAAGCCCTACAGCAAGGAGGGAGCATCCGCTGTGGCTCTGGCCTAGAGTCCTGTTTGGCTTGCTTGAGACAGGGTCTGCAGGAGACATAGCCCTTGTTAGTGGTAGTCAGAAGCCATGCTCTTGGCTCCTCCCTCTCCCATGGGTGTCAGAGTCAGGACACTGGATCCTAGCCCTGCTGGAAGCACACCATGGTTAGGTACTGCCTTGCTCCAGATAATTCCCAGAAGATAAAAATAAGCAATGCCGCTTCCAAGGCCCTAGTAACAACTGACATGGTGCTCTCCCAGGCCTCTGGGAGAGCATTCAGGGAAAAGATGGGGAGAGAGGTCTGTGGCTTGCCTCAGTAGTACAGGTATGAGGCCCTGGGTTCAATGCCCTACACTTCTAGAATGGGACCAAAAAAAAAAAAAAAAAAAAAAAGCCAGGGAAGGATGATCCAGGTCCTGACAGATCAAGGAGAACTTTCTAGACTCCCGTGTTCATCCCTGCCAGGAAAAATGCAGACAGCAGTGCATGGAGCCTTTATTCTAGGACAATGGGTAGGAGGGTGGTTTTCCGGAGCAGAAAGGCTCAAACCCCGAGTTCACTCATACAGTGAGTTCATGGTATTTTATTTATTCTATGTTGCTACATGCGTGTGTGTGTGTGTGTGTGTGTGTGTGTAGAAGTCAGAGGACTATTTTTGGGTTCTGCTCTTTTTTACCTTATGAGTCCCAGGGATTAAAGTCAGGAGTGATGAGGTTTTGTGGCAAACCTTCACCCTCTGAGTCACACCACTGGTGCCATTACTATTATTATTATTATTATTATTATTATTTCATTTCCTAGTATGAACAGCTTTGAGTGAAAGCTCCCAGAGTTAAGAGGCCAGATTCTCCTCTCAGGCCACTAGATTCAGCCCTTCCTCAGAAGTCTCTGGCCAGACTGGGACTGCTTCCTAAGCTATGGACTCTTCTTTCTCCAGAGAGGATCTGTGTTGTTCATCTGCATATAGAAGGCTCCCTGTGGGACCCAGACAAGTCACAGCGAACTTCACCTGATATCACCGAGAGGCAGGGCTGTGGTGACAGCCCAGTCAGTACAGGGTTTGCAGGACCTGCGTTCGGTCCTCATGTAAATCCACGTGAAACACACCAGGTGGGGTGCTGTGTGCTCCGACATGCCAGCCCTGTGGAGACGGAGGCGAATCCCTGGGGATCCCTGGTCAAGCCAGTCTAGCCTACTTGGTGAGTTCTCCACCAATGAGAGATCCTGTCTCAGAAAGCAAGGTGGATTGTGTTTGAGGAACAACAGCAGAGGTTGTCCTCTGATCTCAACACTCATGCTAATCCTTACACATAAATCACATGCGTGCGCATACACGCAAATAAACGAGGAGCCCAGAAGCCAGATGGAAACTTCAGGGTTATCGACCAGCAACAGTTTGCCATGGTATCTGGGGACAGGGTTTCCGAGGCCCCAGCATCACTTGAAGGCAATAATATTTCCCACAAGCTGGGCACCCTTCCTTCCCCCCCACCTCCCAGCAACCCCTCCCCATTGGTTGTGTAGGAAATGAAGTCCTCATTACACTGAGACATTCTCACAACCACAAAGGTTGCTTGATGTTTTATTTTTCCCAACAGTGAAACAAGCTAGGTGGGCCCCAGCTTAGCACCGTGCAGGCTGTTCTGCTGTCTGGCCTCCCTCCCTCCCTCCCTCCCTCCCTCCCTCGGGTACCCTCTTACTGCCTGTCACCTTCTTGGCTACCTCCACTGAGTGCCTATGAGTCACTGGAACTCCTGGTCTCTGGGATGCCACCCCAAACACTCCCTGAGTTGTCTGAGAAAGGACTCTTGGCAAAGCAGGGTCAGAGTGGCCAGTGGCTGGCCCTTTGATGGTCAGGTGTCACCCAAGCTGGCACTGTGTCCTGCCTGGCTTCACTGGGTCTTCCCTCGGCCCTCGGAGATGATGTGCTCTGGTTGGGCACGCATGTACCACTCTACCCAGGAGCCATCATAGACAGGCACATCAGGCTTGCCACAGAGGAAGGCCCCCAGGACCACATGGCAGGCTGTGACACCGGAACCGCACGTGGCTACCAAGGGCTTGGACAGGTCCACCTTCTTCTCCTGAAACAGGCGTTGGATCTCCTCTGGGCTCTTCTCCAGGCCTTCGCTGGTTAGGAATTCAGTGAACGGGATGTTTACTGAGGCAGGGATGTGGCCAGGTTCGATGCCTGCACGGGGGGAACACACGGAAGGCCAGTATGAGTGATATCTAGTGTTGCTGGTATTTGTGGTATTAGATCTCCACCATAGCAGAATGGCAAATGTGTGTCCAATGTCTTATCATCAAGCCAGCAGAGCTAGGCACCGCCCCCCCCCACGCAGATGGCCAGACTAAGGCTAACCCCCAAAGTCACTGCACCCAGCTAATTGCTGGCTGGAGTTTGAACCTAAGAACTAGACTCTACCAGAGCTACGCAACACCCTGGGCTTCCTGATCATGAATCTTGAGGGGCGGCAGAGTAGTACATGTGACCTCTGTCCAGTTAGGACTCGGGACACTTGGAAGGTTGGAGATGGCATAGAAAGCAGACAGGCACTAGCCAGATATTTATCAGTGTGACAGAAATATCCTAGGGCTACAGTTGAAAATAGCAATCAAAGTGGCTGACATGGCTGAAAGCTTGTGTTGTGCAGAATAGTGTGTAGACCCCCCCCCCCACAGCGTTTTCTCCTTTAATACCGTCCAAATTCTATGGGAAGGAAAGTCTGTCACCCCCCACTGAAGGAGAATAAGGCACAAAGACTAGCATGCTCTAGGGAGCAGTGGGTAGGGGGAGTTGTAACCACCTCAGAGCCTGTGCTGCCATTCGGTGCCTAGGGAGGGTTGGGCCTTCTCCCAGGATGAAACTAGCCAATCAGAGTCCTAACAGTGGGACTGAGAGTCTGGCAGACAGAAAGGACCCAGGAACTCTGGGATGACGCACCAAGCATCCTGGCCACCGAGGCTCAGACAATAGGGAGGTGGAGGGTGTATTTTCTCTCTAGCTTTCTTCCAGCCAGAGGTTACTAAAGCCCCATTTTCCCAGGAGGGCTGAGAGTCACATCAGAATGAAACCTCACAGCTGTCCGTCAAATCTGGGCCATCTAGATCCCGAAAGGAGTGTGTGAGAGACCTCTGCCTCCGTTTCCCTGTCTTTGCGGGAGCTGATGGCCCGTGCTGGTCTCTATCCTCAGAGGATGGCCAGAGACAGCGCTCCTGAGCTTCGAGAGGATTCAGTGCGTTGGCCATCCCCAGGGAAGTGGGTCTCCTAAAAGTCACCCCGTGCAGCCCCTTTCAAAGCCTGGAGAAGAGCAAGCTCTCAAGCCAGGGTCCCAAGGGTAAGTAGAGTCAGGACTTCCTTATCCCTCCAGCTTTACCAAGCAAAAAAAAAAAAAAACAAAACAAAACAAAACCCTGACTCACTGGACTGAAGGAACAAATTACCAGTGTACTTGGCCACGTCGGGGACTGCGGAGGAGACATGGTAACGCTTTAAGTAAAGACTAATAAGGCTTCCAACCTGGCAGCCCGAAGCACATTAACTCTCACCTACTGCTTTCATTCTACACATGCCAGGGCCACCATCTAGAGGAGCCAGTGGACCTGCCAGGTGCTACACAAAGTACAGCAGAGACAGGGCTCTGAACAGAAGTCTGGACCAGCAGAGACGGCATGGGAGAGCTTCGGGGGCCATGGCTGGCTCCCACCCTAGCAGTGGGACATAAGTGGTGGGGGGAACTACTGGTTGCTCACTGTGGTTAAGTATGTAGGGAGTCTGATTCCAGAGAGGCTCCTTCCTGAGATCTTGGGCAAGGTGGCCATTCCAGGGCCACTCTCCTCACTTGTTCTGTGGCAGTATGGGCACAGCTCCATATTTTCAGGGGAACTGGTGCCTGGACCCCCCACAGCACCGAATCACATGAAATGGTGTCCTGTCATGCAATCTATACGCACCTTCCTAACACTGAACACATCTCCAGATCCCCCTCAACTCCTTTCTCTCCCTTTTGAGTTTTGAGACAGGATCTTACTCTCTAGTTCAGGCTGGCCTGGAAATCACTGTGTAGCCCAGGCTGGCCTCAAACTGGTGATCCACCCGTCTTAGACTCCAAACGCTGGGATAACAGTCATGCAGTGCTGCACCCGTCTCTAGATCTCTTTCAATAACCATCACAGGTTGTAAATGCTATGCAGTTACACTGTGTCATTCAGGAATAACGACAGGGCAAGAAAGGGCATACCCTCTGTACAGGAAATAAATGTTTTCTGAGGCTGTTTAAACACTGGAATCTGGTGTCTGCAGGTACTGAAGGCTGGCTCCACCTAGCTCCTGAGAGATTTGGCTCACACTAGCATGGCTATAGATAGCTCTGCCTGCTCTGTAAGATCCTTGCCCATATTACACAGGGCTTTGCCTGGAGAGGCAGCCAGCGTGGCCCTCACTTGGGGCACCAACCGTTTTGAGTGACTGACCTATCCTAATACCCTCTCAGAATCTTTTAACGTTACTCAGGCGGCAGTTGCAGGCGTGCAGCACTCCATCAACTCAGGAGCTGCAGGCTAGACCTCATCAGGACCAAGCTTGGGTCCTTCCTAAGCCAGGTGCGGGCCACCTTCTGCTCTTTTGTGGTGGCCGTACACAAGCTCGGTACTACAGTTAGTGGGCTGTCCTGGTCTGGGTGTTCTGGATTCTCAAGGTACTCAGGCAACCTCAGCCCAGAGTTCCAAAACTGTGAGGTAGTGTTGTGACCTCCACTATAAGAAGGAAGCGAGATGCTTAGAGTGAAGCGCCCAGCAACCAACACTTATCCCTTTGCTCTGTATGCATGTAAGGCCAGCACAAGGCTAGGCAGTGTCCTGAGCTCACATCACACACCACCGGCCAGTCCCCACATCCCCATCAGTCCGTTTCCCCAACGTATTACCATCTCGGGGTTCCGGCTGGGTGCCTTGGAAACGGCCAGCTGCGCGGGCGTCCACCACCTGGAAGCGCCGAGCATCCAAGTTCTCCAGGATGTCTTCGTAGGTCTTGATGAAGGAGGGATCGAGCTGTGCGCTGAATTCCGCGGGCTCCGAGTGGCTTTTGCCAGAGCTGATTGGCAGGTTCTGACTCAGCCAGTGGCGGAAGCCGCCGTCCAGCAAAGACACAGAGTGGTGGCCGAAGGCGCGGAACATCCACCAGACCCGCGGAGCGGAATAGAGGCCCTGGTCGCTGCCGTCGTAGATCACGACGTGCGTGGCGGCGCTCACGCCCAAGCTGCCCGCGTAGTCAGCAAAGTGCGTGGCATTAGGCAGCATGTGGTCGTAGGGGGACGTGTGGTCGCTGCAACGATCGATGTCAAAGAAGGCGGCGCCCGGGATGTGGCGCTCCTCAAACTCGCGTCGTGCATCGCGGCCCAGTTTGGGTAGGTACCAGGACGCATCCAGTAACTTCAGGGGCTGTGAGGAGCGAGGAGCCTTCAGAGCCTCCGCCACCCACTGCGCAGACACGAGAGCTCGGAAAAGCTGCGGGGCGGCCATGGCCTAGGGGATGCTCGGATTGCGGGGCTGCAAGACAGGGAAGATACCAGAATGGAGAGACAAGCCTGCCTTCAGAGATTGCGACTGGGGCATATGTGCTAATCAGCGTAGGTGGAGCCTGCGTACTGGCAGAGCAGAGTCCAAGAACGCAGACAGGGCCTGGGGTCAAGCCAGGCTCTGCCTTTAACACCCAGGGAGCCCCCTGCCAGGCTTTGAATAACGTACGACTTGAATGGACATTATGACCACGGGCGCCAGGAAAGGGTGGTGCGCGTCCCTCACTCTATTCCTTGCCCAGCAAAGTAGGGTAGAGCCAGGGCCAGGCTCAATTAGCCCTTAGGTAAAGCAAATAAGACCAAAGTTTCAGCCCTTCTCTAAAATGTAGCCCAGCTTCACAGCCAATCAGATCCAAGCATTCATTGAGCCGGTCTAGGAGTCCAATGGGAACATAACCAGAATTCACCCTTTGCCCAGAAACATTTAATCCTCATTTATTACCACACCTGACTCAGCAGCCTCTCCCCAGCCTGCTGAGGGAACACCCGTAAGAGGTTTGGTACTGTCACCTCTTTCTCAAAGCCACCGAGGCTCCCTGATATGCTTTGAATTACCTGAGTTGGTAGATGTACCGCCTCTAATACCAGTACTCAAGAGACTGAGATAGGAAGACCAGAGGTCAGGGCCAGCCTAGTCTACATAGGAAGTTTCAGACCAGCCTGGGCTACTCAGCAAGACCAGCTCAAAACAAAATAAAACGGATCAAACAAAAAAACAGAACAACAATAACAACAAAAACCCACAAATAGACAACAGAAACTAAGTGGGGATAGGTTTGCATCACTGGCCTAGGCCCTGTGTGGGGTGGGGGGTGGCGATGGGGGGGGGCACACATTGAGAACTCTTGACTTTGGTAGGCCCCAGAGCAGCTCAAGCAACAATGCAAGTGAAGAATTCTGGAGTTTAGTGTGCACAGCAAGGCCTCTACCTCAGCCTGGATGAGAGAGAGAGAGAGAGAGAGAGAGAGAGAGAGAGAGAGAGAGAGAGAGAGAGA
>NC_034606.1:43521583-43554024 GCF_900095145.1 Mus pahari | reverse complement strand
TGCGCCACCACGCCCGCTTGCCTTATGTTGTTTATGAAGATGCTGGGGATCCAGCTCAGGCTTGTGCTGTCAAGGCTAGCTCTTAATCACAAGAGCCCCGCCATGCCCTCCCTATCCGGGAACTTGAAATCCTCCTAGTCCTACTCAGCGTCCAGAGTGGGGGAGTGGGGGTGGGTGGTTTACAAGCATATACCACCATGCAGGACTCCGAAACCTACCTCTTAGTGAGAATAAAAACGTGACTATAGAAGGGCCACCACTGACCCTATAAACAGCTTCTTTGAATGACCATTTAGGGAAGTTGAATTCAAACCTGTCATTCCTTCCTTTACTCTCCTAATGGCTCTTGAATCTACAGCTGGCCTTAGACTTCCAGGGGGTGGGACTTCAGAGGTCTGAGGTCACTACCCTCCCTGCTTGATTGACAGTTATGACAAAAGACCCAGGGAAAGCAGAAAGCGAGTCAAAGAGGCTAGGCTGTGGGTGCCCACGAGGGGACGAGACCAGGAAGAGACTAGGTTTCTTTGTGCTTGGAGGGCCAGGATCCCAGGGAAGAATGGCTCTCTGGAAGTCCATCAGGACACATAGGACGGGCCCAGGCCATCCTAAGCTAGTGTGAGCCGATACACCCCACCCATGGGGGTGGGAGGGGGCAGAGCAGGCACTGAAGGGCAGCTCCCTACCTAGACCCTCCTGGTACCTTTTCTTCCCTACTGTCAAGCTCAAGGCGCGCAGAGTATGCTGGGAAAATGCTAAACAGTGTTTGAATTTTTGCAACACACTGTGATGGCATTTCAGGGCAGGATCGATGCTCAAAAAACAGGGAGGGGAGTCCAAGAGAAAAGCATTCCAGGGGAACAGAATAAACTAGAGAGGGAGTGTATAGCCAGTTTGCAAGAGTCATGCTCTATTTCCAGATATTCTGCCTATTGGCATTTATATAAATTTACAATGCAGTGGTAAAAATTGAAGCCCAAGACAAATAATAATAATAATAATAATAATAATAATAATAATAAGCATAAGGCTTCAAGGTTGGACAGGTAAACCAAGACAGCTCCCACCACTTTGGACTTCAGGTGAGCAATTAGTCCCTTTTCCACTTTGTGCTCTGGCACCTCCTGGCTCTACCTGTTTCTCCTGTTGGGAGTTCAGCTCAATCCCGCAGGGTCGTTAAGGCACTCGGCAAGGCGGGCCTGATAAATGTTAGTTTTATTTTTATTCCAGTGCGTTCTGTTACTTTCTCCTCTTGGGGCACGCTGGGTCTCATCACTACAGAGCCTCTGAATTGCTTGGTTTATTCTCTCGGGCCTCCCAACTTTCTCAGGAGGCATCAGGTCTTTCCAAACCCCTTCCCCTCACTGCTACTCACCCGTCTCTTATCCCACCCCAACCCACAGGCGGCCACAAGCAGCCACGGACGGTCTTCCTAAGGCAAATTAGAGGCGCCCTGGAAACTCTTTTCTCATAGACTGCATCCCCTCCTCCACTCCCGCGTGATACCACGCTATGCACCCCCGAGAAGCACCCTCTCTCGCAGAAAAGCAAGTAGGACGCATTGAGTAGCAGATACCAGGGGTTTGCGCTCCCCACTTCCCAGCTCCGCCATGTCCCCCCCCTCCCCGCGCCCTCAGAGGTCCCCTCCTTCCGCCACCAACCTGCGGCCAGCCAAAGGGAGGAGACTTGGGCACAGCCCACTGCTTGGGCCACTCCGAGACGTTGCACCTTCCATTTTCAGTACTGCGGGGGACGGCAGGCGACATGAAGTCGGTTTGCTCGCTGCCCCAGTGTCACCTCGAGCCCCCTTTGTGTACGAGAAGTATTATACGAGGAGGGGCAAACAAGACTCCCGCGCGAAGACGCAAAAGCTGTTCGGAGTCCCGGCTGTCTACGAGAGAGGTTTCTCTCTTTACCCCCATGGGAGGCTGTACAATGGTGCGGGCCACTTGGGAACCCTCCCGGCTCCTTGTTTGAACCCTCCAGCTTCTCCGGAGCGCAAGGTCGAGTGCCAGCCTAGCTACTGGGGCGATTGAGTGCAGCGAGCAGCCCAGGATGGGGCCGCTAGCTGGGTCCTGGCGAAAGCAGGGCAGAGTGTCTGGAGCCCTTTCACCGGAACTGAGCATTCTAGAAGCCAGAGAACTCAGGCTGCAGGAAACGAAAGCAAAAGGGCTGGCGAGTAGTCAGTGCGCCTCGGAGAGGCGACTGGAAGGCCATCTCTGACTTGTTTTGTTTTTCCCATTCTTGAAGACAGTGTCCTGGGCCAGCCCCTCCCACCAACTGCTGCTATAGTATTGCTCAGAAGCTCTTAGCCACGCCCACCTGCCCTCCTAGGCACCAGAAAGGGAGGGCGCCCGGGCAGTGGGAGGGGTGGAGCAGGCTTTCCCTAGGGAATGTGCCAAACTTTCCCACTGTGAGTCTGGCTCTGAGTGTAGTTACGATTGCACGCTGGGAAAATGTAGTGGGAACAACGGCCCCGCCTCCTGGGCTCCGCCCACCGTACTCAGTCCTCTCTGGCCTGTCTCTTTCCTGGTTCCCAACCGCGCCAGGTGACACGCAGAACTGACACTATGGTACATCAGGTGCTCTACCGGGCGCTGGTCTCCACCAAGTGGCTGGCGGAATCCATTCGGTCCGGCCGCCTGGGGCCCGGCCTTCGGGTGCTGGACGCGTCATGGTACTCACCCGGGACCCGCCAGGCACGCAAAGAGTACCAGGAGCGACACGTGCCTGGCGCGTCCTTCTTTGATATAGAGGAATGCCGGGACACGACTTCGCCTTATGAGATGATGCTGCCCAGTGAGGCCCACTTTGGGGACTATGTGGGCAACCTGGGCATAAGCAACGACACACACGTGGTGGTATACGATGGAGATGACCTGGGCAGCTTCTATGCACCCAGAGTCTGGTGGATGTTTCGAGTGTTTGGCCACCGCACAGTGTCAGTGCTCAATGGTGGCTTCCGGAACTGGCTGAAGGAGGGCCACCCGGTGACATCTGAGCCCTCGCGGCCAGAGCCAGCCGTTTTCAAAGCCACACTGAACCCTTCCCTGTTCAAGACCTATGAGCAGGTCCTGGAGAATCTCCAGTCTAAAAGGTTCCAGCTGGTGGATTCTCGAGCCCAAGGAAGGTACCTGGGCACAGAGCCGGAGCCGGATATAGTAGGTAGGTGTTCCTGTGGCCCTTGGGAGGATGGCACAACAAAAGGATGGGGAATCAAAACATCTGGGACCCTCAGGCCCTCTAGGTAGATTTGTCTTTCCATTTGTAAAATGGGAGGGGACGGCAAACCTTGAAGGCTTTTATAGCGCTGATACGTGGGGGCCCTGTGTGCCATAGCTGGGTGCTAACAAGCTGCCCCTATTAGGTGATTGGGGGCCTGTCCATCCATGGTCCACTTCCAGACACCAGTGCTCCCACATGCAGTAGATGTATGAAAGGATGTTCTCTCTACAAGCAGTCATTTGCATGGCTGCACAGAGGTCTACAAATCTCTTCACACTCTCTCAATCCCAGAAGCCCTTTCAAACACCAACAAGGTCCTTTCCTGAGCTCTTCTGGGACCCTGGCTAGTGTCTGTGAACGGCACCTCAGTCCATAACCTCAGCAAGGGGCTGCAGCCTGTGTGTCACGCTCTTACAGCAGCTTTCAGCCAGGGAAATTGATGGGATGAACTACCTGACTTTGGTTAGTTAAGTGGCAGAATCTGGATTTGAACCTGGTACCATTTTGTTTTAACCCAGGGTTCTAAATCCAGATATAAACCCATTCAGTTCCACCACCATTTCCTAGGGTTCAGGGGAGCCTCCTGTGCCAGGTATTCCTGGAAAGATGGCCCCATGGATCCCCTTTTGTATGTGTGGGAAAGCCTGAGTCTGTACAGTTTAGGAGTCAGGAGCTTTCTGGAGGCGCCTGATCAGAGGCAACCCCAAGTTTTGCCCTCAGGTTTTGCTTTTCCAGAGCATAGGACTGGTGGCCCACCTCATCTCTCTCTCTCTCTCTCTCTCTCTCTCTCTCTCTCTCTCTCTCTCTCTCTCTCTCTCTCTCTCTCTCTCTCTCTCTCTCTCTCTCTCTCTCTCTCTCTCTCTCTGTCTTTGTCTCTGTCTCTCTCTCCTTTTCTCTTTCATCAGTAAGTGCCCCTCGTCCTGCATGACTTAACTCCAGGATAATATTTTGCCTAACTAGTTGCAAAATGTCTACAACCCTGTTTTTACAGTCTTAATACTAAATTGTCATCCCACTGGGCAGAGGGGGCCTAGGCACACAGGCAGGAGCAGATCAAGGCCACACATGGAGTTGGCCGAGCCTGGCGTTGCTCCAGTCTCACTCTTTCCAGGCCTTTGATTTCTCCCGCCTGCTTGGCTCTGGGAAGGTCAGAGGAGAAAGATGCACACTCATTAGGCACTTTCCAGAGACTCTGGACCTGGAATGCCTGCAGCCCAACCTCCTGGTCTTGGCTCAAAACCCCCTTTCTTCTTGGAACTGAAACTGGGGGAAGGGAGAGTGGAGCTGACCATTGTGCTTTCCCGGGCTGGAAAGCAAACCAAGAAATGGGTGATAATGGGGCCCAGACATAGTGTCCTATCATTTTACAGATGAGGAAAACGGAGGCTTGAAGAGGGGACACAGACTGCCTGAGTTCTAGGGTCCCTCTCTTCTTTCTGACTCTTCATACCTTTTCTGATTGCCCTGGAGTGCCAGGGAGACTGGGTTCTCATTCCAGCTCAGCCACTTCTATGTGGAGGGTTCAGCCCAACCGCTTGACCTTGCTTTTCCTGGGTGTTGATAAACAAGCAGAGGTCCCCAGCCCTGTCACACAGCACATGGCTTTTGTTCCAGGGGCTCTTTGGAGGGGACAGCACTGAGCAAAGTCCAGGGCCATCTAGACAGGCAGGGAGAGGCTGGGCTACTTGCTCCATTCTGTAAGAGGATTTGCTGGACACAAATGCACACCACCAAGGTCACGGTCTGCTCTGTGGGATGGGTTCGGGGAGGTTCCTGCGGGTTCAGCAGTCCAGATACAAAGCATGGGGTTTGGGGGGGGGCGAGGAGGCCTTGACTGAGTGTTCCTGGAGGTACTGAGAGTGGCGGAAATGAAAAGCAGGTCTTCAGAGACCTGGTGGCTACTTCCTGCCCTGGGGAGTGGGGGTGGGAAGGGGGGAGGGGCAGTTGCCTGCCCCTCAGGCCTTCATGAGGCTTCCAGAATCCTGAGTAAGCATGCAGAATAAAAAAGAATATTCAGGTGAAGCTGTGTGTCACACAGGCAGGAACACTAGCAAACGAAGACAGAAGTAAGTCAGGCCCCCAGAGTTTGGGCACCCGGAGTAAGTAGGAAGGATCGTAGAGAAGAGAGGAATCTTAGAATTCAGGGATCTCTAGGGCCTTTGCCAGTAGTAGGCTGTCTCCCTTGTCCAAGCCTCAGTTTTCCTCATCTATAAAATGGGAATTCTGCATTTGGACCCGGTGGCACTCATTTCTTAGTCGTTGAGCCTAGATACCTGTGACCCTGTTACTTCACCTAGGGGTGGGTGAGGAGGAGGAGAGAGGAGGCTACTGGTCTATGCTGAGCACTTTGATTTGCAGACCCCCTAGATGCCGTCACTTCTAGAATCTTCAGTAGTCTTGTAGAGAGTCTGGTCCCACTCTACTGAGGTCTGCAGGCCCCAAAGTGAGGCTTGCCTAAAGCTGCCATGGAGGGTAGACTGTGAGCTAGAGCAAACACGAGGGTAGAGGTAGGAGAGGCCACCACTCCATGTTGTTGCTATGTAGGAACGAGGAACCCCTCTGCCTAGGGCCCCGTCCCTTGGGCCACAGCCAGGGTGCCTTCAGGATTAGATTCCCTATCTTTGGGATGAAAGCCAGAAAAGTCCAAACAGGTTTTCCTGGGCTCCGACAACCATGTCCATCCGTGCCCCGAGGGATCTTAACGTGCCTCCTGACTTGAATGAAACCTCCTAAGCC
This sequence comes from Mus pahari, assembly GCF_900095145.1. NCBI lineage: Eukaryota > Metazoa > Chordata > Mammalia > Rodentia > Muridae > Mus > Mus pahari. Next base: position 43,548,066 of record NC_034606.1, on the reverse strand, counting down.
AAGCCTGGAACACACATTCCTAGACTTCTAGGCCCTTGAGGAACACCGGAAGTCATCTCAGTAATACCTGACCCCAGCCTTCTTCTCTAGAGGAGCTCAGAGTGACTCAAAAACATAGGCTTTGGAGTCTGACTTGATTTCCCAGGCCTCTGCTAGGGAGAAGTTATCAGATCTCTCTGAGCCCGGAATCCCCATTAGATCCGGGAGGAAAGTCTCTTCAATTTTGTGAGGAACGAGGGAGATATAGTTCTCTAGAGAATCCACTTTTGGGGTGCTAGCTGCAGAGGGGAGGAGGGTAGTGAGAAGCCTGCTTCTAGCTGCAAGGGCTTCCTCTGGTTGGCGGTGTTCCAGAGTTCTCTGGCCTGGGCCCATGGGATCCCTGGCTCTCCGTCTGCGCAAAGGTTGTGACTTCTGTTCCTGTAAAGTCCCCAGGCAGAGGCCGGGGAGGTGGCTCAGTGAGGAAAGATCCTCTAATCCAACTTAGTAACTGTTCCTCAGGACTCTAGCACTGGGGAGTCAGAGATGGACACATCTCTGGGACTCACTGCAACCAGCCTTACTAAAAGAACAAGTTCCAGGGGCATGGGACATCAGTCTAGGTGGTCCTCTGGCCTCCATGTGCACATCTACACGGGTGTGCTCCTTGACCCTCTCATCCGCAGACAGACAGACAGACAGACGGGCCCTGAGCCTTCCTAGCATAGTGGCCATTGCTATCTCCTCAGGCTGGTGCCAAGGCTTCTGAGCATCTTTAGCTTCATCCTTACTCAGACAAGGCCCCCTTTATAGACTCAAGACAGCACCAAAGTTGGTTATGTCACCGACAAGAAGAAAACAGCACTCAGAGGCTCGGTGCAAATTCTCTCTCCCCACAGTGCCCGCAGGAAACTGCTGTATCCAGGCAGTTAATATCCACAGGCCGGCTGCTCCTCACTGGCAGGGTGACACAGAGCTGGTTTCAGGTCACAGCAGGAAGGCGTGTCTAGATGTCACACTGTCTTCTGCAAGCAGGGACATGTGTTCAGTCAGGGGGACTGCTTATGACAGTGATTCTAGACTCTTCTTTGGGATGTCAGGGTTCCCACACATTGCTGCATGAACCCAGCGAGTAGTCACTGCAAGCCCATTCCTCTACTTCACACCACGCCCACCATGCTGTTTCCGTCTTGGCCCATGTTCCAAGTGTAATGGCTTGGTGGGGACTTGGGGAACCTGAAAAAGATGGAGCCAGTTCTGGTGTGGGCTTCACTCTCAGTGTTGTCTGTGGAGGGGTGTAGGTGCCCAGGGAAGAGAGAAGTGACTGAGCGAGCATGCAGGGACTGACAGAGCATGGGTCCTTTGGGTGCCACCAGGCAGCCATGGCCCCTCTCCTCTGTTTCTGCTTTTGTTGGCTTGATGTTTTCACATGAGGTCTCACTTAATAGCCCAGATTGACCTGTAACTCACAATATCGACCAGGCTGGCCTCAAACTATGGATCCTCCTGCCTCAGCCTCCAGCACACAGGGACTAGAGCTGTGAGTGACCGCCCACACTGACTTTTCCAAGCCTCACTGGGTGTGTCCTGCCTCCCTTCTGCTGTGCTCCTGCTTAAGCTTCAGAGGTGTGTGGAGGGAGCTGAACAACCGCTGTCACTAGAGGGGCCATCTCATGGGGGCAGGCATCATTTGGATTCAATATGGTCTATGTCATTTGCCCTTGCCCAGGGGCATTCACTCCCCATTGGGACAACGAGGTGCAGAGGTGGCTGAAATTTGGTGTAGTAAATGGCCGAGATGGGATTTAAACACGTACCCAATAGGAGATCCCCTTCTGTTTTCACAACTATGTGCCTCACAGAAACATGGCTGGGTGTGGCCCTGGGTCGGCCTGTCCGTTGTGTCGTTAGCTGAGACATTTCATGTCAGTGCACCTCAGCATTTTCAATTGTAAAATAAATTCACAGGAGAGCTTATTAAAGGACTCACAAAGCTAGGCAGCTTCGGTTCTCTTGCAAATGGCTGCCTGGGGGAGTGGGGGCACAAAGTTTCTGTCTGCCATGTCCTTGGCAGCAGCGAATTGAATAGAGTCGATGTTAATTCATCCTGTCTGCTTATCCTGTAATCCTGGGACACAGATGTGTACTACTGAACCCATTCCACTGGTGAGAAAACCCGAGGTATGGAGGGCAGAAGTAATTCCGAGAGGCTAGGGGACACACTAGGAGGGTCTGCAATGCACACAGATGTCCTCTCAAAGAAGTGACTTGGAACATCCTTCCATCAAGACAGATCTTGGGACAGGGACTGCAGGCTTGGGTCTTACAGTTTGAGTGTTGACAATAAGCAGAGCCAGCAAGAAATTGAGTTGCCAAGAGAGCAAAGATATTACTTCTATTGGTGGTGGCCCCCGGGTCCTTTAGTTCCCACCCTCCATGCCTAATCCATATTCTCTATTACTGCCTAGGACTGGACTCGGGCCACATCCGTGGCTCAGTCAACATGCCCTTCATGGACTTCCTGACGAAAGACGGCTTCGAGAAGAGCCCAGAGGAGCTGCGTGCCATATTTCAGGACAAGAAGGTGGACCTCTCCCAGCCCCTCATTGCCACGTGCCGCAAGGGGGTCACTGCCTGCCACATTGCCCTGGCTGCCTACCTTTGCGGCAAACCCGATGTGGCTGTTTACGATGGCTCCTGGTCAGAGTGGTTCCGCAGGGCACCCCCGGAGACCCGCGTGTCCCAGGGGAAGAGTGGGAAGGCTTGAGTGTGTGCAGCCTCCTCCTCTGCCCACCCAATCCAGTCGGTTCCCTTCAGGGAGGCTGGTGTGACCTGCTGTGGGTTCACCTCTTAGGCTATGGAGATTGACAGGGTTTTAGAATTGCTCTTGGTGCCTCCCTCCCTCCCTCCCTCTACACTGGAATAAAGTGCCTTTTCTCAGAAGTGTTGTCTGTCTCCTTGCTCGGGTTCCACACTGCCCCATACCTTTGTCAACCATCAGCCATGAAGGCCACACTTGGTCCTAGCCAAGACACCTGACTGCTCTCTCCTGCATTGTGTGGCAGACTTTTCCTAAGATAATACACACATCCGCTCACCCCAGAAAGGGAATCCACCACAGACCAAAGCATGGTCACCAGACAGAATTGAAACTATGTTTCAGAATTGAAACATTTCCTCCATTTTCTTTTGTGTGTTTTGTTTTGTTTTGAGTGGTGGGATGTCTCAATCCAAGGTCCAACTTGTTGAACCGAGAAGTTTTGATTGGAGTTATTCAGGGGAACCGAGTGTAAATGGTCACTCATTAGGGATAACTCAGAAGCAGGTGCGTCACCCCAGCCCACCACACCGAGGGCGACAATTCACAGAGGCTGCATTCCTGGAGCTCTGCACAGCTTCCAGACTTACTCCCGGGTAAGACAACCTGCAACTCTGCTGGTCCCAAGGCCCTCCCTGGCACTTGTGACTCCTTGTACTGCTGTAGAGGGAGCTCAGGAATCTACCAAAGTTTTGTTTTTCCAGACATGTGACCTCTATTTACCTCTTGAGACACCCGCCGGCAAAACACTCCTAGAGGAAATGTTTCAATTCTGAAACATAGTTTCAACTTTGTCAGGTAGCACTTAGGTTGATCTGCGGTGGAGGATGCTGAGACATACCTGAGAGGACGTAGGAAGAGGATGGAGGAAGGCAGAGAAAGAGATGAAGGGGAGGCTAGCCCAGTCCTGAGCTTTCTGCTGGTTATCAGTGAGTCTCGAGGAAGAGAAAAAGTAGCCTCTGAAGGCCACCCAAGGAATGCCTACACACCTGCTCAGAAACGGGCAAAGGGGAGATGGCCTTGGCCTTGACTCCCCTGCTGCCTCTGAGTAGAGCCTCTGGGGATGATGGCAGCCGTGGAAGGGGGTCTGCAAGCCTGGTGGAAGCGGCAGCAGCAGCAACAGTAGCAGGAAGCCACCATAGGTGAGCACTTCATGAAGAGGCAGACAGGGCATTGTTGGCATTGTTGATTCGTTTTAAGTTTTCCAAAAGCAAGCTATGAGGCTAGGGGGTGAGATTCGGGCTCATCTTCTAGAGATTCTGGGTCTCTCCTGTCCAGCCTTCCTGAGTGAAAGGGGGATCTGGAGGGCTAAGATCATGTTAGGGAGGTAGTCTAACCCAGTGCTGGGACAAAAGGGGCTCATGAGCTGCTGGAGCCGGGCTGAGGCTGCAGGCCAGGCCTTTCTCCTCCTTACGCTGGCCTACCTCTCGGAACCTGGATGGGCCCAAGCATCTTTGGGGCTGAAGGACAAGTAGCCTTCTCCTGCTTTTCCCACCGCAATTGCTCCCTCAGCATAATCTCAAAGCACACGGCAGAGGAAAGGGACCCTGCTAGGTAGGGCTCTGCAGGTCAAGAGGATGACTTCGGCTTTTACTCTGGCTAGGATGGGCTGGTGCAGGGAGGTTCAGAACAGGGAGAGGACGCCATTTGGAACAGGTTTGGCAGGGACCTATGGCTATGAGGCTGAGAGAAGTCTTCAAGGGGATTTAACTCACAGGGTCCAATGTCACCTTCTGTGGTATGTGCCTTCCTGTTCCCTTAGAATGAGGACGGGATGTGTGACTTGTTTATTACCAACAAAACAAGGCAAAGTGGGTGGGAAGCCACAACCAGGACTTCACATAACAAGGCTGACGTCTATTTTCTTTTCAGGTTTTGGTGAAGTACGTGGGGTCTCACACAGTGAGGGGGTGAGAAGCTAGTGGGGCCCTAAGCCCTTATAATCCAGTAGAACCCAAAGAAGTGTTCCACCAACAGCCATGTACACCTGCAGGCGTGTTCATCCCCAAGGCAGTCTCAAGATGAGCCCCACTGGCCGTACCCAGCACCTCCACCATCGCCTTCTGAGATGCTGGGTAGCCATTCTTAAGATGTCTGCTCCCACAACTGTGGGTTAGCAGTAATACAGAATAAACTGAGAAGTTCGAGGGTGGGGCCAGCTCTGTCCCACAGTAAGATCCCTGAAGGGTGTGGGGCAAGCTGCCCACCTGTTGAGGTGACACACGCTGGTCATCCCAGCACACTGGGGGCTGAGGCGAGACTGCCGTGACTTTAAGGCCTGGCCTGGGCCTCATAAGTAAAAGAAGATTGCTTATCTTAACAAATATCCGGCCTTGCGGATCCCAGACTTGGCTGAGTATTTCTCTCTTCTGGGGAGATGCTGAGAGATGCCCGCCTGTGCCTGCTGGGCAGCAGAGCTAGTAGCGTTCACACCCATGGTTTTGTCTCCACACCACCATGGAGAAACCCCATACTTTATTGAGCGCGTCTGCAGCCAGCCCTGTAGTTTCAGGTGGACAGGACTTTCACTGTCACACCCACGCTTTAAAATCTATTCCCTGATTCCCACCGTCCAGCACAGATACTGAGGATTCATTACTCCGAACCACACTTGTGCTCCTAAACACCCTCGTACCTCTCCTGTTCTGTCTCTTCTAAACCAGTGAGCTCCTATGCATACGTCAAGATCCAGCTCAAATGGCCCTTCTGGGAGCCCTGCCCCCCCCCACCTTTCCCTAAACAGAGTTGGTCATGTTGTTTACTATTTGCTCACACTTCCCCAGAGTGTCCTTCAAGTTTGATCTGAGCCCCGTGAACCTGGCACATGGATAGCCTGACCTTGGTGGCCGCTCAATGGTTATTTCTGAGAAGGTGTATCAGAAAGCGGCACATAAGAGTCTCCCCTGTCCTTTCAATCTTGGCCCTATCAGCCTCTGAGGTAACAAAGGCAAGTGCGTAGTGTCGCCATGGCAACTCCAAGGAACATCTTGGAACGCTGCTCCCTAGTAACCCACTGGTCCTCTTGGGTAGCAGTGCTACTCTCTCTGACCCTCCAGAGTGGTTCACCTGGGGAGGTGAGGCAGAGAGACCTGTGAGGTGGGTGGGGCTCCATCACCACCTGGCGGTCCATTTGTCTTCTTCCCACTCAGAGCTGCTGCTTGTGAGTGCCAGGTGCCCAGGCTGCAGTTGCACGCAATCTCCCGCCATCCTTGGCCTACACCTCTCAGGACTTTGCTCTTCAGGTCAGTAACATGGGCTGTGAGTTTACCTTCTGTGTGAGCCAGTGAAGGCTGCTCAAACTGGCTGTACCTCTGCGAAAAGGGGCAGCCATAGGGGGTTGTGATTGGATGTGGAGGACCAGCTAGGATCAGAAAGCTAATGTGAAAGTGCTGATTTCAACCTCACAATGGATCACAGGAGTTAGCGCATGCTAGACACTCACCTTTCTATTTAGCTCCACCCCTAATCCTATTTCTCTGACCCCCATCTTCTCCATCACTACAGAGGGGAAGTTCACAGAGACCCTGAGCATCTATGTGGTCCTTTTAAAGACACACTACTCTTCTGGTTAAGGAAATTGAGTCTTAGTCACTGTTCTATTGCTGTAAGGAGACACCAAGACCATGGCACCTCTTATAAAGGAAAGCATTTAATTGGGGCTGGTTTATAGTTCAGAGGTTTAGTCCATTGTCATCATGGTAGAAAGCACGATGGTATACAAGCAGACATGGTGCTGGAGAGGTAGCTGAGAGTTCTATATTTGGATCTGCAGGCAGCAGGAAGAGAGAAAGAGATTGAACCTGCCTTGGGTTTCTGAAGCCGCAAAGCCCACCTCCATGACACACTTCCTCCAGTAAGGCCACACCTTTTAGTCCCTGTCAAGTAGCACCACTTCCTAATGACCAAAAATTCAAATGTATAAGCCTATGGGGACCGTTCCTAGTCAAACCATCACCGAGTACTCATGTGAGTTGTAGCAGTCAGCTCTTGCCGTGTAACAAATCACCCCAGAATTTAGCAGCTTAAAATGGTGGCGTTTATGGCCTCACAGTGGGTTGGGAAAATGGCCACAGTTGTTGTGAGTCCTGTTTCAGTGTCTCGTAGTATGGCTGGGACTTTGGTCTCAAGGACCTTTTTTCCCAAGGCTTCTTACATAGAGGAAGAGCTCTTCATACACGGTTGGACAGAGACTACCTCTGCAGGGTGCCCCTCTCTGTGGCCACTGGCCTCCATCAGAGCCAGGAAGGCTAGACGTGTCTGAGAGAGAATGTGAACACAGACAGAGCCTGTTCTTTACAACACGGAGGTGGCATTCCTGAGTCCCACCATAATCTGCTAATTTGAACAAACTACTAGGCCTGCCTGCCTCAGGGGTAGTGGGTTATACTGTGAAGCTGGTCCCCAAAGACAGGTGCCCCTCTCCCATGGATCACACATGGCACCCCCTTGAGGTCTCTGGGGTGACCTCACCTGCTGATGGATGATGGTAATGGAGAACTGGGGAATCACTGAATTAGGTCCAGACATCGGTGAGGCTATGGTGAGGTTCTCGATAGCAGGAACCTTCCTGTAGCCACCAGCTGCCAGGAAGTATCAGGGATGCTGCAGGCGTTCCTATTCAGAATAAGGATGGAAGAGAAACCCAGTCATGGGTCGCCAGTGATTCTGAGGCCCACATCAGATGATGGATGGCCCTTGAGAAGGCTGCAAGGCAGGGAGCCATTCCCCTCCTGTACATAGCCCAGCCGCCCCGTGCATGAATTCACTTCCAGGCTAAGTGAGGTCTTAAAAATTTGGTCCAAGCCAGGCATGGTGGTGCACGCCTTTAATCCCAGCACTCGGGAGGCAGAGGCAGGCGGATTTCTGAGTTCGAGGCCATCCTGGTCTACAAAGTGAGTTCCAGGACAGCCAGGGCTATACAGAGAAACCCTGTCTTGAAAAACAAAACAAAACAAAAAAATTTGGTCCAGTGGTGTCTGCTCATTTCATGCAGTAGGCATGGCTTCCACTCCCAGCTGGTAATGCGTTGATGACAGTTTGGTAGCACACCGTCCAGCCCTCTGGGCACTCTGGACAGAAGCCATGTCTTGTTTGCCTGAGGAAACTTCCTGAAGCGCTTTCTATGAGGTGTGCCTTTCAGTCTCCTTACAGTGGTTCCCACCCTTCCTGACGCTGTGACCTTTTAAGACAGCTCCTCACGTTGTGGTGACCCCCAACCATAAAGTTATTTTTGTTGCTACTTCATAACTGTACTTTTGCTACTGTAATATAGGTTATATATAATATATTATCTATGTGTGTAATATATGGATATAAAATATGTAAATATCTGATATGCAGGACAGTCTTAGGTGACCCCTATGAAAGCAGGTCAGCCAACCAGCAAAGAGGTCACGACCCACAGGTTGAGAACCACTGCCTTAAAGTGTCAGTCCTTCATGTGGCTAAAAATAATGTTTTGGTCTTCTTTTTTTTTTTTTTTTTGCCCATGATGTTAACAAGTTGTATGTCCTGCTGTTGACCTTTGCCTGAAAGCACTTTGAGCCTTTTGTGCGTGTGTGTATGTGTATGTATGTGCATTTGCATGTGTGTATGTATTTATGTGCGTTTTCATGTATGTGTCTGTGTGCATGTTCATGTATGTATGTGTCTATGTATGTGTACATGTGTTTATGTGCATTTACATGTGTGTCTGTGTGCATGTTCATGTATGTGTGTGTATATGCATTTGCATGTGTGTGTCTGTGTGTGTGCATGTTCATGTATGTGTATGTGTGGGCATATATGTGCACCTATGTGTGGATGCCAGAGGTCAACCCCCAGGTGTCTCTCCTCAGGTGCCATCTACCCTGCTTTTTCTCACTGGTTGGTGGCGCACCAATGAAGCTGTGCTGACCAGCCAGGGAGCCCCAAGGCTCTTCCTAGCTCCACCTCCCAACTCTGGGATTACAGCTATGCACCACCACTCCTGGCATATTACATGGGTGCTGAGTACAAACTCAGCCCCTTGTGCTTACACAGCAAGCGCGTTATTAGCTGTGCTGTCTCCCTAGGCCCCAGAACTGTCTCCTAGTTGTGTATCTTTGGGCACATGAAAAGGATAAGAACGTTTTTCTTTAAAAGGCATTTCACTGTATTTTATCTGTTATGTACACATACATACAGACACATGTGCATGTATGTGTGCACTAAGGTATGCAGTTGGGAGAGGAAAAGAAAACATGTGGGAGTCAGTTCACTTCTTCCATAATGTGGAATTGAACTCAGATCATCAATTCAATTGGCAAGCACCTTTACCTGCTGAGCCATCTCGCTGGCCCAAGTATGAGGATTTTTCAAGGCCTTGAAACCTGGCTCCTTTATGTTTAGTGATCCTCCCCACGGCAGCCAGAGGGATGCAGCTTGCACCCTGAGCCCAGGGGTGGCTGGTTTCTCTATCACACCGCTCAGTTTGCAGCTCTACTGTCTCCTGTCCACATCGCTGCAGGCAATAGTGCCCCTGCACTGAATTCCAAGGGATGCCTTCCTCCGAATCCTTCTGATGGTTCCCTGCAGCCCAGTGTGCCCTTGACAGCAGCACTCATTTCCTGATTCCTGCTCATCTGGGTCTCAAGATGAGCAGGAGGCTTTCCCTACCAAGCATACCAACCTCCTCGGTGTACTCACTGCTTGGTCCAGAACCTCTCATTTGTTTGTCCTGGCAACACCCCAATCTTGGTACCAAAATGTATGCTGGTAAGATATTGCCATGCAACACATGGTCAGATAGCACAGGAAACACGTGGTCAGATAGCACAGGTAATATATGATCAGGTAGTAGTTTTCAAAGGTCCCAATTGTTTTTTTTTTTTTTTTTTTTTTTTTTTTAAAGTGTTTTCAGAGGTCCTGAGCTAGGGTCTCACAGTTTCTATGGCTACAGAGATTTAAGTTTGGAAGGTCCCATGTGGAAGAATTTGTGCCTAAGAGATGTGCTGAAGAGAAAGAATGTGGGTTTACTGAGTGATGGCCATAGCCTGTTCCGTGGTGGGTCAGGTCCCATGGATGTAGTGTCAAGTGGGCCAAATTCTTAGAGTCCTAAGCTGGAAGATCCATTTTTAAGTTCTTCCAGGCACTGGGCTCCCTTGGTTCTTTGAGGACACTGTGACCTGGGGCCTGTGCTCCTCATAAACTGCCAGCCAGAGGCTGCCCATTCCCTTCCACATGGCTTCTGTATGGGACGGTTTCATACATGGTAGGTCAGGGTAAGCCAACTGAAGAGAGCCGGGGAGAGTACCAGTTGGGCAAATGCTATGAATCTAATCCCGGAAGTGATTTAACCACTCTCATCACATCGTTTTGATTAAGAAACAAGTCACTAGGTCCAGACCATACTCGATGATTGACTAGCCTGTGAACATTGTGGGTGGGTTCATTGGGAGTCGTATCAGAAAATTCACAGTTGTCAAATGATACTTTCTGCTTTGTGGTGCTGAGAACTGACGCAGGGCCTCATGCACGCTAGGCAAGTGTTCCTCATCTGAGCCTTGGCCCCAAGTAATTAAAATTTTTTTTTAAATTAGGTTTTTCAAGACAGGGTTTCTCTGTGTAGCCCTGGCTGTCCTGGAACTCACTTTGTAGACCAGGCTGGCCTCAAACTCAGAAATCCNCCTGCCTCTGCCTCCCGAGTGCTGGGATCAAAGGCGTGCGCCACCACGCCCAGCAAGTAATTTAGTCAAAACTAATAAGGCATTGTGACTAATAGCTTTTCAATAGAACAAAATTGGTCTGCTTCCTACCTAATTTGAGCTTGCTGGGTAACCTTAGGCCAGTCTCTCTCTCTCTCTCTCTCTCTCTCTCTCTCTCTCTCTCTCTCTCTCTCTCTGGGCCTCAGTCCTCAGAGCCCCTGTTGATGGTTACTTTTGTCAACTTGACACAATAATCTCACTGAGAGATTCTTTAGTTCAGGTTGGACTTTGGATGTGTCTGTGGGAGATTGTTTTGATTATATTAGTTGAGGTGGAAAGACCCAGCCCACTGTGGGTGCCACCATTCCCTGGGCTTGGGTTCTGGATGGTATAACAGTGGAGAAAGTAAGCTGAGTAGTAAGCACATGTCCTTTTACTCTTCTCTGCTCTTAACTGTGAGTGGGATGTGTGTAGCTTTTAAGTTCCTGCCGCCTTCACGTTCCCCTGCAAGGATGGACTGTGATGCAGTCCCTCTCTTCCCTAACTGCTTTCGACAGGGTGCTTTGTCACAGCAACAAAAATGAAATTAGGTCACTCTTCCGACTCAGACTTGCTGCTTCTTCCTGCCCCTCCCTTATTTCAAAGATGCTCATATGTCAGGCCAGGCTTCCTTGCAGCGACATCACTACATTTGTAGAAACGTGGGGGGAAATGTCCCATGTGCTTTAAATAAGGGGATATAAATGAGGAAAAGATCCCTTAGGAGAAAGGGACACAGGTACAAAAGCAGGAGCTTTCGAAGATTCAGAATGGATGTTCTTGGGTCCTGGGTCCCTTTCCAGGTTCACCTTCAGTGAACAGCCATGGGTAAACTGAGCTTGAGGTGAGGCTCCACCAGGCATTCAGGAGCCCAAGGTTTCATGCTCCCTTTGTGCCATGCTGCCACATCTAGCTGTCCCATACAGGGGCCACATGGAAGAAACCGAGGCAGCTCAGGAGCACAGACCCTCCATCCGAGCATCCGTGAAGAGCCAAGACGGCAGGGTTAACATCGCAGCCGATGCTTCCGATGACAGCCTTCTATTTGAAGAGATAGAACCAGGGCCCCCTGGAGCTGTTGGAAGAGAGGAGGAAGAGATGGGGGGGGGGAATTAGGAAGAAGCAAGAGAAGCTCAGTGACACGGTGACGTGAGAAAGGTCACGGAGGAAGCCCAGGTGGCGGCCTCGGCTAGCCAGAAGCATCTGGTGTAGGGCAGGCGGTGCTGGGGTCTGGCGTGTGCTAAATGATGAGCTACCAGTGCAACTGCAGCATAGGATGCCACCTGGATCTCTGGAGCCTCCCTGACCAGTTCTCAGATGTCATCCTTTACGGAAACTGTCACCCGAGACCACTCAGAATGCGCTGCTTTGTCTACAGGGCCAAGTTCAGACCTTACGGATCCCAGAGCCAGCGGCGATGGAGCTGAGCCACCGACAAGGTAGGAACATTACCTACACAGACTGGCTTCTTGGAGTGCGGTGGGGGTGGGGCTCACCTCCTCATCTCCCTCAGTCTTGCTGAGGCCTCTAGATGGCACGGGCTGACCCACCCAGGGTACTCTGAGCACAGAAGGAAAGTGGTGGGAAGAGCTCCCGAGCCTTCCATCTGCCAGGCCTGGAAGCTCTACCTTAACATGGTCCCGGTCTCTGGCTTCTTTGGGTTAAACTTGGGTTGTTGGAGAGAGCTCTATGCACCTAAAGTGCAGGACTATGGGAATGTAGAGCAGGGTTGGCGCATCTGTCCTCTGGGTAGTATGTACAACAGATGGCAGACCTGGAAGGGGAAAAGGGTCTTATGCAGGTGTGGCTGAGCTAGCACAGCTCTGGGAAGGTTCTGGGGGCAGCTGGGGACAGCAGGGTATTTCTGCCACAAGCTTCCCAGTGATTGGAGCCACCCAAGAGCTATTTTAAGCCCTTGGTTTCTAAGCCTTTCCTGGGAATTCGAACTCAGGAATCTGTTTTGAGTGAGCATGAGGGGCATTTTGATAAAAAGGCCAAAGTCAGAAAACACTGTTCATGGTCCTTCCATGTTCAGAGTAGTAGACAAAGTGGGGCTTGCGTCCTCTGCTCACGTGGCTGGCAAAGGGATGATCAGAGGTGCAATGAGATTTTAGAAGGCCAGATCCAGGCAGGCAGATATCCATCCATCCATCCATCCATCCATCCATCCATCCATCCATCCATCCCATCCATCTATCTGTCCATCCATCCATCATCCATCTATCTTTCCATCTGTCCATCCATCCATCCATCCTGTCCATCCATCCATCCATCCATCCATCCATCCATCATCCATCCCACCCACCTATCCATCTATCTGTCCATCTGTCCATCCATCCCCATCCATCCATCCATCCATCCATCCATCCAATCTATCATCCATCCATCCCACCCATCCTATACATCTATCCACCCATCCATCATCCATCTATCTATCTATCCATCCATCCATCCATCCATCCATCCATCCTACCCACCCATCCATCTATTCATCTGTCCATCCATCTATCCATCTGTCCATCCACCCGCCCATCCACCTGCCCACTCATCCATCCATCCATCCATCCATCCATCCATACATCCCATTCATCCTATCCTATCTTGTCCCAACCCATCCCATTCCACCCCATTCATCCCATCCATCCACTCATCCCATTCATCCTATCGTATCTTATCCATTCCATTCCATTCATCCATCCCATCCCATCTGCACCATATCAGACCCCAAGGAATAACATCACCACCCTCATTCTGGAAGCCAGAGACAAGTAGGAGGGTTCCCAATGGACAAAGGTAAATGATCTTTGCTCTTTGAGCCCAAGAACCCAGGACCCACCCAGGCCTGAAGTGCTACCAACCCTGATGGCTGGCAGAAGACTAGGTTGCTATTGTTACTTCATAATGGCTCAACAGATGAGACAGCCAGGAGGGCAGGCTGGGGACATGGCATCAGTGAACCTTGGGTCAGGAAGGAGTGTGAATTCCCTCCTGCACAGACGTTGTCTTCCTAGGGGCAGGTGACACTTCAGCCTACCAGGCAAGTGCTGCGTAATCTGTTCTTCCTACCTCAGCTTATATTCTTGAAGCCTAGGTGTTCTTGGAGGCCCTTCTGCCTGGCTGTCTGCTGCTTTGGGAAGAACCTAGGAGAGACGGAGGACCGTTTGGCTCCAGAAGATAATCTGTCCCTTTGGCTTTTGTGGGTGATAAGGGGAGGGGGGCAAAGAGTGGAGTAAGACAGGCAGCAGGAAGTGGGGAGATATGGAGAGAGAGCCCCCTTTTCTCTGCACCCTCTCCCTGGTGAAGCACCCATACCACTTCCAGTGGGGCAGAGGATTCTGACCCTACCCCCCCTCCAGCTCAGCAGGGCCTGAAAGTCACAACAGTGAAGCCTGGTGTTTGCACCAGCCTGTCCTAAAACCTGACTGTGTGGCCACCAAGTAGTGGCACAGCAGCCAGGGTCTGTGAAGTAGGAAGGGACGTTCCCTCCCTATCAATGGCGTGGATGGGACTCTGAGAGACAAGGATTATTTTTAAAGAAAGTTAGAATGCAGCATGGCATCGGATTTCACTGACACACAAAAGCAAAACAAACGGTTGCGGACTGGAAGACTCCTCTGGAATATTTAGGGGCAAGCTAACCAAACATTTCCAGCTGGCTCCTGGAGCTGAGAATAAGGGCAGGCTGTGAGGGCCACGAGGACTCTCATGCACAGCAGACGTACTGGAATACGCACCACCATAGAGAAAACACTCTTGGTTAGCCAAATCCAGGGCCATCAACTCAGCCTGCAGTCAGGTTAGAGGAGGCTGGCGACCTGGCTTGGATGAGGTGGTTTGATTCCTTGGGGTCTGATATCATGTAGACATCTGTTTGTCTTCTCCTTGACTGAGGGGCTCAAATGATCTGGGGGTCGTGGGGTATTGTGGAAGGCCTGAAACTGGCCCCCTACACGGACTTCACCTGTGTGACCCTCTTCCCTTATCCATGGGGCGGAAGGAGCTTACAGGTGAGGCAGAAAGGGAAAAGCCAGGTCAGTGAGGTTGGACTGTGCACAGTGCTGAGCTGAGAACTGGCCTAGCCATCTTGGGGCTGGTGTGACAGGTGTGTGTGTGTGTGTGTGTGTGTGTGTGTGTGTGTGTGTGTGTGTTGGTCTGTAATGGAAGAAATAAAATGATTTGATTTTCAAAAAAGAAGGTGGTGGATGGTGGAAAAGATGGCTTAGGAGTCAAGAGCCATAGTTGCTCTTCCAGAAGACCCAGGTTCGATTCCCAGTACCCTCATGATGGCTCACAACTGTCTGTGACTCCAATCTCTGGGAATCCAACACTCTCTTCTGACCTCTGTGGGCATTGTGGTGCCTGGTCTTAGATGCAGGGAGAACACCCTTATACATAATAAAAATAAAAGTAAAGGTTAAATAATTAAAACATTTGTAAAAAGAAAGGGACGGCCTCAACAGGTCATAGGCCAGCCTGGGTGATGCTGAGAGGTGGAGTGACTCAGGGTGACCAGGGGATGAGACGGTCCCTTGTCTGAGCTAGGGATGAGTGGAAAGCCCTAAGCTGAGGACAGAGTTTGGGGTGATACAAGTGGGAACGAGAAGGGGAGCCCTGAGATCCAGGGAGGTGGCTGGAATGGAAGGCAGAAGACATGGGGGACAGGGAGCAAAGAGCCCGTTCGGGTACTTTACCAACCTGAAATTTGGCCAAGCCAAGAGCCACCCCTGCCACCCCCGTACCTAGTGGATTCATCTTATGGTTTGTTACGGCCCCAAGGGAGCAAAGGAGCTGACCGGAGTGTGCCCAGGAGCACTAAAGCTCAGAGAGGCTGGATTGCTCATGCAAGGCTGTGCAGTTCAGACAAGCCTGGGTCACAGTCCCTTTTCTCATAGCCTTATGGGGACAACTCTGTGCTGTGGAGGTCTTCCCACTGATGTCCCTCTGTCTCTTCTCTACTTTTGTGCCTTGCCTTGGGATCCTGTGACTCCTGTGAACTGTCTGCCCTGTCATCTGAGACTGGCTCTCTGGTTTTCGTCTATTTTCACCCCCATTGGTCCATCTGTCACCTTCCCTGCATCTGCTTCTCACACCATCTTGTGCCCTCTGACCTCTCACCCTCCACCTTACTCCCTGCCCAGGTACAACCACGTTGACAAGGACCCACCCGAACGACAAGGAGGGCCAGCAGGACATGAACTCCTTCAGAGCTAACTGTAGCTCCTCGGACAGCTCCAAATTTAAGTACCATGCAAGGCTCTCCCAGAGTCCCTTAGGCAGCCCCCTGGGCCAGGGCCACCTGGAGACTCCACCTCTACCACCAACTCCTACCTGCAGGACTTCTCTGGCTATGAACTCCCATCCTGAGGACCTGAAGAAGGGGGTATCCAGATCCAGCTCGAGAGATGCCAGGGAGACTTTCCGAGAGGGATGTGTTGGGGAGGAAGGCCGGGACTCCAGGTCCCCAGAGCAGAGGACAGTGCCTCTGAGCAAGAAGGACAGCGTCATTCCTGAGAACATCCGCCACAAATTTGGGAGCAAGATGGTGGACCAACTGATCTCTGAGGATCAGGTGACAAAGTCGGGGACTCACTCGGGAGACGACGTAGGAAGGAAGGTTGTCCTTAGAGGCTTTTAATTAAGGACTCGAAACCCATCCTTACAAAAGGTCCTGATACTGTTAGAAAGTGGTGTTTATTGAGACCTGCTTCTTTCAAGGCTCTCAGGTCTATCTTCGACCCCTGTGGTAGAACTAGGAAAATAGAAGCCTAGAGGGTCCCAAGACCTGCCGAAGTCAAGAGCTGCTCTGTGTCAGAACTGATCTCATGCTTAGGTTTCCTGCCTCATTGGCCCAGACTTGACCTTGTGGGTCTGTTTCCTTCAGGGTAGGAGAAAGACATTGGTCTCAGTGTCAACTAACACATTTGGCTTGTGGGATGCTTTAGTCTTAAGCAGCAAGTTGGGGCTTTAAGGTCCCTCAGCTGTGTAAACCGGGCAAGTCTGGCCTCTTGAAGTCCTATTTCCTCAGCTCTACAATGGTGGGAGACAGTCTCAGCTTATAAAGAGGCTCTTCCTGATGGTGTCTACAGTAGGAGCTCAACATGTACAGGATCATTGCCGTCTCCTCATGTCTTTGCCTACTGGGAGGAGAGACTGGATGGGGGAGGTATAGACCCCCCCCCTGGGGGCTGCAGCCTGCAGAGAGGAAGGCAGGGTAGGGAGGAGAGGGTGTTCACATAACCCTCCTGGTCACTTGTCTCTTGTCCTTGCCTCCCCCATCAGGCTCGACAGGCCATTGGTGAAATCTTTGAGGGCCAGAAGAGGTCAAGCTCATGGTCTAGCAGGACCCAGTGCCCCATGCAAGCCTCCTCCATTTTCTCAGACTACTATGATCTGGGCTACCACATGCGGTCCAACTTGTTTCAAGGTCAGATTAAAAGGCAAGGGTGGGGTTGTAAGCATGCTTGGTCCCCTGGACATTGGGCACCAGAGGACTTTGGGGCATCGGGATCTTAAGGCCCAAAGGCACAACCCTACAGACACCCACTCTACAAGCACCCAAGGCAGCCTCCTTGCTGGCATGTCCCCTGGGAATACCAGGATCATCTAGTCCCTGGCGGGTGTGACTTCGTTATGCAGGTGACAGTGAGGCCCTCCCTCACCAGACACCTATGGTTCTCTAGTCTGCAAACATGAGGCTCAGGTACTCCAGACCTGACACTTTTATTGATGGTGACAGCAGCAGCTTTCTTGGGTTCAAAGGTCAGCTGGGTCACTCACTAGTGGCTGGGGACGACTGAACAAGAGGCCTCACTTCTCTGAACCTCTGTCTTTTCCTTGTGCAACTGGGTTGACAAAGACAAAGTGGTCCTTACTGTTATGGTCCTTAGTGCTATGAGTCCAGGACAGTAGGGTGACAGGGGAAAAGGTGGGATGAAGAGGTGCCCATTTCTAGAAGGATAACTTGGCCCGGCCGGTCCTGCTTGGCTCATGGATGCCATTGGGCTTTGTGTCACAGCTGGGCTTGCAACCAAGAGTTTGAGACCTCCCAGTCACTCGATGAGAGGCAAGACTCACAGTGGTGGTCCCTAGGGGGTAACAGGATCGCCGGGTCTTCTCTCCAGGATTTGGGGGTACACAGCGAGTGTGCAGGAGCTCCTCTCTGCATCCTTTTCAACTCAGCTTCACTGTCTGAAGTCCACTTTAACTGGCCCTCCTCCCTCCAGTTGTCTCCAGGGCTCCCTGGGTCTGTCTGGCAAGACCTTGTTTCCCTGGCTTGGGTCCCTGTCACCCCAGAAACCAGACGCACAATGGAAGCCTATTTGGGTTTTTCTTTGAGCCTGAGGGCGCTTTGTCACTGGCTGGGGGAGGGAAGCTAGACTAGATCAAACTGCTCTCTCTTTGGGAGACTGGGATTCTTCTTTCTCTGTCGTACACTGGTCACCAAAGAGTTCTTACCTACTCTACAGGATAAACTATGTGCATGAGCATAAAATACTGCTCTTAGGCAACCAGAGCCCCTCATGCGGCCTAGGCTATGGAAGTGTGCCAAGGGAGAGCAGGAACCAGCCTCCACCAACTCCCAAGGCTCACAAGGGTCCGTTGTTGGATTTTCCTGAACTGACTGGCATGTAAATGGTATCTTAAAACTAGACTGGAGCAGCCTGCACTGGGAAACTGACGCCAGAATGAGGGCTTTGGCCGGCAGCACTCTAAGCATGTGGCTGTCTGTGTCCCTGTCAAGGTCCACCTCCTGGGATTCACCCTGGCACTCCCTGATGGGAGTAGGTGAGGCGTGGCTGCATCGAGGCAGGGGAGAGAAGCCAGACAGGAAGAACAGTCTGGGTCATGAATCCTAGAAAGTCTTTTTCCAGGGTGGAGTAGGAGACTAAGGTAGTGTGGGAGACAGGGGAATGGACTTGTTCAATTCGGATGAAGGATTGCTCCAGTGCAGTATGGAGAAAGGACACAGGGAATCTGTGGGACCAGATAGGGTAGACACTGGGACAGCAATGAGGAAGGACTGTAAACATCCAGGAGGAGCCCATAATGGCAGCCCGATGTGTTTGTTAGCCTTCTGTTATTGCCACAGACATGCCCGAGAATCGACTTATCAAAAGACTAGCTAGATGCGGTGATTCACGCCTGTAATCCCAGCACTCAGGAGGCAGAGGCAGGAGGATTACGGTGAGCTTGAGGACAGCCTGGGCTACCTAGTGAGTTCCAGGTTAGCCTTGGTGACAAGACTAAAGTCCTTTTTCAAAGAAGCAAAAAACAAATAAAAACCCCAAATAGAGGAAAGCGTTATTGGGGCTTGTGGTTTCGAAGGTAACGTAGAGATGATCCATTGGCTTCTTGTCCCTCCGGGGCTTCGGTGAGGCAGGATGTCACAGCAGAGAGTATGTGAGGGAGGGAAGCCATTCATTTCATGATTCAGAAACGAAAACAGAGAAAGAAGAAGGCAAGATCCTATTATCTCATCGGGGCTCCTCCTCCATACCCTGTGACCTGAAGTCTCTCAGTGGACCCTTCCTTGGTTTCAACTCTCTTCCAATAGTACCAAACAGGAGGACTAAGCGTTTGACATGGGCCTTTTGGGAGACATTTCAGGCTCATACTAGAGTACTTGGTCTAAGTTACTGTGCTGGACCACTGCACATCTGGATGGCACAGTGTGCCATGTGGCAGCTTTGGAGGGCTGGGTCCCTATGGCCTTAGGCACAGTGGTCGGGGCATTTGTGTGAGGTGGAGCAGTTGATCAGAAAGGACAGGTTAAAGAATGGATTTGGGTGTGAGAGCAGGATTAGGGCTAATTTCAAAGCAGTGAACCAGAACGGCCTGCAGAACAGGTTCCTGGTTGTGGTTCTGGAACCTTCCAGAAGAAGCGAGGTGGAGGGCAGGATCTGCCAAGTCATGAGTGTAATCCTGTCTGCTTTCTCAGGCTTGCTTTAAGCCCTTAATCCTCCTCAAGTCCACTTCTGTCTGCAGTGAGAAGGATTCTTTTTTCATTCCTTTGTGTGGAGTATTTATCTCCCCAAGAGCCCCATCTTCCCCAGGGACCGGTAGGTGTCTGCCCTCAAGTTTCCACATACAAGAGGTGCTCTGGGGCCTCTCTATTCTTCCATCTCAGATTCTACTGTCGTCACTGAGCTATTGGA
The DNA here is from genome assembly GCF_900095145.1 of Mus pahari. Classification (NCBI taxonomy): domain Eukaryota; kingdom Metazoa; phylum Chordata; class Mammalia; order Rodentia; family Muridae; genus Mus; species Mus pahari. The sequence continues at coordinate 43,528,414 of NC_034606.1, read as the reverse complement.
AGGCGACTGGGAGGATACACCATTCTGCCCGCAACACCACCAATGAGGTCCATGACATCCTGACAAGATGGTCCTTTGGCCTCCAAGTATAAACAGACACATGTATAACCCTGCCTCCCCACCTCCCATGCATACTTACACTGACACACACACACACACACACACACACACACACACACACACACACAGAGAGAGAGAGAGAGAGAGAGAGAGAGAGAAAGAGAGAATGAGAGCTGGAATTGTGTAGCTATCACAGATGGAGGTTCCAGAGCAAGGGAAAGTTCCTGAGTCTGGGTCTGGCTTTGACTTGAACTGGCAAGAGCTTCAGCCTCCAGAGTCAGCATTCCTGAGGTGGTGTGTGTGTGTGTGTGTGTGTGTGTGTGTGTGTGTGTGTGTTGCCCTAAAGCACTGCAGTCATTCTGCTGCTGTGGGCTGAAGGGTGGCAGGGGTTTGAAACCAAGCCCTGTGGTATGTCCTGCTGTCAACCCCATGCCCTGACCCCTGCTGGCTGGCGTTTGGAGATGTTCTTGGTGCTGCTCCAGTTGGTGCCTGCCCACCCACCCTCTGAAAGCCTGGGGATAAGACTCATCAGTGCCTTGGGGTTGCGCCCCTCTCTGCTGCCTTCGGCTGGTATACAGAAACGTGGGGTAGAGTTGGCCCGTGTGCGCGACGATCCATCAGCACAGGCCAAAGAAAGCCTTTTGTTCTGTTGTGGCTTCCTCCAGACTCTGAGGCAGTGCAAGAGCTCCTGAAGTGAACTCCAATCCCATCTAATTAGATTTATTCTGAGAGGTGAGAGGCAGGCAAGTCTCTGCCTTGGAAAATCTAAAAAGCCAAAGTAATCCTTTTAAAGGATGCTGGCCATCACCCCACAAGCCCCAGATCTGACCATTTCACAGCATCCCCTAGGGCACACTTTCAAGTTCTGTCCAAAGGCTTGGGTCGCAGCTGGCTTTGATCCCCGGCTGTCATCTCGGCTGAGGGCTTTGGACCAAACCTCTAGCTCATCCTGTTCCACCAACCTTACAAGAGGCAGATATCAAACTTGCACATTTATTTGCCTTTCTGAGTGATTTCTAGCTTGGCGGCATCGTCCTCCGAGAGCGCAGCCTGCAGTGAGCCGCAGGTCCTTGGACGTTGGTGGGACCTGCTGCGCAGCCCAGCTCATGGTTGTCCTGGCAGATGTCCTCATGAGCTTGCAAATCCTCTTTCAGCTTGAGACTTTGTGTTTGCCTAATAGGAGAGGCCTGCTAATGGCTTCTGCACAAACCCTGCCAGTCTTCATTAGCACTCTTTGCTTGATCTATTAATTAGTGTAAGATAAACCTCTAAATCCTTCCCACGGTAGCAGGCTCATCAATTACTCTCTTGACCTTGGTGTATCTGTTTAGATGATTGCATTGAAGCAAGCTTAGACCTGCATACTCTGTCTATACACATATATACATGTATTATGAACCATGCTCTCTCTCTCTCTCTCTCTCTCTCTCTCTCTCTCTCTCTCTCTCTCTCTGATTTTAAGTGTGTGTGGGGGGGGGGGAAGACACACACAAATCACAGCATGCCTGTGAAGGTCAGAGGATAATTTACAAGAGTCTGATCTCTGCTTTCATCAGATGAGTCCCAGGTATTGAACTCAGGGCATAGACTTGGCAGCAAGCACCTGTACCTGCTGAGCCATAGTGGCAGCCCCCATTATTTTTATTTTTTTCCTACTGCTTTTGACTTGCAGTCTATTTGGTTTGATATAATTGCATCCAGCTGGCATTTGGCTGATGTATCCTTTTCTGTCTTCTTCATATTCATCCTCTCCCTGTGTCTTTTTTTTTTTTTTTTAAGTATGCTTTAAATAATACAGGTCTGGAAATTATTTACTCTGATGATCTGTTCTCTGTAACCAGTGAGTGAAGTCAGTTTTTATTTCTGTTGCTGATGTATTTGGGTCAATCCATTCTTTCTTTGTGTTTTCTATTTGTGTTTTCCATATGCTTTTTAAAAACTTAAATGAGCTTCTACATGTTTTCTCCAGATTTTTTTTTTTTTTTGCTCTTTTCTACAGTTCCTCTTGGTTTTCTAGTTATTTTTGACACTTTAAAGTGCACAGTAGACAAATCCTCAATGGATGACATGGTCTTCTCCCTGAGCAGTCTCAGGACAGTAAAAGGCTGTCTTCAGTCTCTCTCGTCCCTCCTTGGTGTGATGTTCACCAGGACGCTTTGTTGTAAAGTCAAAAGATGGAGCTTCCCTGACTGAGCTCTTTAACCCTGCAGCCCTGTGGATTTACAGTCCTCTAGTGTTCCAACTGTGAAATGGGTACAATAGTCACATCTGCTTCCTGGGAGGGCTGATTCAATGAGCAAGCTTCCAGGAGAAGCATCTGGAACCATTCTTAACTCCTGTATATCTTCATACACACACACACACACACACACACACACACACACACACACACACACACACACACAGCAGGCTGTTGGTGTGGCTCAGTGTAGAACCTAGTGTGGCAGTTGCTCTTGATTGTCAGGTTGGTTGGACCAAGGTCTAGAAGATTAGCAAGGCCTCTGGGTATGTCTGGGAGGAAGTTTCCAGAAGCATCAACTAAGTGTGTGTCTGGGGTGGGTGTGGGGTGGTGGTCTACCCTGGATGTGGGTGGCACCTTCCATGTTTTCCGGTTGCCATGGTGAGCTCCTCTCCCTCCCCCACACCCTTGGGAACCTTGAACTGAAACCTCTGGAACCGTGAGCCAAAATAATTCTCTGCTCCCTTTAGTTGTCTGACTCGGGCATTTTATCACAGCGACTGGAAACGGGTCGATACAACAGCCGCTGCCTGAGATGGGAAGGCCTGGCTGCGACTAAAACTGAGCGTGGGATTCTGAAACTAGCTTGCAGGAGGAATTTGGAAACGTTCACACCACCGATGAAGTTTTGCCCAGCGTGGACTGTTCTAGTCTGCTCAGATGGGGACAAGGATTGTCTTGGGAAAGGGGCTGAAGGCCACTCATTCTACAGCCTGTAAAAAGAACAGGTTTACATTTGGTCCATGTCCTGAGACTGTGGGAAGCTGAGTTTTAAGATGGGCTTCATCTTCCCAAGGTTGAAAGCAGACCTCACCTCTCTTGTATGTATAGAATCTGAAGCTCGGAGGGAGAGGCTAAATATTGAGGTCACACTGAACCCTCCACTCCCCTTCTCCTCCACAACGAACACCCACAGAGTAAAACTGATATTAAGATAAAGCACAGGTGAAAAAAGCTAGGTAAAGTGCCTAGCTTCTGTGACCTGGGGATTTCCTTCTGGTGTCTGACAGGCCCACCCCAGGAGACGAAGAGTCTTATGAAGGCTTCCTACACGCCGGAGGTGATAGAGAAGTCGGTGAGGGATGTGGAACACTGGCACGGGAGGAAGACGGATGACCTGGGTAGGTGGAAACCTGCGAGAGGGGTGGCTCTTTCCTCTACAGGCAGGGAGGGTGCCTGCAAGGTGCAGAGCAGGAGATGGGGTTCCTTGGGGTGGATCTGAAGAGGCATGGGGGCACTGACCCCCGGTGTCTGTACTTCCTGGAAGCTGCTGACCACTGTGATGGTTGCTCTCCGGTTCCCTGCAGGTCGGTGGCACCGGAAGAATGCTATGAACATGAACTTGCAGAAAGCGCTGGAAGAGAAATATGGAGAGAAGAGCAGATCCAAGGGCAAGTAGTTGAAAGGACATTGGGAGGAAGCTCGAGAATGCTGTCAATAAAGAAATAAAGGCTGTGGTCTGAGCCCTGCCACTGTGCGCTGCTTCTCACCGTGCCGGGATGGCGGGGGTGGTGGTAGGGTCACGACCATGCACGAGGCTGGAGGAACAGCGGAGGAAGACAAGCACCAAGAAGCCCGGTTACGCAGACAGCTTCTTCATGCTTTCCTCCATGCCCTCGGGGAGAGTTGGGGGAGCTGATCCAGTGTGCTCTGGTGACAGGTCCTCTACTAGACACTTCTAGGTTGCACCCTGCATATAGGCCCCTAGTAGATTTTAACTGTTTCTAGAAGTCTATTCCTCCCACACGAACCCACGGATGTCAAGAGGTATTGTCCACGACACCCATCTCTCTCAGCCTAGGGGCGGATCTGAAAGGTCTCTCGTAGGCACAAGCTGATTGGTTCTGAGTGGTCATGTGGCTCAGCTTGGGCCAATGAGGAGGGATGACAAGGTGCAGATGCTTCCTGGGAAGCACTTACCCAAGCTGGCATGAAGCAGAGCATTCACTACTCCTCACATATTCAATGAGATCAGGAAGCCATGCGGACTGCCTTGGCGGACGTTCTAGAACCAGAGGAACTGTGGGCGGCTCAGCACAGCCTTGGTCTTCCTGGACCTTGCAGAAGCCACCAGTTCTGGACCACAGCAAGGATAGGTACTATGGCTGGGTTGATTGTCACAGCTTGATGAGTGACACATCTGGGTTGGAACCACAGTTGGGAAGAAAGGGCTCTACAGCTGGGGCGGGTACCACATCTGGAACAGTACCACAGTTGGGAAGGGCTGCACAGCTGGGATGGATAACACCCCTGGATGGCTATTGTAATTTGGATACCATCAAGAACAGCGGAGACGATTGTCACAGCTTGGATGAGTACCAGTGCGAGCTGAGTACCCCAGGTAGGATGGATATCAATGGGTGGGACAACACAACTGGGACCAGCACCAAAGCTGAAAAGGATGGTCTAGATCCAAGTGGGATGGAGAGCACACTTGAAGTGGCTACCACAGGCTGGTCTGCCTATCACCTGTTACACTTACTTGGACTTCTCCATGGTATAATGATTGGCCTCTAGGAAAGATCCAAGGGAGGCAGATTTAGTGGGCAATGGTTTAGCAAGTGTTACACTGTGTGGTTAATGTCCCCCATGTTCTTGGTCTAAGAACACATGGTCAAGGCCAGACCGTGACAGGACATTCCACAGATAATACTCTACCTCAAGTACTTGTAGACTTGAAATCTTGAAGACTGTCAAAATGGAAATCTACCATGGTGACTACTCCGCTTCGGATAAACCAAAGAGTCTCATCAAGGTCACTGGCAGAAGGGGGACGTCCTGTGGGCCTCCTCTTTCCCAGCCTCAGCTTCCTCCAAGTGAGGGAAATGTTGTGTGTGTGTGTGGGGGGGGGCTGTCTAGAAAGAGATACGGCTCAGGAAGCACATCCAATGTCACCTCACATTTATCGAGCTAAAGGTGTTCACAGTGCAAGGCTCAGCTCACACTCTTTCTGGGTACCTAGTTTCTGCAAGGTCTGTCTTCGGTGCTGGGAAATCTGGACATCGCCTCTATGTAGTAGCTACTATGTACAGGGTACAAGGTACCGGAGAGACTCATTTGGGGTTGCACTAAAGTAGGCTTTGCATTGCTGCCACACAGACACAATGGATACCAAATGCTTTCCATACACAGCCTTGCCTGCTCCTGATGCCTGTTCTCAGCTGTTATCTCAAGAAAGAGAGGAAGCAGATGTGGAGAGGCCAAGGAAATTCCTCCTCCTCCTCCTCCTCCTCCTCCTCCTCCTCCTCCTCCTCCTCCTCCTCCTCCTCCTCCTCCTCCTCTTCTTCCCCCCTCTCATCTCCTCTTCCCATTCTAGCTCCCAAATGATTGACACAAAGCTCTATTATTAATAAGCTCTAAGCAGTACAATCAGGCAGATATTCAACTATTCTAACCCTCTATCTACTTCCCAACCACAGGCCCCATTGCAGTTTGAATCTCGCCCTGGCTTAATCTATGTGACCTTAGGGCAAATCCCTCAGCAACCTGCTCATTGTGACTCCTCCCAGACCTGCTGCCTCATGGCCACCTCTTCCTCTCCTGCTTTTGGGACCCTCTCCCTGGGGTCGAAAAATCATCAGCTTTCTATTATTCAATCAGAGATAAACGGGGAGCATCCTTTACACAATGCTGGTATATCAGAGAGTTCAACAATCGGGATAATGCTAGTGTCTGGACTGTAACCAGATCTGCACAGAAATCAGCCACTGACTATATGGTCCAGTCATTTGAGGCAAGCACTCTACCAAATGAACTATATCCTTATTCCCAAAGCTCCTTTATCTCCACCAGATGCTCTTACTGCAGCATCGTTGAATGTGTCAAGCTCCACAGACACAGCCTGTTAGGTAGGGGCCACTGAGGACAGCAGCGGGCAGTGTTGTCCTTGTCCTCAGGGCATCTGCAGAGAGTTGCTGGAGAAGCTGGTTTTGACTAATGAGCGGTCCAGGCACAAAGATGTATCCGTAAGTGCATACAGCGGAGACCCATGTGGGTACAGCGGAGACCCATGTGGGGCCACGGAGGAGCATGTGGTGGTAGGTGCGGCACGAATGGGGTGGGGCGTGTCTGGTCAGGTGGGAAGCTTCATGCCAGAGGCCATCTCAGAACAACTTTGGGTCACGGAGATGGACCTGAGGGGCACAACATTCAGGACAGCATGCTGTGTAGGAATCCCTAGCAAGGAGGAGATGAATGTAGCTCATGAAGCTTGGAGCAGAGTTCCGGGGAAAAGAGGGAGGGACAGCAGACAACAGCTTGCACCATACCTGGGATTCCCAGTGCTGCCTTCTAGGAGATTATGATCTGGCTGAAACATACAGGGTCCTCAATGACAGTAAACAACAGGAAAGAAAACTGAAGGCATGTTCACTATTATTCCTAGTCATCCGAAGTGCAGATGACGACATCAGCTTACCAGACTGACCTAAATTAGAAAGCAAGGATAGAAGAGAACATGATGTCTCATTGCTGAGACAAAAGACCTGACAATAGTTAAGGGTTTATGTGCCTCACAGTTCCATACAGGGGGG
>NC_034606.1:43503272-43521564 GCF_900095145.1 Mus pahari | reverse complement strand
TGGGGGAGGGGGAGGGGGAGGAAGGGAGGAGGCAGGGGAGGGGGAGTGAGGCTGCTGGCCAGCCAGTCAGGAAGCAGGAATTATGAATGCTGGTACTTAACTCCGTTTCTCCCTTTGCTTCAGTCTGGGACCTCAGGCAGTAGGATGAACGGCCCACACCAGGGTGTCTTTCTAGTTCAGTTAACTTGATCTAGGTACTCTCACACACACATGACCAGAGGTCTGTTTCTATGGTGAGGTTTTTTTTTCCCCAAACCCCATTAAGTTGACAGGATTAACCTTCACAGATGATCAAGAACTAGGGCATGTGTAACAGAACTGAATTTTCATCTGCCTGCCAGCCTCAAAATTCCATTTCTGTATAGTCTAGAGGACCCCCTTACACATGCCGAGGGAACTCGCTCCTGAATACTCACTGCAACGCTGATTCATAAAACCACCACCCAGATGTTCACGGGCTGGAGAGAGGACAAATGGCAGTGGGAAGGAATGAACCTCCCCCACCACCACCACCACACACACACACATCACAGAGCCAGGTCACCATGTGCTTTGCCCAAAGAGGTCAAGACCTGCAGGTCGAGACCCACTGTGCAAGACCACACCCATCATGTGACCCTTCAAAGTCTGACCAGGGCTCACCGGGTGGGGTGCTTGTAAGAGTAGGGAGAGAGGACTGAGCACATCCTATGGATCCACCTTTATGCTGCATTTAGCTCAGCACTTTCAGGGCCAATCTGGCGAAAGAACAGCTGGCAGAATGCCTTCTGATGTGAAGAGGTGCCTGTTAGCATGGTGCCCATGAGCTGAAGCAAAACGAGTGAGTGATCTCCACTTTGGCCTAAGTGAACCAAGGTGGTATATTCTATGACTCTACCTCAGTTAAAGATTCCATCTCAACATGAAGAAGAGCTGGATTTAATTAGACATTTTTCTAGAGAGAGCAAATCTGTCATACCGGCAAACTAAATAAAACATGAATAGCTTTTTTTTTTTTTTTAACCTAAAGGAGGCTTTGATTTCCCAGTGCTGCTTTTGACAGCACTCTTGGCTCTCCGTGGTAGAATTCACTGTGATTGGCAAGTGCCACGTGCCGGGACCAGATGCCATGTGACATTGATTAGTACTGAAAAGTTATTTAGGATCATCTTCATAATTTATGTCATAGACATCTACCACAAAGAGAAGCCCCTAGGGATGTCCTGAGATAGGACACTGCTGTCTTGTGCCCTGGCTACCATCCCAGGCCACCTCATTCCGAATCGGTGGTACAGATTCTCGACCTTCATGGGGATGGTACGATTCCTCCTTCCATATCTATTGTCTTGTGTCCCTTGCTGGATAGACATCTCAGGAAGCCACTGTTTTGGAGTAGGCTTCTGCACTGGTCACAGCAGAGTCACCCATGGTAAAGTTTCAACCACCATGCTGACAGCCATTTGTCTGACCTTCTGAGGAGCCAAGAGAACTTAAGAGGCGAGAGTCAAATTTCCCAATAGACATATCCATGAAGTCCCCTCTCTTGTGGGTCTCCAGCTCTTGTGGATTGTCAGCCCATACAGTCCAAGAGGGCAGTGGGAGCAGAGACGTCGAACAGGGGCTTTGGAATCCCTGTGAGTTCATACAGTGAATAGACCATACCGGGACCTCTCTCCTCTGCCTCCCCATTCCCCTGTACAGAAAAGTATCTTAGGAGCAGCCACCTGCATTGGCTGCGTTTCTTCTCCCTTCCCACCAAGGTGTTCTGAGTCTATGAACCCAACTGGTTCTGTGAACTCATCAGAATGCTTGTTCTACTTGATGGAGTGAACTGTCATTACAGAGTTGACGATAAACATCTTAAACCTGGATGTGGAGGTGTCTGTCTATAATCCAAGCACTTGGGGGCAGGAGGACCAGAAGTTCAAAGGCAATCTGGGCTCATAAGGCCCTCATAAAAAAACAAAACAAAACAAAAAAGCAAAACAAAATAAACAGAAAAGAGAAAGAAAATAAATATAAAGCTCTTTAAGATTTTAAAATTGAATGGGTGTGATGTTATCCCTTGACACACAATACACACTGGAGCTGGGATTCAGGCCAGGCAGCCTAACCTGAAACCCATGCCTTGCCCACCACGCTGCCTCACTCCACTGAAGTGCAAACTGTGGTTTTCTCAGGAATTCAGGTAGGCATGGACAGGGCTTCTAGAATGTTTGTCCAGCCAGAGTGCAGAGGAGGAAGTTCACATGGAGATTTTCTTGTTTACAGTGAGTTCTTAAATTCTTCACAATAAGGAAGTGCCAGAGATCTTTCCAAGCTGGTGATAGAGGAGGAGGAGGAAGAGGAGGAGGAGGAAGAGGAGGAGAAGGAAGAGGAGGAGGAGGAGGAGGAGGAAGAGGAGGCATTGTAGATGAATTTGGTGAGATTTGGGTCAGAGCTAGGCCAGGCCACAAGGACAATCACTCAGAGTAATAATCTCTAGGTGCTGGAGTGTAAGACATTATGGACTATGGTGGAGAAGTCATGAAAAGACAAAGGGGTAAAGAACAGAACTTAAGAAATGCTCTATAAACGACTGGGAAAACTGAGGCACACATACAGAGAGAAATGGATTGCTGAAGTCCAGACACAGAGGTAGGAAAGAGGGAGACAGAGACGTGGAGTCAAATCCAGGCCTTTGGACTTTCTAGGGTGACGACCTCTGGGAGACCTCAAAGCTTTCACTGTTGTGGAGTAGGTAGGCAGTGAGGTACTGGGGCTCAGCTGACCTCAGGTTCCTGTACACAGGAGAGTCAAAGACCTCGCTCACGGGAGCCCCCAGTGCAGTGGCTGAGCAGTGACTGATCGGAGCAGGTCATGGAGAAGTACATAGCAGACTCCATATTCCCTGCGGGCTATCGCTCTTGAACTCATTAAGAAAGACTTTCAGGAGACGCTGAGGAGAGGTGACAGGCATCTATGGGGTTAGAGATTGCACCCCAGGGTGGCTCTGGACATAACTTTGCCTTCAGGGGATACATTGTCTACTCTTGGCTGACTGATCCTTTGCCAGCTGGCTGAGCACGGAGGTAGTAAATCATCAAGGCTGCCCCGGGGAGTGGGGTGAGTTAGCAGCTCCGAAGCAGGGTGGGACATCAGGGATAACGGCTGAAATTATGGCTGCTTATACCTTTTAATACCTTCACCAGTCTGGTACACTGAGAGACTCTGTCCCTCTAAGCTCAGAAGCCCCTCCCCCTCTAAAGTCTTCCAAGTGTAAAGAGGTAAGACTCCGCCCCTCTAAGCTCAGAAGCCCCGCCCCTCTAAAGTCTCCAATTGTGAAGAGGTTTCCTTGTTCTGTGGGTAGATCCCTCTGCCCCTACCCACACACTACACACATAGCGATGGGCATTATTAAAGGATTCAAAATCCCCCTGAGCCTCTGTCTACCCAGTCATCCATCATTCACAGCCTTTTCTGTCCAAACCTGAAAGAGAAATCAAACAAACAAGGGAACAAACAGTACCCCCATCCCCCAGATTAGCCTCTAACAGAGCTCAAAGGACAGAGCCTTTGAGACAGCATCAGAGGACTGTCTCCAGGGTGGGTCACTTCCAAGCCGACTCTGGGACTAGGGCTCCTATAAAAGGTTTATGTAGGAGCCATTTCCAGGAGCTGCCATGGGGAGTCGAGAGGCAGAGGGAAGGGAGGTGATAGAATGTATCCTTCAGCAAACTACCAGGTGCGGCTGGCACCGTTTCCAGAGGGGCTCTGGGAAGTGGTCAGAGCCTGAACATCTGTGAGCCATCCACAGGCTGGATGGGAGCTGGTCTCAGTAACCACCTCTCTGATGCTGGCGACTCTGCTCAGCTGTCCTCATGGGGACAGGGTGGATGCCCGTGGCTCTGTGGCTCTGTGGTTCTGTGGAGTGCCCTGGATTGTGGGAAGTGAGAGGAGACGAACCAAAGAAAAACAACTGCATGTGAGTTCATGGGGAAGAACAGATTTTATCCGGTAATTACTGTCAGAGGGCAACATGAGAGGATTTCAATGTGTTGGTTGGCTTGATTTATCTGCGTTTATTCTAGAACCAGGCAGCATTTCATTTTATAAAATAGAGAACTTCCAGGAGCCAACAGAGGGTTGCTCCATAGACAGAAAAGGGCAAAAGAAAGCGACTTACTTCACTTGCAGGGGAGATAGGAAAGCATAAGAAGCTCTGGCTCGCCCCCCAGATAATTTCAGGAGACCCTGCTGTGCTCAGGATTAAGGCAGAGAGAACCCCATACCCCATTCCTGCTGACTAACCTCCTTGGAAGTGTAGCTGTTCCCTAATCTTGATTTCTTAGAAGGTCAGGTTTGTAGCTTGATGTGTTAGTCACTTGTCTGGTGCTGTGACAAAATCCTAGAGCACAACTCAAGACAAAGTGTTTCCGTGGGCTTACAGTTGCAGGGAGCACAGTCCATCGTGACCAGGGAGACCTGCATGCAGAGCAGGAGGCGGCTCTCCGCAGTGCATCCACAGGCAGGAAGCGGTTGGGGAAGGTTCACCTCTGTGGGCGGCCATAATCCAATTGTCTAGAGTCCCAGGGAAGGAGGCAGAGCTGAGTGTGGGTGCTTTGTGTACTTTCTCCTGTTTATTCAGGCCATGACCCCAGTCTATAGGATAGCACCACTCCTATTTAGGGTGAGTACATCGATTACCCTAATCTAGATCATCTCTCATTGACACTGACATGCCCATAGGTTTGTTTCCATGGTGATCCTAGATGCAATCAACTTGTCAAGATTAACCATCATACCTGGTGTCCTGGGACTTTGGCATGATGAGTTCATTGTACCTACCAGATTGACTCATTGAGGCAAAAAACAATGATTTAATATTACTGACAAAGGGGAGGAAGTGAATCTCCCTTTGATTGGTTAGACCTTTGAATGGATGAATGAGGGATGTAAAAGGGGAGAGTGGGGACTCTGGGGACAAATGTGATCAGGCCATCTGTATTTGCTGGCTGATATGAAGCTGTGGTTCTGTTTATATTGGTTTTATTTCAAAGGAATGGCTTTCAGGTCCTTGAAAATGGACCCACTGAATGGCAGTTGGTCCATGCCCAGCTGGGAGGGATGAGGGAAGGAATGTCCTATTCAAGCCTTGTCAGATAATGCTCTGGAAATGAGGTCAGGAACATGTGCCCGGTGTTGGCAGAATAAGATGCTCAGCCCCCAGTAGCATGGATCTGCCTTGGACTGGCTGTTTAGTGGGAATTTGGGCTTGCTGGGAAATACACTCTCATGCTGCCAGAGGCCATGCCAAAGTTCCACTTGTCTGAGTGCAGATAACGGCAGTTCTGTGTCTTGCTGTCCCCCAGCTGTCCCAGTCAGAGACACGGGACCTACATTCCAGAGCACTGCAGCTTGCTCTCTCATCACGAGCACTATGTGGCACACAGGGACATGTATACATACTGTCACCTAGGCAGCTAAACAGAGGCATAGTTGCTTTTACAAACAGGTTTGCAATACTGTGGCATGTGCACCAACATGTGTGTCTGTTCACATCTGGACATTAACACAACAGAGGCATTGTTAGCTTCCACCCAAATGCAAGTGTGCAAGAAGGAACACTCTCACACTATCTCCTCTTCCTCCTTCCCCTCTCCCCCTCTTCTTTTTAGACTAATCAAGTGCAGTAGTTAAAAGGGGGAGTATAGAACATGGAGTTCTGTCTTTAACTGACTGTGAGCAATCGGTTGAGCTAACTCACCACCTCTGGACCTGCGCACACTAGGTTTAATGTTCAGTCTACATTTAGGGTTTTGCAATTCTTTGCAATGTTTGCACAAGAGGTTCGAGTTTCCGTTTGACCCCGAGCTCTGCATAGATGAACCCTCACAGCTCATTCTGCTGGCTCTTTCCTTATCTTGACCACCAGACTTCAAAGGCTTCAGAGATCTGCAACGGGAGGGGCTGACGCCGGAGAGTTGAAGTAATGCAGGGTGCCGACCTCTAGGTGGCAGCACGATTCCGATCAAACTTCAGTGGGCTGCATAGGGGAGAAAACTGGCCCCTCAGATAAGGTTTTGGGGTGACCCCGGGATCCACCCTCCCCCACTCCCTGCCTCTGAAAGATTGAGGTTTACCAAAGTAACTGCCCTAGAGGGAATTTCCTGATCTATTTTTCGACCAAGGCATCTTTAAGAGCTTTCTTTTAAAAAAAAAATCTAATTGCAAGCCATGGGTAGTGGCACCACACCTTTAGCCCTAGCTCTTGAGAGGCAGACAGGCTGATTTCTGTGATTTCAAGGCCAGCCCTGGTCTGCATAGAGAGTTCTAGGACATCTAGGGCTCTGTAGTGAGACCCCTGTCTTCAAACAAACAAACAAACAAACAAATCCGATTACAAACACAACACATTTTATTGTAGAAAACAGAACACATACACACAGATGTATATATGTGCATGTGTGTGCCTGGGAGGTGGCATTTGTGCATGTGAGAGCTGGTGCCTCTGGAGGCTAAAAGAGGGTCAGACCTCTTCGAGCTGGCATTACAGGTAGTTGTGTACAGGGAACTAAATGTGGGTCCTCTTCAGGAGCAGGAAGTGCTTTACCCATAAGCCATCTCTCCAGGACCATATGTGGTTTTAAAAATGCCTTTGGCTTTTTCTATCTTTCTTTCCACCACATCTTTGGGTTTTGATGGGCACCCCCTCCCCCAGGCCCCAATTCAGGGTTCAAGTTAGAAACCAAGAGAAAGGCCCAAGTCCTTGAAACTCTCCCCACTCCTCGGGCACTGTTCTGTTGCGATCTCCACCCAGGCCTCCTCTCTATCCAGGTTTGAATGTCCACTAGGGATGACCGAGGTCCCCCACAGTCTCTTCCTTAGAGGCCTGCCTCGCTCCCCGGTGGGCTGCTTCCGACTCAGTCCTAACGGGCAGAGGGAGGAATGCCATCTCTCTCAGGAGGCACCTGCAGCTGTAGTGTGGGCACAGACGGCTTGTCTGTATCACTCTTGGAAGATATTAAAAGCCATCCTCGCCATGGTGTCAGTGTGGCTGGACTGGGGACCATCTAGGAAGCTTCATTTCTGGTGTGTCTGGGAGGTGGTTTCCAGAGGAGACTGTTGTGTCAGTGGATTGAGTCTGGGATGATCCACCCTTGTGGGCAGCCACCATCCAATAGGCTGGAACCCCAGATAGAAGAACAAGGCAGAGGACAGACGTCTTACCCTCTCCTGGGGCAGGGGCACTCTTCCTGCTGCTCTGAGATGCCACAACTTTACAAAAGCCCCTTCTGTCCTGACTGCGGGATTTATAGCAATAGTCCCAGCCTGTGAGTCTAGATCGAGCATTACATGACGTGTTTAGATGTGTATTGAGCCAGGATAGGAAATCCCAGTGTCTCCAGCTTGAAGAGAGCCCACTGAGGCTTTGCCTAGACCCCATTTCCTCTCCTTCTTTTCTCTTTGCTTGTCTCTCTAGAGCAGGAGCCCTCCACCTGTAGGTTGTTACCCATTTGGGGGGAGGATGATTCTCTCATAGGGATCACCTAAGGCCGCTGTACACCGCAGATATTTACATTACAATTGATAACAGTAGCAAAATCACAGTTATGACGTAGCAACAAAAATAATTTTATGGCTGAGGGTCACCGCCGCATGAGGAACTGTATGAGGGGGCGCAGCATCGAGAAGGTTGAGAACCACTGCTTTAGTGAGCCCTGGCTAAGCGCATTCACCTCTCAAGGGTGTGTGTCCAAGTCACATGGTGCTCTGGGGAGTTCAGCAGCCTTCCCCCTCCAACCCCCCCACCCCGCTAAGAAAGCTTCCAAGATGTGTGTGGGGGGGATCAAACTGAGCATTAAGACTAAAACCATCAGACTCTTGCTTAGCTCTCACCTTTTAAATTTAGAAATGTATTTATCTTTCCGTGTGTGGGCGCTTCTCCTGCATGCGTGTCTGTGTGCTCTCACGTGTCCTCTTGCCCTGTCTCTTCAAATGGCAGATCTGTTTCCTCCTGTCCCCCCAGCTCACCGCTCTGCCTCGAGCTTTGAGGGGGCACCTAGAGCCAATGGGTTTTGCTGGGGGGCCAGCCCTGGCTGTTCTTCTTTCTTCTTCTCTCTTGAAGGCAGCCGAGGGGGAAGAGCGTTGGTGGGGGCAAGACTTGGTCTTGCAAGACATTGAGGGTTGCTGTTTAATAATAATAATAATAAAAAAACGTTTACCTGTCTTAAATCTAAGTCCGTTTGCTGTGGTAGCCGACCTGCCTGTCCCGAGTTCCTCTGAGGCCAGAAACCTGCCAGTCTCTGGCATTTAGCACCTCACAGTAGAGCAGAAGGAGATTAAGTGAAGCAGCCTTGTTCTGTCTCCACAGGAACCCCGAGGCTCTAATTCCCAGCCTGCTACTTGAAGTCTCAAGAAGAAAAAGGGACACTTTGAAAAGTGATTTTAATCTTTATTTCTAAGGACTATATGTGAAAAGGTCTCTGAGGAAGTTCACTAAGAAAAGATTCTCTCTTAAAAAAAAAAAGAAAAAAGAAAAAGGAATCTCCCCTCTCTTTTCCCTCAGCACTTCCAGGTCATTCAGAATACATGATCACATGGTAAAGAGCCACCACAAGTTTACACACAAGAGAGTCAAATCATTGATTGAATAAGAAGTTTACAATAGGGAATGTTTACATGCATATCCATTAAGAATGATTATCTAGCTAAACATTCATTATTTGTCACAAGCTCAACAGGTTTATGGAGAGTTAAAGACCATAACTAAGTTATCATTGAAGTTTTGTACAGATAAACCCAGTCAATATTTTATCATCTGTCCTTACATCTATAGTAAATCATTAGTTCCCTTTTCATGACTTTTGGTTGATTGTTTTATAACCTCTTGGGATGTGCTCTGAGTTGTAGATGCCTGCTTGCTATCTCAGGGACAATTAACTCATGACACTAAAGACTGGGAGCGTTCTCAATGTAGTTTTGACATCATAAAGGACATAATAGCAGTCCTAATGTAAAAGGTCTTAATAATTACTAATACAATTTTAGGAGTTCTTATAGGATCATCATTAAGAATTAAGAAGCCATCAATTTGTCTATATAGCATCACTACAGGACAGTACATCTTCGTTGTTCTTCAGAGATCTGCTCAGAAGGGTGGGGTAATACCTAGTGATACACACACACACACACACACACACACACACACACACACACACACACACACACACACTCACACACACACACACACCTTGCCCAGAGCAGCAAAACCATCAGAGATTTACAGTCTGTGGTGGAACCCTCTCAGGCAGATCATCTGCTAGTTTTCAGCTTCTTCCAGATGGCTCCTGGCAGGGTTTCATGGTCTGTTTCTGCTGACTGTCATGGCACAGTGTAGGCCACCACATCCCTCTGCATCCTGGACTTGCCTCCTTGTTGGTCTCCTCCTCCTCCTCTCTTGCTGTTTCTTTGATTTCTCTTCCTCTAGCACCTCCTAGGACTCTGTTCCCATGATATCTAACTGACCTTGGTGGCATGGGTGGGGCTGGAGAGCTCACCCCAATAGTGCAAGTGTGGGAGAAATGGAGGGATGACCAGCTCAGATACCTCTCAGACCCAGATCCAAAGCTTTGACCTGGACAATCCCAACATTTACCCCATTGGTGAACTGCAGGAGTGCACGAAGGGGCCAGTTCTGCAGATCCCAAACGACAAGATCTCCACGACAGGCCAGCAACACGATATCCAAGAGGAGTCCCAGTGAGGTGCAGTATTGACAGTGTAGCAGAAGCCAGAGGCCTCGAACCAGACCAGTGAGTCTTTGCAGTGAGCATTTATTTGCAAGCGAGGACGGGTGGACAAAGGGATGGCTGTGAGACTGACACACGACAGATTCTTTAACGTGGTTTCTCTTGATTTTTTTTCTTTTGGGGAGGAGGTTGCAAGGGTAGAAGGTGGGTATGAGGGGACAGGGAGATGAGTGGGATTGGGGTACATGATGTGAAATTCATAAAGATCCAATACAAAGTAAAAAAAAAAAAAAAGATCAACTATGGTTCTCAGCTTCTTCCATGGACAGCTCAGCCATCTCTTAGCTTTCCTGTCTTGTAGGCAGAAAGCAAGTGTGAGACATCTGGTTAAACTGAGTCGCGGATGACAGATGGCTTGGAAGTGCCAATATGATCCCCTTTTGGATGCTCTCAGAAGCTTGCCTGGTTCTCAACCTGTGGGCCGTAGCCAGGTTCTCTCCACGGTGCCCTGTTCCTATGGCACCCACATACACTGAAACTACCCCCCTATTAACTCCAGTATCTTAAAGAGACCTGGGATGAGGGGGGGTACCCAAGAACCAATGGGGGTGTCCTTAGCCTTGATTCACAGCACTGGGGACATGAAGCCTGGTGAGGCTGCCTCCTGTAGCCAGGCAGGAACCCCAGTGGAGCAATGGGAACACCAACCCGCCCACAAAAATTCCAACCCCAAATTTATCTTGTCTACAAGAAATGCAGGGGGTTGGGGGTGGGGCAGAGACTGAGAGAATGACCAACCAGTGTAACTGGCCCGACTTTGAGATGCATCCCATGGGCAAGCACCAATCCCTGACACTATTAATGATACTCTGTTATGTTTGTCCTTTGAGAGGCTCCACCCACCAACTGACTCAGACAGATTCAGAGACCCAGAGCCAAACAGCGGATGGAGCTAGAGGACTCTTATGGAAGAATAGGAGGAAGGACTGCAGCCCCCAAAGGGATAGGAAAACCAACAGACTGCAGGAACCCGGGACAGGGCCACCTTTTTTTGAGAGCAGAAACCCTGGATGGAAGAGAAGCACACAGGTGGTGCCTCTTGGCTCAGGCCATGGAGATGGGGTGATAGAGTTATGCACAACTGGGCTTTTTGTCATGTTTTACCAGATCCTTCCTTATTCAGGTCTTCTTGATGGATCGGGTCCTGTTGATTGACACGGGGGTAGCACAAAGCGAGACTCACAAGTAGGTGGGGCCGAGAAGAACAAGAAAATATTCGTTCTGACTCCAGGAGCACCCAGCACCTCATCCTGACCCCTTGTTGAGGGAAGCTTGGAGAGCTTCCTCACTGGGGACAGTTCCACTCTGTCCCAGCAGGGGCCAAGTGATCAAGGTTAGTAGGTGCTTCTCAAGTCCCCTCCATCCACCAGCCCCACTGCTGTGTGCATGTCCCCTCCATCCCCCAGCCCCACTGCTGTGTGCATGGGGCAAGGGGAGTCATCTGATGTTGCTGACATCTCAGTCACCTAGGCACGGGCACCACTTCCCTAAAAAGGAGCCTCAAGAGAGACTGCCATCTGCAAGAGCCAGACATACAGAACACTGACAGTCACTTTGGGGGCTCTTTATGTTGCCATTACCCACAGCAGGGACATCATTCGACACCAGCAGGACTGAATCATTTTCAATGGACCCAGAGTTTGAAAGCTGAGTGGTTTTAGGCATCGTGTGGCTGGGTAATGATGAGCCATCTAGGATGTGGACAGAGAGCTGGGCATCGCTCTGTGCCTGTAGAAGTGTTAGGAAGCATGCCACACACTGGAACCTGGAGTAAACTTCTGTGTTTCCGATACAAAAGTGATTATTTTCTTTCAAAATAAATTTTATTGTCCACTTCAGCTTCCATCTGCCATCATCATTTCTTGATACATCATCTCAGCGTACCATTTCCCCCAGGTGACCAGAACCTGGCTAGGTCACAATAATCCACCATATTGTTTGTGTGCAGCACATCTCTGACTTCTTCCTGCAACAGAATGGCTCATTTCCATACTTCAGCCAACATATTCCAATGACTTTTGCATCTCGATTTATGTTCCTCTATACAATGTCTTCCTTCTTCTTTCCTCCCCTTTGCTCAGCATATTACCTTCCCGTTTTACCCATCCTGACAGAAATGGCAGGATCTGAAGCAGGTTGCCAATGTGAAGCACAGGCTGGCCAGGAGTAACTCACCATCTTTTTCTGCATCCTGGGTGCTGTGGTGACAGGTTTGTACCTCTTGCATTTTTAGGCCTAGTTTCTAAAATTCCTCCTACACATGCGGGTATCTTGAGCAGGCATTTTATGGGTTTCAATCCTTATGACAAACACAGGAATTGAGTCCTTCATAAACATTTATCATGGCTGGAGTTTTTCTCTTCTTGTTTTTTACATACTGGATGCCTTCAGTACCTTAAAGAGTTGATGGCTTGAATTACAAGTCAGGCATAGACTTGGTAGGGGTGGAATGAGATGGTTCCTGCTGCTGGGGCAGGGCCAGCAGGCATTGCCCCCCCCCCCCCGAGTGCCAATGCCTGCTGTGGGAGTAAGGCTTGTTTGTATAATAATGTACATATTTTCATGCTCTTTCCTTGAGAAATGTCCCCCCTGTTAACTTCCGTGATAATAAGAGATAGCATGAGTCTGGGAGATGAAGGTGTGGCTAATGTCTTAGGAAAATGATAAATGCTGTTACAGTCAGGATAGCCCACAAGGCTGTGGGAAAGAACTCAGAAAACATGAGTTCAAAAATGTATAATATCTCAACTATGAAAAATATAAGGTTGTGATATGAATTATATGAGGAGGCTTTATGAATCTAAAAAGACCAAAAGCAGCTGTGCTGTGAGCCAACTTGTCAGAAAAATATTAAGAAAGGAAATAAAGAGATTTAGGGAGTGGTGATTTCAGGAGATTCCACCCAGCTAAGTTTTTTTTTTTTTTTTTTTTTTTTTTTTTTAAGGCAGACAGATTCCAGAGTCCATGGACAGAGGGAATTTAGGTCCAGGACCAGGTGAGGTAGAAACTGTAATTTTAGGGTAGGGTCCTACCCAGCTAGCTTATTGTCTGTGTTTAACAAAGGCAGATAGATCTGTGGGTTCTTTTGTAATGGTCATGGGATGCTGATTCAAAAGGGGACCTTGAGTAAATGACTGGAGTGATATGTAAAATAAAAGACTGTGCTTATTATCTGTAAGAGAAGCCAGATTTTAGAGTAGAAAAAGAGAACTGATTGGAGAACTGTTCGGAGCAGGAGAGAGGGAGGGAGGGAGAGAGAGGGGGAGGGAGAACGAGCTGTCTGGAGATATCCAGAAAATGCAGAACAGAGAAAAGCAATCTGGAAAGCTGTCTTGAGCAGAACATAGGTTTGTCAGTTTGGACCCACTATTTGTTCTTGAGAATTTTGTTTCTGCTCTTCCCACATACCCCTTCTCTCAGAACCCCTCTCCAAGTCGAGGCTGGTCCTTGCCACTTGAAAATGTTCTCAGGAGCCAGACTTTGGTGCAGAGGAACTTTCTTCCAGTCTCTGTCTCACATCCAGTTTATGTGTCTCCCTCTGGAATAATAGGCAGGGACCCCGGTGTGCACATCCCCCAGAGTGATCTCAACAAGCCTGACTGTTTTATTCATGGGCCCCTCTATGTACTCCAGTTAAGGGTGTGTGGTCTGGGGTTGGTGGATGGAATGTTAACTCATTCATGAGGCGACAGTGTTATGAGGGTCTTAGGTGAATATAGTTTGTTCATCCAGGGAACCTTTCCATGGGTTGGACAAATAATTGTACATTGTAGATGTAGGTTTAGACAGAAAACCCAAAGGCTGCAGGCAGAGAGAGGTGGACTACTGTTGTGGCAGGGGGAGTATATGGTACAACAATAAGCTGAAACTTTATTCAAACAGACAAACACTCCCCCATAGGGTCATGGGAGGGGCTGCTAACAGAGGTGAGAGTCCTGTTTCTCTCCCATCAGGTCTCTTATATGCTGCACATGACAATGACCCTCGGTACCGAACCTTCCCTAAAGGGGAGAAGTTTGAGCTCCCTGGATAGTACTACTGCCATATGACATCATTGATGCACTGGCATCCTTTGGTCATGATGTAGTTGGCACCCAGGTTACCAGACCTGTCTTTGGAGGGGCAGTGTGGGCCTTCTGGGTAATCATAAATAGCCATAAATGTGATAGTACCCCATAGGTAATGATCTGCCTTGGTCACAGCCTAAGATTCAGCCTCATGGTACTGTGCCTTCTCTGTGGTCAGTTAGGGAATAGGCTCCGGATACTCTTTCCGTCATGGAGGTACAATATGGTGGTCCCGGATAGTGTTCCTTTCTGGAAGGTGTCATTTTCTTTGGCTCCCCTGGGTGCTGTCTGGTCATGATGACACTCTGCAGTCCCAACCCTTGAAGAACCGTGTGTGGCTGCTTGGGCATCAGCCATGCCTCTTAATGAAGATGTACTGGGTCCTCAGGGCACTGAACTCTCAGAGGTCATTGTTTGCATGGTCTCCTGGCTACTGAGATTACAAGGTGGTCAGTAATTGGTCCCAGAGCCCATTTGACCTGTTCTGAGGCAATGTATGTCCTCCACCCTGTGAGTTTTGGTCCTGCAGTGTAGGGTACTATGTGAGTTAACCACTAGAAACTTGACTTGCTCTGAGGTCCAGCTTGTATTCAGCCTTTAAGATACCAAGCAGTTGCGTGTGTGGCATTTACTCAGCACTTGTGTGTTGGGTCTGTCCTGTGGTCTGCCTTCTGTGGCCTTCTGGGTACTAGGCTTACCCTAGTGGCAGCATGCAGGAAAGCTGGGTTCTGAGACTACCCTGAGGCCAGCAGCGTAGGGGCACTCAGATCTGGGCTTGTTTAAAGGCAGAAGGTAATCATTCGGTGGCCACTGGGTTTGCCTGTGGAACTGTATGCAAGGTGTTCCTTTATGTACTTGAGCCCCCCCCTCTCTGCTTTGTGTTTACATTCTTTTGGTTTTTCTGATGTGCAATTTTTTATTTCCTGTTTCCTTGGGTTTGGTTAACCTGTTTGGACTGGAGTTTTCCTTTTTGTATCTTCTGTAGGGCTGGATTTGTGGATAGATACTGTTTCAATTTATTTTTCCAAGAAATATCTTGTCTTCTCCATCTCTGGAGATTGAGAGTTTTGCTGGGTATAATAGTCGGGCATGACATCTGAGATCTCTTGGAGTTTGCAAGCTACCGTTCCAGGTCTTTCTGGACTATCCATTGAGATTCCTGGTGCGATTTAAAGAGGTTGTCTACAAAAGTTGCTTTTCCCCTTTTCCTTGTAGCTTTAAATATTTTTCTTTCTTTTTTAAACCTATTTAGTGGTTTGACATTTATGTGGTGAGAGGTCTTTCTTTTCTGGTCCAATCTATTTGATGTTCTGTAAGCTTCCTGTACATTTACAGATATCTGTTTAGCTTAGGGGAATTTTCTTCTACTATTTCACTGAAAATATTTTCTGGTCCTTCAACCTGGGAATCTTCGCCTTCATCCATTCCTATTATTCTTAGGTTTGGCCTTCTCATAGCATCCCAGACACCCTGTGTGTTTTGTGTGAGGAACTTTTTTTTTTTTTTTTAGCATTAACAATTTCTTTGAATGATGCATCAACTTCTTTTCTTGTATCTTCTATACCCGAGATTCTCTCTTCCATCTCTGTATTTTAGTGGTTTTGCTTATGTCTGTAGTTTCTGCTTTCTTACTTAGATTTTCTATCTCTTGGTTTCCCTTACTTTGTGTTTTCTTTATTGCTTCTATGTCCATATTCAGGTTTTGAACAGTTTATTGATTTTCTTTACCTGTTTGTCTGTGTTTTCTTTAAGGCATTTGATTGTTCAGGTCTTGGAAAATATTGTTGTGCTATATTTCCCTGGCTCCTGTTGATTTTGTCCTGGCCCCTAGTTATCAGGGTTAAGGGTTATTATAGGTTTAGGTGCTGATTTCTGAGTTTATCTTTGTTAGATGGGTGAGTGGTTTTTGGCTGATATTTCCTTGATTCTGTTTCCTCTCCGGTCTTCTGGCCAGGGCTGCCTGCGGTTCTGGTGACCAGCCAGAGTTCAGGTCCAGTAGGGCATCTCTACTGGGGTTTTGTGACCTGGGTGACCTCCGGGATTTGGAGAAACCAACATTGCCTCTGAGGTTCCTAGAACCAGCATGGCCCCTGGGAAAGCAGAGATCTACCAAAGTTGTGATGTCTAACATGATGTCTAATCTGGTGCCCAGGAAATGGGGTGTAGTTTAAGGCTATTGGGTATGTTTTAAAGGGGAGTTAGTGTGCAGAGGACCACGTCTAACCTGGGGTCCCTAATGCCCACATGGCTTCTGGGAAAGCTGCTAGAGTGGTGGACAAGAGTATAGAGGACTGGGGGTGTAGGGTCTACTTTTAAGGGAGGTTGTGGGCAGGGGATAAGGTGTTACCTCAGGGCCCTGGTGCTTGCATGGCCTCTGAGAAAGCAGTCAGGAACTCAGCGGGTCCTCTGAAGAGAATCATTTCATTGGTGTCGGCTTACAGCTCAGAGTCCTAGTCCATTGTCACGTTGGGAAGCATGGAAGGCAGGCAGACATAGTGCTGGAGAGATAGCAAATAGTTTTACGTCTGAATTGACAGTTAGTAGAAAGAGAAAGGGACACTGGACCTGACGTGAGCATTTGGAACTCAAGGTTCAACCTCAGTGACACACTTTCTCCAAAAAAAAGCCACACCTATTCCAACAAAGCCACACCTCCTAACAGTGCCACTCCCTGTGAAGCTATCAGGGTCATTTTCACTCAAACGATTACGTCCCACCCCATTCTGCCCGTCGTCTTGCAGTCATATCACAATGCAAAATCCACTGAGCCTTCCTTTGAAAGTTCCCGTAGTCTATCACAGCACCAGCACCGTTCAAAGTCTCCTCTGAGACTCATCCAGTCTCTTACTTGTAACCTCCTGTAGTGTCAAAATGAGGAAGCAGGTCACATACTTCCAACAAATAATGGCGCAGGATATACATTAGCATTCCCAAGGGTATACATAGAGCGCAGTGAGAAAATGCTGGACTAGAGCAAGGCTGAAAGCCAGCTGGACAAACTCCGAACTCTGCATCTTCATGTCAAAGCGCTCTTCAGAGCTCCAACTCCTTTCAGCCGTGTTGACTGTAACACACTTCTTTTTCTTGGGCTGATTTAACCCAGTGTTAGCAGCCTTCTTCTGCAGGTATGCCAAGGCTATGGCATCTTTAACAGCTCAGGGTCTCCAGGCTTCATCTTCACAGATTCATGCAATGGCTTCTTTAGACCTCCATTCAGGGACACCCCTAATGTATGTCTGGCTTCAGGGACTTTCCTTTGACATGGAGGGAGATTCCACAACTCCTTTCTTGCACCCTTGTCTCTGAACTCATAACCACATACCTGAAGCTGCCAAGCTCCATTACTCGCTGGTGCTGGAAAATGGCCTCCTTAGTAAAATACATTGCTTTCTTTTTCAAATACATTTTCACCAGATTTATGGTTTCAATGGTTTTCTTCACTGCCTAAGCTTGGATGTTCTGAAAATGGGTCTGAAAACCAGGGTGCTCTTGAGCTTTGAGATCTGTTTGTTTCTGCCTCCCCGGTTAGGTAGTAAGACATGTGCCAGGTCCTAAGCTTCACTTAAATACATTTTCATGAGTTGGAAGCTTGGCTTGGTGGCATCTTACCTTGATCCCGTCTAGCATCAAGCCTTTCTTTAATCTTCTTATGTCTTCGAACACAGGATTGAACTCCATTGAACTTCCTGGTGCTCCCTTTCGCAAACTGTACATTTTGTATTTTTCCTAGCTCAGCTTGTTCCCTTTTCATCATAGAACTGCGTAAGACAGGCCAGCAAGAGCCACAGGACACAGCCCATGCTAGGCTGCTTCTCACTGTCCTCTGCTTTAGTGCATAACTCTTCAATTTAGCCTCAGGTTGGCTTTTTACATAACGGCAGAAAGCAGCTACGTTCTTAGCTAAAACATCATAAAAATTGTTTCTGGGCCCCATACTAATATCTCCCTCTGAATCCTGAACTGTGTCCTCACAGTTTCAATAACCCTTAGCACCGTTGTCTTCCATGCTTCTGCTAGTATGACCCAGTAAACCTTTCTTGAATTGCCCAATTGCTCTTCTAGTTCAAAGCCCCAAAGTGTTCCATATTCCTCCAAACGAAAGCATGGTCTGGCCTGCCAAAGCAATTCTCCTGGCCCTGCTACCAACTTCCATCTTAGTGTCTTATTGCTACGAAGAGAAACCATAACCATGGACACTGGGCCTGGCTTGAGCGTTAAATTCTAAATGCCCTCCCCCAGTGAAACAGGTCCTTCAACAGGTCTGTGTCTGCCCCAGCAAAGCCACAGCACTTAATAATGCCACTCTTCATGAACCTATGGGAGCCATTTTCATTCAATCCACTACAGTCCTATTTCAGAAGAGTGATGCTTCTCCTCTTCCTCCTCCTCCTCCTCCTCCCTGTCCTCCTCCTCCTTCTCCTCTTCCTCCTCCCTGTCCTCCTCCTCCTTCTCCTC
>NC_034606.1:43486767-43503098 GCF_900095145.1 Mus pahari | reverse complement strand
CCTCCTCCTCCTCTTCCTCCTCTTCCTCCTTTTATTTTTCCAGTGCCATCCAAAGACAATGACTGTCACACGCTATCTTGAGCATTTGCACATTCTTCCTACACATGGCTGCTCGGCGATGTCTGTTGCAACGGGAATGGCTTTCTTCCATTTTTGTCATTCACTCTTGTTTGTAGCTCCTGATGCTTCCAGCTAGCCTGTCTTGTTTCTTTTACAACACTTCAATAAAATGGTTCATGAGCTTCTTTGAAGAGTCTTACTAAATTATTTATCTATGAGATTAAAACCTCAAGGGAAAAAAAACTCTGATATTCCTAGCAGCACCATCAAAGCATGAGCCTAACTGAACCTTGACTTGTGCATCCTTGATTTCTATCAGAAGACTCCTTGAGATGTACTAAGCCTGAACCATACAGGCAAGCATCCCTTCCCCCACCCATCCCTTCCCTGCTTGCTGAGTCCTCTGGAGCAAACCAAGCTGCCCTGAGCAGCCTGTTATCCCAGGAGGACCTCCATTCTCACCCACATCTCCTCCCACCTTCTTCAGACCTGTTGAGCCTGAACCATACAGGTGAGCCTCCCTTCCCCCTCGTCCCTGCTTGCTGAGTCCTCTGGGTATGCCGAGCTGCCCTGAGCAGGAACTTCCTCTGTGCCCCTTAGAGTGTGCCACTGCGCCAGGACAGCTTCTTTCTCCTGTGTGAAATTCCTTCAGAACTGACGTCATATTCACGAGCTTCACAATAATTGATCACTGTTCTGTCATTTCAACCACAAATGCACTTTCTTTTCAAATACACTTATAAGAATGCTGTCTATCCTACTGATAAGCACAGCAGCACCTAGAAGCCAAGTAACAGGGAGCAGAAGCCGTTTGCACTCAGGTAGATCTGTGTCAAAATGCCATCCTGAACTTTCATTTCCTAGCTGGTTTGCGACTAACGTCTATGAATGTGATCCGACTACATAGAGATGGGAATGAAGGAAAGGGGGGCTTTGACATATAATTGGTGAATCTTTTTTTTTTTTTTTTTTACTATTTGTAGATTAGCTGAAATTTAAATTATTTGTTAGAATTTTTATTGTTTTTGTTAATGAAATTAGTGAATCCAGAGCTGGAGAGATGGCTCAGCGGTTAAGAGCATCAACTGCTCTTCCAGAGGTCCTGAGTTCAATCCCTAGCAACCACATAGTGGCTCACAGCCCTCTGGTGCCCTCTTCTGGCGTGTCTGGAGACAGTAACAGTGTGCTCCCGTACATAAAATAAAATCTTAAAAAAAGAAAAGAAAAGAAGTTAGTGAATCCAGAAGTTGCTCGATATATTCTGAACTGGTTATTAAAGTATCAGAATAAGGAGAAGATTTTGTACAGAAATTTAACCAGGTGGGTACTCAAAAAGCTGTGCAGGTGTAGACACCTGCCACAAAGCCTGACGATGTGAGTTCAGTCTCTGGAACACACTTGTTGGGGGGATGGAAGTGGCTCCTCCAGGTAGTCTTCTGACCTCCACACGTGAACTGTGGCTGGTGTACACCCGTAAACACGCAATATACACATTTAAATAAGGAGGGAATGAATATGAAAATCTGATTAGGATAACCATTTCTCTTGCTAACTTCAGTGCCATTGGCCGCTTTCTGAACCACCCGATGATGTGTTCACACAGAACAATAGAAATATCATTTATAATCCGAAAACGAAATCAGTAAACAGATAAGGCCAGCCAAGCAACCTCATTACAAACTGACAAGTGTTCAGTATGGTCTTATTTAAAGGGACTAATTGATCTAGCAATGCATTCTACACAGAGAGCCTGGTATCAAATTCCGTCAAATTGAACTGATGGCCCTGTGATTTATCCCATAGGAGAAGTCGCTGTGTGGTGTGCTGCCAGGTCCTTTGGCATGAAATAAGGCTAAGGGGATGAACAGCAAAAGATGGAATGTTCTGGAAAAAGACCGAGCTCCTGAAGGTGCTGAGACACCAGGGGGCTCCCAGGCTGGAGGACTTCATCCTGGGATTTATAGCCCCATATACAGGTCTCAGCACAGTTGACACCTGCAGTAGTATTGACTTATACAGAGGAATGAGTGAGTGGTGGGCTTCCGAGGCAAGGAGGTATGAACCCACACACGGAACTTCTCTTACAGAGTCACACAGGATAGATTGACTTTCTCTGGTATTGCGTTGTCACGAATATGTGAAATATTCACCTGGGCAAAACATAGAGAACAAAACAGGATGGCAGCGTTTACTATTGGCTCGTCCCATGAGTGTGCTCTACTTAGAGACATCAACTTGCCGGACCCCCAGAGAGGTAGGGGTTAAGCATAAACCACATGGATTGTGTACCTCTTAGATATTTGGTACTCTTCTCGTGAATGGGAGGAACACTCCCGACAGCCAGCTTTCTGTCTGTCTTTCAGGCGGCAGACACAGTGCAACAGTCAGACTTTGAGAGAAGCTGTTCTTGTCTTTCTTTCTTTTTCTTTTTTTAAAGAATTATTTTATTTATATGAGTATACCGTGGCTGTCTTCAGACACACCAGCAGAGGGCGTCGGATCCCATTACAGATGGTTGCGAGCCACCATGTGGTTGCTGGAAGTTGAACTCAGGCCCTCTGGAAGAGCGGTCAGTGCTCCTAACCTCTGAGCCATCAGTCCAGCCTGCCCCTCCCACCCCCAAGAAGCTGTTCTTAGTGCCCAAGCATCCATGGGCAGAAAGGGTAGAGTCCCAGATCATGTCTCCATCCATGGCTAGGGAAGAGGTTCAAAGGCCACGGTCCATGATCTTCTCCTCTTGGGCCTGGCAATGAACAAAGGATAGACGTCAGCTTTTCGCAAAGCAAGAGCCCTGCTCGCTGCTGAGATGCCATGACAAGAATGGTTTTACCCTTAGAGACTACGGTAAACAAAATAAAATGTAAACTATGGACATATTTTCTCTGCTTTGTACTTTTACATAGGTTGTTTCTGCTGTTACAAAACAACCATGGATGCAGCACTGGAAATGGATAAAATCAGTACTAAGCCTGGAACGGGAAGGCCTGACTCTATCTGTAAGTATGTATAACAGGAAGGTAGGAGTCCACACGGTAGAAGACCGAATTTCCAACCATGGACACCATTGCCTTAGGAACCACAGCTGTAGTGTGCTGCGTGTCCTGCTCTGTGCCAATTCCAGTCAAGGTTCACTGAAGGCATTTCTGTACCCTTGTGTCTACTGTAGTGACAATCAATTCTATACAGTTATGTCTTCATTATCCTTTTATACATGTATAGGATAATAGGATACAGTTTGGTCATTCCCCCTCCCCCATTGTCTCTCATCACCCTTCCAATACCTGCTAAACCTCCAATTCTTCTTGATGAGTAGCCATCCTGTTTTCGAATCTTTGCTTTGTGGGTTTGAGGAACCGTGTTTAAATAGGGTTGCTGATGTGAGTGTGAGTGGAATTTACTTGTGAGAACGTGAAAACATCACTCCAGAAGAACATAGCATTCCTCCTTTTGGCAATCATTGAATGTTAAAGATTTATAAAAATGTGACAAGGGACACCTTATCCTTATAACCGTAGTGTAATTTGAGTGTAAGGGCCACGTTATATGAAGAAGTCAGTGCTTCACAGCAGATACTCCCATCACCCGGCCCTTGCACACTCTCCTCCCCTCTTCCACGGAGGTTCCTCAGCCTTGGAGGGTAGATATCCCCGCTCAGTTTAGGGCTGGGCACTCAATAGTTGCTTGTTCCCAGCACTTTAATCAGACATGAGTCTGTGCCTAAGTTTTTTCTGTTTGTCTCCTTTTTCCTTTCCCTGAAATTCAGCTATCACCCATGTGAAGGGAAAAGGGACAGCGTGAGAAATGATCCCCACCCATCTCTAGGGTTTTCCTCACAGAGACATTTCAGAGCCTTTGGCATTGGTGAGACCACATGACCCAACATCAGAACCCTCCCATGTGACCCAGCGTGAGCTCTGTGAGATTCCCAGCAACCCTCTAAAGGAACTCCATCCTGGCTTTAGCCCTGGCTTGATTTAGAACTCTCAAGTTGAGTGTCCGAGTTGTGATGTTATTTCCTCTAAATCTAATTGGGGAACTCTGGGAGGTGATGGGGCCAATCCTTCTGCCTCTTAAACACAAGCTTTTCCAAATGAGCCTAGGCTTTTTATCAGTCTGAGCACTAGCACTCCCTGGCTGATTCCTAGGCCTTACCAGGTTCCTTGTGCTCCTGAAGTCATTGTCCTGTCACGCTGGGAGGGCAAGTCTCCCAGAGATCCCTCTTCTGGAACCATGCGAGGTCACCACTCCTGGAGTCTGGGAGTTTGACATTCTTGCAACAGAGAAGGTGAAGCTCAGCTATGAACCTCCCCCCACCCCCAAATTCGGTGAGATCCTTTTAGAGACACCAAGGCTTTCAGCCAGAAAACAGTGTTTATCAGTGCTAGCATTAACCAGCAGGTTCACATGGAAACTGCCCAAGGAGTTCTGGAGCCAGATGTATTGCTACAGAAGCCCTTCCCCTTTGCCCCAGTGTTCAATCAGCTCGGCCAAATCAAAGTCAGTTTCACTTTTCCTTGCACACTTGTTATCCTTGTTATCTGAAGCCCCCATGAGCAATGCTGATGGTGTGCAAATGGTTTTGGTAAGAATTAATTTAAGACTGTATGAGACTCTTCTGCTTCAGTACTCAAATTTCAAAACATTCTCACCAGCTCTTCCCCAGTGGTGCATTCCACAGTGACACACACACACACCATGCTAGGTGTTCTTAACTTGGAAGGATTGTGTAATATTTCTGTGTTCCCAAGTCCTCATGATCCCAAATCAGATACAGCAAGGGTGGTGTTCATCAGCCCTCAGAATTGATACAAGTAGAATTTGTTTTGTACGAACTGGAAGGTCTGAATTTAATTTCATCCTGCATGAAGAATGGTGTGCTAGAACCATTAGTCTTTCTTCCAATGTATACCTTTGCCTTTTCTGTAGCAAACCAAGTGATTATGATTTCCTTTTTAAGCCTTCAATGATGCTTATATTTCTATTTTTCCATTAGGTAATTTATTTATGCACTTTACATTCTGATTGCTGTCCCCCCCTTCTGGTTCCTCCCCCACAAGTCGCCCCCCCCCCAACATGTCCCATCCTCTTCTCCTCTGAGAGGGTACAGAGGTCTTGGGTATCAAACACCCAGGCTTATAGAACCCAGTTACTTGACAAGGCACCCATGGGTTGGAGCTGTCCCCACCCCCAACCTTCCAATAACACACACACACACACACACACACACACACACACACACACACACACACAGAGTCTTTTTTTGCTGTTTTATGGTATGTAAACATTTTTTATTACAATGTTTCTTCTTTTTTGTATTTTTTTTTGCATTTGTTTTTTTTGTTGTTTTTTTGTTTTGAGACAGGGTTTCTCTGTGCAGCCCTGGCTGTCCTGACACTCACACTGTAGACCAGGCTGGCCTCAAACTTAGAAATCCACCTGCCTCCACCTCCCAAGTCCCTCCAGACTGGCCATAGCTGTGTCCAGCTTCGTCCACATCAGTGATTTCTGTACACAAGGAGGGTCCCAAGTACCCTCTACAAGGTTACCCAGGTCTCCCCAGGAGCTTCAGACAAACATAGAGGCCCATGTCTATTCTGTAGCCACAAGAGCCTGCCCGATTTTATACTCTGACCTCGCAAGGGGCTCACCTGAACCTCCCACCTTTCACGAGGATGTGTAATCAATGCCTACAATAGACAAGGCGAACTCAGCAGTTCTTACACCCTAAACAGACCACACAGGGCTCACCCTCACAGCCCTCATCCCCACTCCAAAAGTTCAGAGGAACCGGAAGGAAGATCCCATAGAAGGCAGGAAACTGGAGAGAGCGGGGACATGGAGGGAGGGGAAGAGGGAGAGAGGGGAGGAGAAAAGCACAGGTGGGGTATTGCTGTGTCAGGGCTGGGAGTGAGGAAGAGTGTGGACTCAGTGAGGCTTCTGTGGGGATGCTCTGGCTGAGGACCACAGGCTGAGGTGGCAGGCTGCTGGTGAGACTGGAAGGGGGCAGACTCAGCACACCTTCCCAGGCTGGCTATTGTCCCAAGGGGGCAGGGACAGGTAGTCCTGCTGCTTTAGGGACTTGAAAAACTGAATGGCTGGCACCTGGGGCATGGGTTGATAGGGAAACTTTTTCACAGACAAGTCCTGGTCTAGGTCCTCAGTCTCAGAGCACAGGCCTGGGGAGGGTGGCTTACTGTGTGGTGAGAGGGAGCCAGGTCCCAGGCCAGGGAGGAAGCAGTAGTCCCCAACCTGCTGAAGGACAAGGAGGCCTTCGGGGTGTGGGGATGCAGGGCCCACTTCCTCCCTGGGCTCTCCTGGGCTCACTGTGGGGCTGCCTGCCACAGGAAGAGCAGGATGGCCTGGAGGGGACTTGGCAGCCTGGCTCACACTTGGAGGCAGCTCCACATAGTCCTCAAACTCAGGTAACCCAAGAGCTGGGCTTCCAGAGGGGACCCTGGGCAGCTTAAGACAGAGACTGGGGCTTTGGGCTGAGGGCAACCCTAGAGAGGGGCCCAGAGAGGTAGACAGGGGCCCTGTGGGCAGAGTGAGCACCAGATCTCCAGGAGTGACATAATCAGAGGCTACCATAATGTCCTCAGGGCCCCCAGAGCTTATGGGCAGAGTCACTGGGTTGTCCCTTGGCTCCTGTTCCTCCACACTCAGCTCAACTGGAGGGCTCTCCTTTGGTTCCACAGAAGGGCTCCCTGTGGTCTCCAGGCTGGACCCACACTGCACATCCACAACCTGGCCCTGTCCCATCACCTGGGACAATGGGACCAGTTGGACTTGTCCTCCAGGGGGCAGACACATGTACTCCAAGGAGCCTGGCAGTGCTGGCTTCAGGCTCCCACCCACCTGGGGGGAACCCACCTGGTCTGGGAGGTCAGGCAGGGAGTGGGTTTGGGGAGGCCCCAGGTAGGGCCCATTAAAGTCAAAGCTGGGTAATTGCTTCCTAGGTCTGCCAGAAGGAGTTGGTGCGTGTACTTGAACATTGGGAAGTTGCTCCGTGGGTTCGGATGAGGCAGCTGGGGTTGTATCAAGCCCAGATGGTGGATCTAGAATCATGTTAGGGTCCTCTATGGTGAGAGGTGACAGGTCATTGTCCTCCAAATGTGTATATGACACCCTGTGCGGACAATATAGGCAGAGATGTTGAACCTAGACACTTAGTGTATACCTAGAGCAGGTGAGCTCTACGGAAGGCCGGAATCCCCTCCAGGTCTCACAGTAAGCACGTGGCATGAGGCCATGTGAATGACATGGTATATGTCCAGTGTCCCAAAGGGTTATGGGCCCAGGGCTCAGTTCACACCACCATCGTAACGTTGGCTCTCTTCTGCTCCGTGCAGCAAGTGTGAACCTTCAGGGCCGGGTTCACACTAGCCTGGGTACCACACGGGGCGACTGACTCCCTGACACGTGGGCTTAGCAGGCTGAGGTCCCACCGTGTGCACTCTCTGTCACCCATGAGGCCATTGCAATGCAGGGCTTATATAGGGCACCTGGCAAGAAGAGGTTTCCTGCACCAGGATGCTGCCTCTGGTCCCTGGTCTGTTTCACCCCAACCTGGGAGTCAGAAAAAGTCTTCCTCAGGTCTACCTGGAGTGCAGCTTGCTGTAGTGGGCATCACCTCCTCTCGTCTCTTCAGAGACCCACAGGCTACCATGATGTGCACCATGGACAGGGTTCCTCCCACAGGCTTCCCAAGGGTCAGAGCCCAACCACTCACCCCTGTTGCTCAGCGAAAAGGCTGCTCTGTGGCCCCTGGGATTTGGGGTTCTTGGTGGTGACGGCTGCCATGCTGCCAGGAAGCCTGAGTCCCTTACCTCCATCCTAGAAAGGAAAGAACATTTGTGTCTCTGAATGGGGCATGTCAGGAAGAAGGGGACAGTGAAGGACACATGTGCATATGGTATTTTCCATAAGCTCTGTACATGGGAAGAATGTCCCAGCTCAGGCTTCTGATACCAAGAAACGAAGAGGCATCCTAGGGGTCGTGAATTCCCTTAGCCCTAAAGCTCCTGAGGGGAGCAGCCATGTTGTTCCCTATAGCCTCTTCTCTCATGGCACTGGTATCTTCCCATGGCCATTGTTCTGTGAGACACGGACAGCTGGGTGCTTCTGTCCTTCACATTTCTGTCTCAGGAGCTGACACCCTGGTGACACCCTGGCTGCAGGCAACTCTCCCACAAGCTCCAAGTCATCTTACTGTGCAGCACTCAAGTCCTGTCCTGGAGCCACTCAGTCCGGTTTCTACCTCAGGAGCAGACTCTCCTGAGCCATCTCATGCAGGACAAGGCTCTGAGTTCTGTCTGTGGCTGCAGACAGAACTCAGGCCAATTTGTGAGACTCCTCCTTCGGGCACCCAGGCAATACCAGAGACCCACCTCCTGCTAGCCTGGCCTTCCAGCTTCCCCACCGTTCCCCAGTGGGGCAGGAATGGGTCAGGGAGCCAGCAGCCAGGCCTGCCTTCCTACCTGGAACAGGAGGCTCTTGCTGGGGTTGGGAATCTTCTCCTTCCATGTCCTGTATGTCCTGGAAGACAGCAGGAGGGTGGGGACATGTGTATGCGAGGGTCCAGAGACCTCTGTGCCAGCTACTTCTGTGCCCATGTATAGAGGGGAAACTGGAACCAGGGGAGTGAATGGTAGGCTGGGAACGAGAGTGTCCCCAGCTGTGTTATCTCTGTGACCCCGGAGCCCTGTTTCCACTTTCCTCTCCGTACAGACTGCACTTACCTGTACCCATAGACACAGCCAACGCGGAGGGCCAGGATCAAGGTGAGGATGAGAAAGACCAGGATGAGGACTATCCACAGCGTGGGCATCACTTGACCAGCAAGGAGAAACAGTATTAGATGGGGGGCACAAGCTGCAGGCTAAGGGAGGAGGCTAGTGTCTCCCAGGCCCTCTGTGAGAAAGGCCAGGTACCTGGGAAGAAACCATGTCCTCAATATGGGAAATTCTGCCCTGTGCGGGGGATGACTGAACTTGGCAACTGGGAGGTCTTCTTGAAATAAGGAGCACGGGCTTTCTGATCCAGGGAGGGTCAGAGGAGATGGGAAGATTTCCAGCAGAGGTCCCCTAGCCTTCTTGATTGGGTCCTTGTAAGTCCCCTCCTCATCTCCGGAGTTCATGGCTCCAGCCCTCTTTCTTCCAGAATGACTCTCACTCTGAGATCCCCCCCCCCCTTTTGACATGGCTGACTATGTGGAATGCTTCATTACCATCCCCCACCCCACATCCTCTTTTAACCTTGCACAGTGTGTGTCAGGCAGTCACTATGGGATGCCCCAGCACTGAATGCAGGTTTCAAGGGAAGGGAAATCAGCAGGACGAATGGGTCCCAGCAACCTTCCAACTTATCTGTGTACATAGATAGACTAGCTTGCAGCCATTGTAACAAGAAACCCAGCTTGGCCTATCATGGCTGCCACAAAGGCTAAGAAAGCGAAGAGCCCTATAAATAGAGGCCTGGTCCCTAGCTTCTCTTTCTCCCTAAGTCCCCACTTACAGTGTGTGTAATATACCAAGTGCACCCCGCAGGGATGGACACAGGGTAGAGTGGGTCTCAGCCTCCCTTGCCCAGTGCTGTGGGGCTGTCCCAGGAGTGTGGTGGTGGCTCAGGGACATACCCCACTCAGTCGTCCAAGTGCACTCATCGCTCCACTCGCTCCAGATCCCATCGTAGTTAGAGATGGGCCTGACCCTCACCCTGGCGCAGTATGAGGTGTCTGGCTCCAGCTGGGGCAGGTCCATGCTATGGGCTCGATCTAGGTTCTCTGTCTTGCTGTCCTGCAGAGGCAGATGTGCTGAAGCTGAGCCATCGCCAGGATCAGGGCTCAGCTGCCTTCCTGGCAGCTACCTCCAGACCCGTTGAGTCTCTAGTCCAGCCCAGGATGCCAGTCATGAGCTCATTGTAACCAACCACTGTGGTGGCCCCCAATGCCACCCCTTCCAGCCCTGACAGCTGCATCCAGGCCCAAGACCAGGTTATCTCCACCTCCCAATTTGTTGCTGTGCCTTGGCCGAATTTCTGTCTGATCCGGGAACATCATGCTAGCTTGCTGGGTCCTAGCCTATGAGTGGGCGGGTCAGGACTGACTTTCTCCTGACTCTCTGCTGGCCTCGGTTTCCCTACTTCCTGTCTGAAGTTAGAATTCTGTCTGACTGGTCCTGTGTTAGTCTCTGTGGAGCCCCAAGGTCTGCATCTAGCTGGCAGGCCTTTGTGTGTGTGTATGTGTGTGATGCAGGCTGGACACTCCTTGCGATCAGCTTGGCCCTCAGCAGCTGTCCCATTGGTCAGATCTGCTTCCATGGAGGCAATACTCCCAGGCCTTGATGATCTTTGTATCTTTCATTCCATTCCTCTGCCAGTCTGGCCTCTCAGTTCAAGGGCAGCACTGGTCATGTGACCATGTCATATCACCTCTCTGAGCCTGAATTTTTTAATCAAGAAATTGGACTATCTCCTGTTGACCATGTGGGTGCTCAGGCACAGGGGTCACCCACTTTGCAAGTAGGGCTCCCTAGAATGTCCTCTCTTTCCTCTCCCCCCCCTGTCCCTAACATCCCCTGGGTCCTGGATCTCACCTCCCAGCTGTCTGACTTCTTCTTGTACTGGACCTGAAATGTGTGCTCAATGAATGAGTAAGCCATCTTCTGAGTGTCCCAATGCAGGCTGAAGCTGTCTCTGTTCTTGGTCAGGTTGAGGGTTGGAGGCTCCATCTGGACTAGAGGGAGGATAATTTCAGGGAATGTCATCATGCCTTCCCCCCAGCAATGTTCCCCATTATCCAAGCTTGTCTAAGTTACTCTTCACTATGGTCCAATATCCCTAACCCCAACCACGCTGACTGTTTTGAACTCTGTGGTTGTTTGAATGAGAATGGCCCTGTATGCTCACATGTTTGAGTCCTTGGTCTGGTCCCCAGTTGGGACTGTTTGGGAAGGTTGAGGTGTGGCTGTATCGGAGGAAGTGCATCACTGGACCATGGGGCTGGGGCTTTTATTGTACTTTTGTTTTTGGCTTGCGGTTCAACATGTGAGCACGGTGCATGTTCTAGCTCTTGTGAGACAGTCAGGACGATGTACATGGGTGTGAGGCCAGCCTGATCTGCAAGGTGAGTTCCAGGGCAACCAGACGTGTGGAGAGGAACTCTGTCTTGAAAAATCAACTAACCAACTAACCAATCAGCCAGCCAGCAAGCAAGCAAGCAAGTAACGAACGACATGAACTCTCAGCCCTTTCTCCAGCTTCATATCCCTGAGCCCTGCTTTGACTGCTCTGCACCATGAACTCTCACCCACTGGAACCATAATCCCAAAATAAACTCTCTTCTATAGGTTGCCTCAGTAATGACGTCACAGCAAAAAAAAGTAACCAAGGCAAAGGCCCATCATTACTGCATCACAGTGTTACCCCATGTGGGTCCATGGGGGAGGGGAACACCTGAGGTAAGCCTGGGTGGCCCAAAGCTCTTTGGTGCTAGTCCTGCTAG
Source organism: Mus pahari (assembly GCF_900095145.1). NCBI lineage: Eukaryota > Metazoa > Chordata > Mammalia > Rodentia > Muridae > Mus > Mus pahari. The sequence goes on along the minus strand of NC_034606.1, from coordinate 43,491,538 downwards.
TGTTTAAATAAAAAAAAAACCAGAAAACAAANAAACAAACAAAACAAAACAAAAACAAAAACCAGAAAGAACCCATGGCTTTCTACCTTGGTCCATTGAATGTTCCCACCCTGGGCAACAACACACTCAGTTTGTGGGAACTCCCTCACTCCATCCTCCCCTTTCCCCTGTGAGGTCCTTTCATTTCCCCATTTTACACATGGGAAAACTGAGTCTGGAGAAGATAACACTGGGCAGTGGAGAGTTGTGTCTCTATTTTTCTGTTAGCCACTCCCCTCTGCTGCTTCAATGACTCTGGGGAGTTGCCTGACATCAGCACCGGCTGGCAAGTCCTTGCTATTCTAAAAGTGTCCCCTACACGGCTGTATAAACACACTGGAATCACCATCTCACCATCACACTGTGGACAAACAGAAAGCTGTGGACTTTGGTGACAGCCCCGTCCGCTGGGAGAATAGACAACAAGGTGTAACTCAGGCACACATTCAGGCTTCCTCATGTCACCTTGCGTGCTTTCTGAGAGAAGTGGGCACTTTAGAGTAAGGCACTCAGTCACCTTCTATGTATCCTTCAAAACAAAAGAGTCCTAGCTTGTGACATCAGAGGGCTTTCACAAAAATAATGTGGCTGGCTCTAAAACACAGAGGGGTCCCTCGAACCAGAGGACTCTCTTTCCCTGGAGCAAGGCCCCCAGGAAGAAGATGCTGGATATGAACTCAGATGACAAAAAGATTGGCTACCCAAGAGGACAGGCATTACTGGTTGGCTGGAAAGTCTCCCTTGTGTCAGGGTCCTTGCCCTGTGACAGGAAGGTGAGACATAGGTCTGTAAGGATGACATCTGTGTGCATCCAACCCCACCAGGCAGGAAAGAAAAACAGCGAGCCAAATGGGAGAAATGTGAACATTAGCTGTAGGAGGAGCCTGGAAATCTCAGAGGGAAAGGACGGTGGTCCAGGGGAGGGGCAGGCATGCACCTGGGAGGAAGCAGAGGGGAAGGAGAGCAGGTCCCAGGTGAGACTCCTGAGGGCAGACAGTAGGGTCTGCAGGAGGGCCAGTTGTAGCTTCCCTGTGCCCTTGGAGACAGTCGAAGCATTAGAATAAACTTTCTCTCCATCTCTCTTTCCACCTCGCTGTGTCTGTCTCTCACTGTGTTGCATATGCCTCCACGTGGGTCTGGGGGACTGTGGTGGTTTGTATAGGCTTGCGCTAGGGAGTAGCGCTATTCCGAGGTGTGGCCTTGTTGGAGTAGGCATTTCACTGAGGGCCTGGGCTTTAAGACCCTTACCCTAGCTGCCTGGAAGTCAGTGTTCTGCTAGAAGATGTAGACCTCTCTGCTTTGCCTGGATGCTGTCAGGCTCCCACCTTGATGATAATGGACTGAACCTTCTGAAGCTATAAGCCATCCCCATTTAAATGTTGCTTTTATAAGATTTGCCTTGGTCATGATGTCTGTTCACAGCTTAAAACCCTAAGCCTGGCATGGTGGCTCACACCTTTAATCTCAGCATTTGGGAGGCAGAGGCAGGTGGATTTCTGAGTTTGAGGCCAGCCTGGGCTACAGAGTGAGTTCCAGGATAGCCAGGGCTACACAGAGAAACCCTGTCTCAAAAAAACAAAAAACAAAAAACAAACAAAAAAACTAAGGAAGTTTCTATACACAGGCATACAGAAGCCAGAATAGGATGTCATTTGTCCTTTTCTGTGCCCTTAAGACAGGATCTCACACTGAACCGAGATCCAGGTGAGCAGCCAGAGAACCCTAACTGTCTTCCTGTGTCTTGCCAAGTGTATATGAGCATGCTAAATTTTTTTTAATGTGGGTGCTGAACTCACATTCAAAAGCCTGTTCATCAATTACTCTCACCCACNGAGACATACTCCTAACCCAAGAATAGTCATTTTGTCAGTGTGAGTGAAAAATCTGCAATTCTTTGAAAGTGGCAAAAGCAAAGATGTCAAAGAGGCCCCTGTGTTTATTGGGGTGACCCAANGGACCCCTATAGTACTGGGGACTCATACAGAGGCCGGGCNTACTCACTGTGGTTATAGTTCATGATGACCTTCCCTTGTTCCAGGGGCTTAACAGAGACTGTGTACTGGCTGTGTGCACTGGGGTCAGGCACAGGTAGACTGCAGCGGTAGCGGGTGTAGACGCTGGCCTGCAGCTCCTTCACCACCGGAGAGCATTTCTCCTCCCTGGGGAAANACAGTTGAGCTGAGAGCAGGGTTGGGGGAACGTCAGATCCAGCTAAGACCTCAAAGAGGTACGGTCCTGGGGATAAGAAGAAGCGAGGCAAGATGGACCAGGGACACTCACGGAGCTGCAGGGCTGGGGCGANAGAAGAGCCCAAAGGAAACAGAGCCAGTCGCCTGGGTCCACACCTCCCAGGAGCAGTGGAGAGACTGGATCCCATCAAAGAAGCACTGAAGGTTCTGTGGCTGGGCCTTGTCCCCTGTGGAAATATACCCTCGTTCAGTCAGTCTACCCTCCCTCACTGAGACACGAGGTTAATCACACAGAGGAGATCCTTGAGGGCAGCAGAACCTGGCTGTGGACATCGGCCCACTCTGCTCTGAGCCTGCCTGCTATGCGTCCACAGCTTGGGAAGGATCCGGTATCTCTGCCCCATCTTGGGAGAGGCGCACCAGCTCTAAATGTTGAGTGTTTGAATGAACTCAGAGACACAGGTGACCCTACACACAGCCCAGCACTTGTAAACACATGGGCCTATGCTGCTGCTATTATGGTCATGAACAGAGCACGTATGCTGCCATAGAGCCAAGAGTGTGTGACACAGAGTGGCCCAGAGAGAGTACTGGGGACACAGGACTGGTGGGAGGCCCCAGTGACAAGGTAGGGCAGATCCTGGAGCTTCACTCGGACCTAGACTGTCTCCACTTCTGGGCTCCTAAGAGGGGCACGTCCTCCCAGCTCCATTACCTGGCTGGGAGTCCCAGTGAACCTCTGGGCTCCATCTGCTGGGTCTCCCAGACAAGCTTGAACCTGGGGACAGTCGAGTGCGCACACGGGCCGCATAGATAATGTTGGGTAGGAACAGCTTTGGCTCTAAAGTCACCTGAAAGTTGGTAGTATGGAGGGTGGAGGCATCCTGTGGAGATAGGGCAGCTGAAGGAGGAACCTGACATGCCATCACCCGAGGGTGGGCATGGACGGCTCAGGGTCCTACCTCCCAGGAGTCCTGAAGTCTCTTATAAGCCACCTCAAACTCTATGTCCTTTGATGAAAGCCAGGAGACCTGGGCATCTCCAAGGGTCACATTCCACTCCATCAGGAAATGATCCCCAGAGGGGCTGATGCGGATGTCCTTGGGAGGTGGTGGTTGCACTACAGGGAGGGAAGCAGAGGGTTTATCGGGTTGCACACTGAGGGAGCTGCAGGTAGCCTGGTGGTCGGGTAGCCTGGTGGTCTGGATGCCACTTTGGCTGACCCCATGCAGCTTCACGCCTGAAACCTGCAAAATGCTGATTGGATAGAGATATGCCTTACTTTCTACTCAGTGGTGCCTCCTCCTACCCTGCAGCATACTGATGCTTTCTGCCTGGCAGAGGGTGCTGTGAGCCAGAGGTCCCCCTCTCCTTCCACATAACCTCAAGTAGTGGTTCAAGTGCCTACCACTACTCTCCTTGCCCTGCATACATGTAGCACCCCCCCCCAATGACTTTCTTGGACTCCTGTCCCCAGACAGAAGCCTTTGTCCTTGTACTTGTCCCACTACAGCTCATTGTAACCCCATGTCTGTCTTGTCACGCCAGGCTAAGGTTTTCTTTTCCCTGTCCCACTTCCCTAGTTCAAGGCTAGAGATGCAGCTGCCTGTATCTCATGATTTCTCTGCCCTTGTTCAGCCTTTGGAACTCGATGCTTCCTGGAACACAGGGCACATTCCTGGTGTACCCAGCATGCCCCACTCCCGCAGATCTCCCCCTGCGAGCCCCCTTTGCACACGTGGTTTCCTGGCTAAGAATTGCTTCTGGCTCTCTTATATTCCCAGAGCAAGGACTTGGCTGCAAAGCTGTTTCCTTCCTTCTGGGAAGCCCTTCCTGATTGCCAGACCCCTTTGCTTTCCATCCCTGGATGTGGTTAGCCAGTACCTAACCTTTCAGTCTGCACATCTGAGTCCCAGGGGCAGGGACTCTTTCAGACACCAGCAGCAATGATGTTGTAAGAGCATTCAACCTAGCATTGTTGGCGGGCAAAGAAAACTCACAGCGTCCCCCTGAGAGTCTGACATCTGCTGGGGCTTAGAAGAACAATACAAGCCAGGGTTTTCCCATTAGTCTGCAGTGTGGGTGATATGCCAGCTACAGTACCCAAGAGAACCCCACAGATGATCCTTGACTCCACTTAAGGTCATGCGGTGGCAACAGGCTTTGTGTAACTGCTGTGTACACACTCTGTGGTTCAGAGAGGGTGACAAGGGCCCTGGCTCTGGGTCAGAAGCATGGAAAGAACCTGACAATGTGACCTATCATGTGACCTATTGTGGCCATCCCTGTTCCACTCTCAAATCAGAGGACCTCTGTGGGTCTCAGAGCCTCAGCGATAGGGCAAGGTGTTTCAGCCATGGGCCAAAGCAACAGAGAACAGAGTTCTGTCACCTGGAAAGTCCTGCAGGAGTCACAGGCACAGCTCCTCCTGTGGGGGAAGCTTTGTGGCTTGGTAGGTGGCAGAAGCAGCTGGGACAGGAGCAGCCTTGGGCAGAGGCCCCACATCACATCTGTTCCAACCCCAGGACAGGGTCCCTAAACCT
>NC_034606.1:43474267-43484267 GCF_900095145.1 Mus pahari | reverse complement strand
TTTGACTATGGGTATTTCTCAGTGGAAGGTGCAGTTTGGTTTCCTTGGAGATAGGCAAATCCTGGGGGAGTGTGTTCAGGCAAGAAATACAGGAGAGACAGGAGGACTATGAGATCAGCAGCTCCTCGGGCCAGGTTGATGAAGAGTGGAGGAGAGAGACAGGATGCTCAGGGGAGGAGAGGCCTGGAGCTGCAGAAGCTGCAGGTGATGGGGCGGTGAGGTATGACACATGCAGGATGACTGGAGATGATGGCCGCAATCATTGACAACACAGTGGTGGGGAGAGAGGTGTGGGTGGCCAGCAATACCAACGGTCTCAGTGGCACTCACTTCTCTAGCTGGTGATAGAGGGTGATGTTGATTAGCCCCTGAGCATCCTCCGTGTCTGCCCAGCTGCAGATGATGTGGTTGGTGTAGTCGTTGTAGCACTGCAGAGTCTTCAGAGGGACAGTTTCTGGCAAGGAGAAGCAGAGGATCAGGAGAGCCATCCTCTCCCCTCCAGGTGTCCAGGTGTCCCCTGTCCCTCTCGCTCCTGTCCCACAGGAGTGTCTTTTTTTGTGAGACAGGGTCTTTTTAGGTAACCGAGGCTGCCTGAAACTTCCTTTGAAGACCATGCTGGNGACAAACTCACAGAGATCCTCCTGCCTCTGTTTCCTGAGGACTCACATTGAAGGCAGGCACACAAAGCACTGGTCTCCGGCTTCCTGCTGAGACTCAGGTGACCAGGTAGAGGGGCCCTGAGCCTGGTGCAGCTGTGTGGTGGATCCTGTTGAGAATGCTCCTTTTCTGTCAGGAACATGAGATCCCAGTGGATTCTCAGCCGTGAAACATGTTCTGTGTGGCACCTGCCCTCATGTAGGGNATTGCTCAGACCTGACCCTGTTCTCTGAGGTGTCACTTGGTAGGACAGACACAGCAGTGCCTGAGAAGTTGCTGGCATATCCCTTTCCAGGGTCCTGATCTACTAAGCCTTGGCGTCTCTCTAAAGCTGGGCTTGGTAAAGAGAAATTGTCATGGAGGAAACCCATGGGGCACTGGGGACAGAGTGTCCCATGGGCTTCTGGGTAGAGGAGAAGGCTGGAGATATTGTGGGGAAAGGTCTTTAGGTTGAAGCTACCAAGACCAAGAATTAGGGGACCTGGAAGTTCTTAGAGGAATAGGGGGCCTTGGAGAGGGGCAGAGAAGATGTTGGCTCCTTGGAGGTTGGGNTTTTAGGGGATACATTGAGTAATATGGCTGGAGAGGGACACCATTGAGCTGGATGTTCCAGGGCCAGGCAAGGAGGATGAGGAGCGTGAAGAACAGGGAAGAGAGGGGCCAGGGAAACCCTCAAGGAAAGAATATAGGAGAGACAGGAAAACCCAGAGCTGGATACAGTAGGTGGAGCTGCTGGGCTTGTGGTGGGTTCAGATCCTACCAGACTCAACACTAAAAAGGAAGATAAAGGACGGGGTCTTCAGACTTACCTTCTGCCTCTGTCACCCCGTGTNCCCAGCAGAGAGCCACCAGGGCCATGTAGCACAGCCCCCAGGTGAGTGCCATTTGCTGGTGCATTTGTCACTTTGGTGGCTGCACAGGAAGCTATGGGCAGGGTAGTNTCCTCATTGTCCTGGGGTTCTGTGTTGATGCTTGGCTGTAGGTTGGGCCACACTCATGTTACAGGGCTGGTGATTCTTCNCTCTTAGACTGCATCCTCTGTGCCTACAAAAAAAAAAGTGTTGTAAGGCATAGAGCTGTCCCAGACACTGCAGATGCCACCTGACCTCAACCTAGAGAAGAGGCCCTGATGTCTGATGCTCTGGGATTGTTTCCTCCACTCAAGCCTCATTGGACTAAAGCAGGAACATAGAANAGATGGATTGATGACCTCTGAGGCGGCAGGTACTTCCTCGGACCACAGTGCAGGTCAGAGGACTGAGAGTGAGGCTGCTGTTAAGCTTGCACCAGCCCCCACAGAGGAGCCAAGACCCACACCTTTGATGGATGTGGCCGTGGGGGCAGGNCAAGCCTAGGTGTGATTGCTCTCTTGTTTGGGTCTCTGCACACGCCCAGCCAACCTTGTTCTCCAGCACAGGCAGATCTGGTGCTCTCCCTGCCTCAGCTTACTTTACCATCAGGTCTCCCACTGACCCCTCTGCTTCCCAGTTCCCCTTTCTCTGAAGCCTGGGGATTTCCTTGTTTTCACTGAGTTCACTTGGGAAGTACCAGCATTGCAGAGCCATTGCCATGACCCCTTATCCTATAGGCAATTGAAACTTGAGTCAAGATGCACACAGATCACAATCATCTGTCTTTCTATCATCTATCTATTAATTCATCAACATACCTATATATTATTCCTCTCTGTATGTACACATCTGTTTATCCACTCTTGCATCCATTCATGTGCCTGCATCTTGTGTCTGTCTATCTATTCATGTATCAACTATCTGTCATCTATCTATTTATTCATCTATCTATAATCCATCTATCATCTGCCTTTCAAACATCTATCATTATATCTATCATTTATCTACTTATCTATCATCTATCTTTTATCTATTGTCTCTCTATCATGTATCAATCATCTATCTGTCTATTGATCATCTCTCTATCATCTACCTATAATCTATCTATGTTTTTATCTTTACCTATGTCTTACCTATCAGCCATCTAAGTATCTAGTCATGGGACTCCTTGACTGGAACGAGTGTTTTTTTTACCCCATAATGCTCAATATGAATGAAGGAGGGACGAGGAAACAGCATAAAATGATGGAATATGCCATTGGGAAATGCTAGGATGGTGGAANAACAACACACACAAATCCCAACCCTCTGTCTCACAAGCCTCCCCATGTGAGGTTAATTAAAAAGTTAGATGTAAATCACACCAAACCTTTGCTGCTGGTGCCCTTGAGCTGTCAACCCTAACAGTAACCAAAGGACTCTNTGACGAAGAGGGATGAAAGGGTGTGCAGCCAATGCCTGCCTTTCATAATGCCGACAGAGTCACCAAGTAAGGGGAAAAACCAGATGTACCAATGACCAATGTCTTCACTGGGAGGATGGCTGTCACAAAAGACCACCGNTAGATAGTTCATAAAAACCACAGACAGTTATTGCTTGAGTGTCTGGAAAGTGGCAAGGCCAAAGTCAAGGCACAGGCAGGTTTGAGGTCAGATGAGGCAGGCCTCTTCCTCAAGGCTTCTGACTGCTAATGCCATAGTGGAGGCACCAAGGGGGCTTCCTGGGATGTCTAATAGAAGGATGCCGGTCTCCTGATCCCTCCCCCTGGGGATGTAGTTTCAACATAAGGGTTTTGCGGTGCATGAGTATTCAGTCCCTAACAANTGAAATCATGGAGAACAAGTTACCATCTACTGTAAAAGACAACAGAGCCGTGTCACCAAAGCCCTTGAGCAGAGCATTTAAATACACACAGAAAATCCAGGTTAGCGGGTGACTGAGGTTTAATGCCCACCGTCAAGCAGGAAGTGTGCAGAGTGCTCTGGGGGAAATCAATGCATCTTGGTCAAGGCAGCTGTTACAATCCTNGCAGACAAGAAACAGTATAAGAATATGGAGTGATGGGCCCACANTGCCCCAGCTGTGTGAGAGGGGCTGGGACTGACCCCAGGTGGGTTGACTGAGGACCCGCCCTCTCTCACCAGGCTTCCCTGAGAGGTTGTGTTTCCTGATCATTGGTGTCCTGTGTCTGCCTCAACTCAGACTTTTCTGCCATACTTACAATGACCAGACAGAGCCCAAGGAGAGAAAAGTTGAATCTCTGGGCTTACATCCCTTGGTTACTGCAGAGCCTAAAGCTATTAAAACACAGACTGCTGTTATAAAAACAAAACAAAACATAACAAAACGCCAAGAAATCCTAAGACAGGAGACTCTGGATTTTAGAAAGATCAGTGTAATGATGAGTGATGTCACAGAGTAGGCACCACCGAGAAGAACCCAACTGAGGTGGATGCAAAGAAGGGGCCAAGACCAAGGCAGGGGCCACTCTTCAGAACACCGTGGAAGCACTGGTAAGGGGACCAAGGAGGGGGTAGAGGATCAGGGATGCTCATGGCCAGCAGTGCCAGCTGCCTCACTGTCCCTTGCCTTTTGGGGCTCATTTTTTCACAAGATAAAAGTAATAATACTTCTTACTCTCTCCTGCCATGGTCACATGAATAAATGCTGTCCAAGGAGCCATGAGGGGAAGCCCTGTATGTATCTTTCCGAAAGATTACTTAAAAGGCATGGGAAAAGTTGTTTGTTTTCACTTTTTTCTTTTCTTCCTATATCTCAGAAAGGGCAGTTGGCACTCCAGTTGCCATTTTGGATCATAGGGAAATGACAGAAGCCACATGCAAAGCCTCATGTCCCTCTGAGGAAACTACCCCAGCTGAAGGTGTGGTTTGGTTGCATGGAGACAGAGAAGAAGTTTTCAGATGTTTCCTGAAAAGAAGTTATTCTGTCAGGTTTTTCAAGAAAGACAGATTTAAAGCAAGGCAGCCTGCTGTATGGGAACAGAGAAAGCAGCTTGCCTTGCAGTTACATAGGGGAGATTTGCACTGCAGCAAGCAACAGTGAGGGAGCTCACAGCAGGGGCAAGAGCCAGGCAAAACCTCAGATGACTAAGGTGGGAGGTGGTTCTGAGGCAGGGGAGGGGCTCGAGGGGTAAGAGGAGAACTGAAAATGGGCTGAGAACCTGCCTGGTTTTATGAGGGCTGAAAAATGCTAATTAAACCCAAGTGCTGGTGTAGAATATAAGTAGGAGGGAACATTGACCTTAAGGATTGAGTCAGGGCCTTAGGGGGCATACAACTCCAGCTGCTAGTGAGGAAGGATTATTCCAGGCTAGGAACCTGGGGCTAGCCTGGGCAACACAGTGAGCACCTCTCTGAAAACAAAACAAGTTAGGCTTGACAGCCTTTGAAGACCAAGGGTAAGTATAGAGACTGGAGGACCAGGGAGAACAGGATGGAGGTGGCAGAGAGGGAGAAGAGCAGGAAACCAGAAGTGTTTGTACACCCCGATCCCTGCGTGTGTGAAGAAATATGCTGGGGGTAGGGCAGACAGATCCATGTCTCAAGGCAGATCCAGATTTGTTAAAGAAGTGTGCATGGTGGCCATGTTTGGAGCACTTCACCAGGAAGAGAGAGAAGCTCGAACGTGCATCCACAGCAAGAGGCTACAGGGCCAACTTACCTGCCAGGGCCATGGAAACATTCAGGGTGCAAACCATTCTGATGACCTGAGTTTGTCCCCCTGATCCCCATGCCAGTGTCAGGGCCAGAGAGGACTTGGGCTGCCTCAGCTCCAGGCCAATGCTAGCACAGGAGAGAGAGTCCCAGCTTTGTCTCCAGGGATCAGTGTGCTGAGCACAACTCCTGAAGCTCAGTGAGATGGGAACAAAGGATAGAGAAGGATGTGAATGCCCTGATCCAGTTGATTCTGAATTCCAAACAATGGAGCAGAAGAGACTTGAGCATCTGCTACTAAGTACCCATAGTCAGAGCAAGGATAAAAACAATAATGAATCTAACCAAGTGTGTCAGAGCTTAGAAAGTAGCAGGAAGGGGAACCTCATCCTGCTCACTAAGACTTTCAGGGGGCTGTCGCCTTCTGGTGCTTTTTCAGTGGGACCACTGGACAGTCCCAACTGATATTTTGAAGACACCTCTGGGATCTGACTGGAGCCAGAGATGCTGCAGTATTGGTGACCAGAGATGGAGGCTGCTGCAGTGTGCAGAGGAAGTGAGATGGGCTCAGCGAGAGCATGTGACCAAACCAAGACAGAAACAGAGCAGAGAGCCTTGAGAAAGGCATGGCGGGAGAGTTCCTGGATGTACATGGCCAAAGGGAGAAGTGGTTTGTGGAGTCAGTGAGACTGACAGACGCTCAGAGACCTGGAGTAAGGCAGGCTGTCTGGAGGGAGTCATCTCCTGGCTCTCAGAAGCCCTGGAAGGAAAAGGTGGCGCCAAGAGGAAAGCTTTCCTCAACCGGAGGAGAGCAAAGGGAAGGAGGGGAGATATCAGTGGTGAGCCAGGGGCTCTGCCAGAGCCATGGGCACACTCAGGGGGGAGCAGCAATGTGGCTCACACATGGAAGGACTGTTGCAGTGCGTGAGGTGCTGGCTAAGAGGCAAGCATTGTCCCTGAAATGAGGTGGACTTGGCACCCTGTCTGGGAGCTACAGATCAATACCACTTGCATATAATTTACAAGTGTAAAAAAAAATATAACTATGTTCTTGGGGACATTTTTTAACAGTCACTCTTTAGAACAGACTTAGGTGGCTTACTGGAGGGCTACACTGGGTTCTTAGTTTTTTGTTTGTGGTGTGTACACACAGCACGCTGTAAGCAGTAGTTGTTTATAAATCTTCCTCACTGCCAAGCAGTGGGTGATAAGCCCAGGTTTCTGGGCTCCTCCTATTCTGAATGATCTCAAAAATAATCTCAGCTAAGGTAGAATTTCCTCGATCCAGAACCTTTCAAATTCAGCAGAGGACGCTCTGTTCCTTGCGCAGATTGGACTGGGTAATTTAAAAGCCGCCATTTCTGAATATATACCTAGCCACAGAAATGCATTTGCCACATCCACGACTCTGGCTTTTCTAACCACTAGAAAATCAGGTGTCTGTCTTTTGTGTCTTTCTTTGACATTAAACACTAATGAACTTATGCCCTTTCCTGCAGTGTTGGGTTATGAGCAACTTGACACAATAAAAGCAAAACTGTTGAGTGGGATTGTGGGGGAGAGTTACCAGGAGTGAGCACAAAGGTTTATTCACTCTGAAACTACAAAGAAACCAGATAGGACTTAATTAAGCTAGAATCTGAATATGCAAGTGTGTTCTGGCAGGGCCTCTGAGGAGGGAAAACCCTATGGCCAGGCCTAGAAGCTTGTATGGTGAGGTTACAAGCCAATCCCAGGTGCGGAAAGAGACACAGACACACACACATGCACACGCACACACATGCATATGTGAGACACACATCCATGCATACACTCCAGCAGCATGTACCTGACTACACCCAGGCCCTCACACCTGTAATGCTCTCTAATGGTGGGAATAGCTCAAGGCCTGGTAGTGAAAGAGTTGACCAGATCAAATTTGCTTTGAGAATTGCAGTAAGAGCAGTTGCTATGGACAGAGGCACAGTGGGCAATTTCTTACAGAAAACCGAATAGTGACCTGAGAGTGAGTGAATCCTTTTATAATTTGGAATGGGGACCCATGTTGATAGAGGGGCAGCTATGGAAGAGGAAGGATGCCCGTCTCAGGTCACCTGCTTTGGATGCTGTGCCGAAATCCAGGAATTTTAAATTAAAGGAGCTGATTTTTCCAGGCTACTTGCTCTGTGGTCAGTGTTGCTAAAGAAAGTCAGGATTTGAGGAATTGTTAGAGAAAAGTTCAGGACAAGTGTGTAGAAGTCATGTAGAGGTCACACAGAAAGCAGCTGAGGAGAGTCCTTAGAGACATGGAACTGAGCAATGGCATCATGAACCCTGGTCAAGAGGGTCGAGACCAGTGGCTCCCAACCTTCCTAATGTTGTGTGACCCCTTAAAACAGTTGCTCATGTTGTGGTGACCCACACCCTTAACATTATTTCATTGCCACTTCAATATTTTGATGTGGTTCTGAATCATGATGTAAATATCTGATCTGCTTGACATCTGACAGGAGACCTCCAAGGGGTCGCGACCCACAGGTTGAGAACCCTCATCTAGAGACCTGGCAACAAGAGAGACAAGCATCCTGTGGCACTCAGGTCCCTTCCTGAAGTGTGGCCAGACCAGAAGTAGTAAAGAGAGATGGAGACCAGGGATCTCTGTACTCAGCAGGTCTGGGTGAAGGGACAGTCCCAGCCCCATGCAACCTGTGACTTACTAAGATTTGCGGTGTAGACAGGCAGGAGATCTTAGAAGACCCCAGGGACTCCCCAGGAGAAGAGAGAGGTCTAGGGTTAGATGCAGAGACAGCAGAGCAAGTGAGGGGAGCCTTACAGGGCAACCTCATTGACACCCTTCTGGTTCCAGGGCTGGACATTAGGTTCCAGCTAAAGATTTGCTAGAGCCAGTGGTGGGGTAGGGTCTGAAGTGGCAATTCAGCCCATGCGGACAGAGAAGGCGTCTTCTTTGAAAGCTTTTTAAGAGGGCTGGCAAGATAGCTCACTGGTGAAGAACACTGACCGCTTTTGTGAAGGTCTTGAATTCAAATCTCAGGCACCACCTGGTGGCTCACCACCATCTGTAATGAGATCTGACGCCCTCTACTGGAGTGTCTGGAGACAGCTATAGTGTACTTAAACATAATAAAATAAATAATCTTTAAAATCTTTTAAAAATCTTAATAAAAACGTAGCTTTGAGAAAGAGGTAGAGAGAGGGGAGATGCTGCGCTACAAGGAAGTTAGTGAAGGTGTCTTTTCTTTTCATTGCCAGAATAGGTTCAGAGGCCTTATGTGCTGGGTGTGAGCTGAGGCAGGGGCCTGAACCTCAGGCAAACTCTTTGCTTGATAGGTCACAGAGATTTCTGTCCAACGATGGCTAATGTATGACCTCTGGAATACAGCATGTGGGGCATATGGATAGGTTAGTTTATGATCTGTGAGACATGACAGTGGTCTCTGTCAGCAGAGGTGCTGTCTGTGTCCCTGTCTGGGCGAGACTGGTCCCTAACTATGTGATGAGACATCTACCTGCTGGTACACTAGGTACAGATGCGACCCAAATCATCTGTGGTGATTTCAGAGCACAGTATAGTGTGTGTGTGTGTGTGTGTGTGTGTGTGTGTGTGTGAGAGAGAGAGAGAGAGAGAGAGAGAGAGAGAGAGAGAGAGAGAGAGAGAATGTGTGTAAGAGAGAAAGAGACCGAGAGAGAGACAAAGAAAGACAGAGACAGAGACAGAAACAGAGGCAGAGAGACAGAAACAGACACAGACACACACATACAGAGAGGAAAAGGTAGTCAGAGAGAGACAGAGACAGAGAGAGCTGGATGATCTGGTCTATCTCTGGGCACTTCCCAAGTGAGCTCGCCAAATTACACCCAGTACCAAGGCAGTAGTACATCTCTGGCTCTGTCCCCAACACTTCTTCATCCTTGTAGGTAAATTTTCTCTACCCTCTCTCTGTCTCCTCCCTTCCTCCCGTTCTAGTGGAAGACAGAGGGAGCTATGTCTCCCACTCACCCTGTCCCACAGATGTGTGACCTGAAGCTCAGGACAGGGCCTGAAGTAACATATGGGTAGCAAAGTTAGAAGGGTAATATATGGGCGACTTAGCCCAAGGTAGAGCTGTCAGGGAGTCCTCCTTGTCACCAGACCTCCCATGATAAAGCTGGGTTCTCCTAGAGCCCCAAAGCCCCAGAGAACATCCTAATCTTACCTCTCCCAGAGCCCCGACTTGGTTTCAGCTCCAATGCTCCGGGGCGCCCCTCCCTACTACCCGCCTTGGAGTCTGAGACCTAGGCTTTCTAGAGGATCAAGTTTGAGGGAGATGCTACCCCAGCCCTGCCTCATCCCGTCCTCTTCCACCCTGGAGACTCCCACGGCCCCTGCTTTGCGCTCAGCCTCAGCTCCACATCAGGAAGCCAGACCCTTACCTCTGTGCTTGGGCGACAGGCAGCCTCCTTCGGGAGCCTCCAAGTAGCAGTGAGCTGCGGGTTCTTCCTATTTATTTGTGCCCCATCTGGAGGAAATAGAGAGCAGATTGAGGAAGTTGCCAGTGCCCTTTCGCAAGCAGCTTCGCCTGCTTCTCAGAATTGCGGCCACCAGACCCTGATAATACTCGCGACATTTACTTCTGCCAGAGAAGCTCATGCCGAACCATCTCCGGGTCGGCTCTCCTGTGCCCTAGAGGTCTCAGCCAGGAATGGCCCCCTCCACACCCGCCTCCCTGACTCCTCTGGAGGAAGCAGACAAAGAGGGCAATAACCACCTCCCCTCAAGTGTGTGCCCAGAGCCTGGCAGAGCTGGGGTGGACCTGGAGGGCACCACTTTCAGCATGTGGC
>NC_034606.1:43467054-43474062 GCF_900095145.1 Mus pahari | reverse complement strand
TCTCATGACTGGGTGTAAAGTGAATGAATGAATGAATGAATGAAAAAAAATGAATAACCTGAGGCTGGTGGTGTTAAGAGGAAGGGAGTGAGTCACTCTCTCAGGACAAAATTTAAAGGACTACCAAAACCTTACCAAAATAGTGATATTTTAATATGGTAAATACATTCAAATAGGTGTAAAAATACAAGCAATGAAATGTCAGACATTTTTTTTTTAAAGGTAGCTTCAAAGATAAACCGGTCATTTCTTATCTCCCTATACAGAGCTACAGAGGCAGGAGACCAGACAATAGGAGAGGGGCCCCTGGGCAGGGGGACAGCAGTTGGTTCAGGATGAACAGAGTCTGACCCAAATGATCAAAACCATCCACCAACCTCTGGTCTGATTCTAGTCTCAGGGATCAGTGTGGCCAGATCTTACACTTCTAATCCACAACTCTGCAGACGCCTGATGTTCAGAGAGCAATGGGTTCGTTTTACTTGACATTTTCTTTTATAAACAGAAAACGAAAGTCAAGAAGAGCACAGGCTGACTTGTCATGAGAGATGCAAGCCACGGGGCAGACGGCAGGAGTCTTGGTTCACAATGGTGTTCGACTAGGTACTTAGTCAACCCCTTCCCCCTGTGCAGTAGCTATGTCGTATTCACGGCAGCAAACGGCACGGAGCATGCATTGTGTGGTACCTATGAGAGGCTCTCATGGAGCACGGGAAACCCGCACAAGGCAGGTGGCCTCTGTCTGATAACTGGATCCACCCTCCTATGTGGCCTTGAAATTCAGGGAAATCAGTGTCTCCTCACACATTGCATAACTGTTTCTCCAAGTATCTTACTGTTTGAGGAAATTGACACATAATCCAGACAGCCCTTGAAATCAATGCATAAATGGGCATGTCCACCATCCCCATCTTCACGGGACACCCCAGACATGTAAAAGTGACACGAAATGCTTGATCCTTAGATCATATGGCAGGGACAACATGTCTTGTTGGACAACCTACTACATTTTGGGATCAGTGTCACACTAGGGCTCAATAGGGTCCTTGTCACCAAGCTCCTGACACCTCCTTTAAACACCCATTGCTTTCTTAACACAGATTGTCCCCAGATAAATGTGCCCTTGTCCTAAGAGAGCCATTCTCACTCAATTTCAGATCTCAACTCAAAGTGAAAACGAACACAGATAGTTAGCATCTCAAAAGGGCCCTTACGAAGGACTTCCCTCAGAACAACATTGGCATGGTATGACTAAGCTATCCAAATGTTCGCATGTCACCTTTTAAACTGGAAGTTCCTGGTGTATTTATGCAGTGTATCCTATGATTTGCCAATTATCGCCTTGGAAACAGTACCTGTCTTAAAGCAATAGATGTACACAATAACCCTACCATAATTTGTACAAGTGAAGTGTTTTAAATATGTTCCCATGTAATCCTTAACATCTTAGTAGTCTTAACTAGCAACTTGACCAGCCTAAGCTCACCTAAGAAAGCAGCCTCAAATGAGGACTTGTCCACATCCGATGGACTTTCCTTAACTAGTTCTTGGCTTGAGACAGCATCTCCCTATGCAGCCTTGGATGGCATCAAATTCATAGAGGTCAGATTGGCTGTGCCTCCAAAAGGCATGAACAACCACAGTAGTTGTCTAGATTGCTTATTGATGTGGGAGGGCCCCACCTACTGTGGGTGGCACCATTCCCTAGGTTTGTGATCCTGAACTTTATAAGACAGTTACATAAGCATGAACCTAGGAGCCAGCCAGCACACAGTGTCCTGCCACGGTTCATGGCTCACAGTTCTTGCTTGAGTTCCAGCCTTGACTTCTCCTCCATGGTGGGCTGTGACCTGAAATAGGTCCTTTCCTCGCCTATGTTGCTTTGGCCATGGTACGTGTCACAGCATGAATAAAATCACAATAAGTCACATACACCGATATGCTCATCCATGACTTTTGAGAACCGGACACACAGATGCTGCAGCCCTTCCCTGGCTCTTACCCCTTAGAATCAAAGACACTGCTTTTCAAGGCTAAAGGCAGGAAGGAACAGAGCTTACCACTGAGGACAAATGGTAGGCATGATGCTCCTTCAGTTGGGAGGAAAGCAAGGCTACTGGAGCTCAGAGCTTGCTGCCAGGATCAAGCTTATTCCTGCTGTCACAGGTCTAAACACCCACGGGACACAGGTACCACACACAGGACCATGCTCACATGGGGCACGGCAGATGCCTGTGGCTCAACCAAAGCTCCCAGTGGCTTTGATGCTCCTGTCAGTCTTAGGTATGTGTCAGAAATGTCTCACTAACAGGGTTCCTGGGCTGGCCAACACACTGTTAGAGAGTGGTACAGTCCACAGTTGGTTGGCAAGTCTGACTTCCCTAAGACCCAAGCTCTGAGTTTGGACTTCTAACTTCAGTGTCCTGTGACACAAATCAGGCACCAACCTCCTCTGGGGACTACCACAGAATCAATTCCCTGGACTCCACAACGGTAAGGACACCTAAGACATTTTCATCTTTGCCAATTAAGCCACCACATTTATGAACATTGTAAATGCAAACAAAACAAAACAAAACAAAACAAAACAAAACAAAACAAAACAAAACAAAGCTGTAACTCACACAGCTTGCTCGAGAGGAGGAGAGCATCCTGTATCTCTCCATCCCAGGGCCTTTCCAAACCTGCTCTGCTCCTCACTTTCAGTGGCTGTGGTGGTGTGATAGGTGACAAAAGAGAATGATGCCCAAACTGTCCTGTGGCAGCTGGAGGCAGCCTGGGCTGTCATTCAGACCTGGACCCATGGACTTGGCCAATAGGAACCCAAAAGATCAAGACAGAAGTCCCTTAAACAAGGTACAAGCTCATCCTCTGACAGTTGAGGATTCCATCAAAAATGATGTGGAGGGTGTCCCTGAAAGCCGCGCAGAGACAGGCACGATGGCGTGCTTCTTTGTTGAGACATTTGTCAGTGAACAGCTGCTGACACAATGTTTGCTCCTGGGATGTTCCATATTGCCTTTCATGCATTTGACAGAGGCCCATCGCTCTCCATCCTAGAAAAATGTAATTGTCAAACACGCTCACTTTAAAGCCCTCTGAGGGAGCACNCATGGGAGATCTTATACTTGAGACCTCCCAGCCTCTGTCATGTCCACCAGGTTGGCAACTTCTCACACACCACAGCAGAGCCTCTGCGGCCGCATGCTGAGCAGTTAGCAGGGAGAGATGGGGATCTGCTCTCAGGAACATCCCTGGGAAAAGAGCTCCCCAAAGGAAAGGCCAAGAGTTTTTTCTGATTCTCTAAATGCATCACGGAGGGGAACACAGCAGACAAGAGACATTCAGTCCATGACAGCTGGGGAAGCCAAGCCCAGCGTGGTCGGGTCTTTTCTGTTTTTGTTGTTATCTTGTGTCTTTGTTGTCTCTCTGTGTGTCTCTGTCTCTCTCCTCTCTCCTCTCTTCTCCTCCTCCTCCTCCTCCTCCCTCCTCCTCCTTTTCTCTCTCTCTCTCCCCTTCTCTCTCCCCCCTCTCTCTTTCTCTCTCCCACCTTCCCTCCCTCTCTCCTCTCTCTCTCCCTCCCTCTTCCCCACCCTCCATCTCTCTCTCTCTCCTCCCTCCCTTCCTCCCCGGTCTCTCTCACACCCTCTTTCCACCCCCTTCCTTCTCTCCCTGCCAGGAAGACCAGAGCTGTCCAGGCAGAGCTGGCAATGCTCCGCCCTGACAGGGAAATCCCTGGCTGGATTAGCTGGAGAGAAGCTACTGACCCGGATTTCTCTCAAGGTGAGGTCTCTTTCTGCTATGGCAAGGTCAGGAGGGGATTGCCTTGGGCTGGACAGGGCAGGCTTGAAGAATGTCTCTCTGGGTCTGCTTCCCTGATCTTCCCCTCTTGTCCTGGCAGAGGCTGAGACTTCAGGAAGGGGCTGCAATGGAGGGCTGGCCACTAGGTGGCCCGGTGGAGAAAGGCTCTCAGTATGGAGATCGAAGTGAGCTGACCAGTGCTGTGCACTATCAGCTTGGCTCCTGTGTGGGTTTGCAGCTTAAGAGACCTGCAGGGTACAGATCTTTCTGTCACCAGAGAGTTTGAAGCTTCAATTTCTGCCCCAGGAAAAGCCTAACCACATTGCCCACCCAGATACTCACCTTAGTAAGGAGATAGGTTATGGTTAAAACCTATGCAGTTCCTAAGCCAAGGATTCTTTCCAAAGTTTGCCTGCTGGATCTATGCAGAAAGACTGACTTCCACCCCACATCTACCCTGAGGTTTCTGAGGGGTACTGATATCAAGTACCCCAGAATGTCATGGTGCTCCACATCTTTGTGGACCTGGCTAACTCTCCTATGCTTGGATCCTCTCAGACCACCTGGGCTGAGGTCTTAAGGGTGCACCACAGGTGAGGGGTCCCCAAGGAGAATGAGAAAGGCCATGACAACACGTGTCCCCTTTCCAGTTGTCGCCTTCATCCCATGCCTTCCCCATCCTTTCCAAGGCCTCCACAGACTGCCAGAACTTTTGTTCTGGGCTCTCTCAACAATAGAGAGAGTCATGGATGTGCTGACCCATCTGACCCTCCGTCTGCCTTCCTCAGGGGAAACAGTAGAGCAATGGCTGTGTCCTCTAGGCTGGGCTCCTTATTTTTGCCACCTAGAAAGTGTCAAAAGCCAGCACCTTTGTCCTTTCCCATTTTCCTTAGTCACTACAACCCTTGGGAGCTCAGCTGAGCTCCTTAAAACTGGGACTCCCTTTCCTTGGGCAAGCAAAGAAGTATCTCAAACTCAGGCCTTCATGAGGAGACATTCAGTCCACACCTAGGAAGTGACATAAAAGTGAAATATTGGAATTGGACAATCATCCCCATGAAGACAGAGAATATAAAACCATGAAGCTGGAACACCTAAAACAGATGAAACTGGAACAGCTTCATTCTGGTCTCAAAGGGACCTTAGATGTGCCCCAAATGAAGTTTGGTGTTTTTTTTTTTTTTTTTTTTTTTTTCTATTCAGATAAACACTACAAGTTGGCAAGGCTCAGCCTCCTTAGCATTTGCAGTCCTGAGCTCTGAATACAAGTGGCTTATGACCTGAGCTTGTAGCCCTAGGTTTTAATGAAAAGGAGACTGCGGCTCCAGGAATTTAAAGGCAGAATGTCCCCAGCTCTAGGCTGCAGTTTGAGCAAGCTCTAAGCCTTCCTAAACCAGTAAGACATCTCTGGGCCCTGAGAACGAGGAACTTAGCAGACCTCTGTGTCTTCAGGTCAGCCGCTCATTACTTTGAGACTCAAAAACCAGCAGGCCTGAACCCAGTAACCAGTCCTGCCTCCACTCATGATCTGCAAAAGTTAATGAGAGGTGCTTGGAGCTGCCATGCCTGGAGCAGGGCCTCCCGGGGCAGCAGTCATGGCTTCCACATTGGCCCTGCTTGCTTTCTGATTGAAGTGTTTGCTTCTAGTAGTAACAGAGTGTTGAAAACAGCTAGGATTGATGACCTCCTTTTGTGTTTTAAATACTCTCTGACTCCCTGTGCTTGTAAANACTCCACAAGGCAGAACATGGATTACTTTGACTTACATCATGGTGGGAAGCCANGTCACCAGGAATGTGAGGCAGTCTGCAGTCAGGGAGCAGAGAGCCTCAAACACCGGGGCTCAGCTAGCTGTCTCCATGTTATGTAGTCAGAGACCCCAGCCCACAACATAGAGCCATGCACATTGCACACGCGTCTCCCCACCTCAGCCAGCCTAATCTAGAAATGCCTTCACAGGCACGCCATGATGGCTCTAAATCCAGTCAAGTTGACAGGAAGATGAGCCATGGGCACACAGCTGTCATGACTGCCTGCAGGGACTGCAGAAGGAGGGGCCACTTGGCATCCAGCTCCTGGTCAAAGCAGCCAAGCACAGTATGACAGTGTGACCACTGCACTAGACTTGCCTCATGGGTAGGAAGATGGGTTTATTGAGGATTGAATTGCCAAGACTGTCTCTCAGGAGGCAGAGGGAGAAGCAATACGGGGTGGTGTGGGGCAAGCAGATTTTATGTGTCAGCAGGGTAGGGTCCTTGAGCTGAGACAGCTGGCTGTACAGATTGACCCAGTAATAGACATCTTTGCCTAAAGGAGTTGACTTTTGGAGCTGATATAGGGAAGTTTCTCATAAACAGAAACCTCCTTATGATGGCTGCTTTTCCAGTAAACAGAAATCTGTCTTTAGACTTGTTTATCCAGTAGCATTCTTTCTGGTTACCCAGCCAAAGTCTTTCTGTTTGGGACATTGTCACCAACAATGTCAATTCAGGGTGCTGCTTTGAGCCTAAGGTGCACAAGGAGAGGGGTCTGTCCATTGTCATTTAAGGACAGGTACCGAAGGCGTAGTAAGTTACATTTCTAAGACTTCCAACAGCTTGAATTTGTTGATCACTGACAAAAGAGTTATTGCTTTGGGGTTACAGTGAACTCATGGGGAGAAAGATCGATGGGAAATGTTCATTCATTCACTCATTCATTCAGTACCTCTGTCCACCAAGATGCCTGAGAACAGGAATTTCCCAGCAGAGAGTGTAAGGACTCCTTGGCTCTAAAGTATGAGTACTCTGAACACCTTGGGGTGAGCCCAAGGATGGAGCCGAAAATCTACAAGATGAGACGAAGGTCCCTCACAGTGCCTGAGAGGATTTCAATGAGGTGCAGAAAGAGATGCAGACAGAGCTCGCTCTGGTCATATGAGATCATATTGGCCTTGTATTGATCAAACCTGAGATGGCATAAGCCACTATATAAGCAATTTTGAAAATCTCCATTTAGAAATCATTATCATCCTCACTACAGTCATCATCAGCATCACTCTCACCACCATCCTCAACACCGTTATCATTATCATCATTATCACCATCTACACTGTATAAACCGATGGCATAGTCACTCCGTGGCGATTAAAGGGATGGTTTGGATTGTAAATGAGAGAGAGAGAGAGAGAGAGAGAGAGAGAGAGAGAGAGAGAGAGAGAACAACAGA
>NC_034606.1:43462512-43466892 GCF_900095145.1 Mus pahari | reverse complement strand
CAGAAGAAGAGTCTAGAGCAGAGAGAGAGGTTGAAGACTGAAAAAGGCAAGCATACTTGACCCGGACAGGGCTACTGTGAGGCAGGAGAGAATAGCAGTGGATAGAGATTGGAGAAAACATGGAGAGAGAAACAGAAACAGGGGTGCTGGATAGGAGAGCAAGAGAAGGAAGGGGTGGGGCACATTGAGCACAGACTGGTCCTTAGGAGAGAGGTAGCTTGGGAGAGGGAAGATCATGAGTTTAGGGGAGGTGAGGAGGGGAGAGGGCTGGGGTGCCAGCATGGACTTTGAAATGTGTAACAGCCACTGTGGTACTGAAGGAGCCTGGACTCCCAGGGAGCCATATGTCCCTTCTGTCAGAGGTAAGGGAATTGCCTCCTTTCTGTGGGAAGAGGGGGGTTGGCTTCACAATTCCTGAGAACTGCTGCTTTTTGTCTCCTTACTGGAAATCCTCCTACAGTCCAGGGTGAGCTCATTTCTGGATGTCTGGACGGCCTTTTGGAGTTCAGGGACCTTTTGGAGTTTCTCTTGGACCTGACAGCCACCATCATATTGTCCCCATCATCTCTGTATTAATCAGACTTACAGAGGGAGAACACAGTGGCCTGGCCTAGAGTCGGATAAATCCTGCGGAAGATAGACTGAGCTAAGTCAGGCGCAGAAGAACAGACAGGGCAATGACACTTAGACGGGGCACCTACTTGGTCAAATTTAGAGAGGCAGAAAGTGGAATGCTGGTTTCTGGGACCCACAAAGGAGAATGGCATGTGCTGGCCTGTTTCAGGTGAGGGGGGCGGGATCACTCTGGAGATGTGCAGTAGTGACAGTCACCTAAGTGTACATAGGCAGTGACTGTGCACATGAAAGGAACAAGAACATTAATGTTTTTAGATTTTATCATAGCCTTTTCAGAAGCAGGTATAGTTGGTGTACAGTAAGAGGCACCTGAGCAATGGCCACAGTCACCCATTACTGAGAGATCAGCTAGGCAGGGACCCAAATGCCACCTTGGGTTAGGATGTTGTACTGGATCTGATGGTGGATATCTAGGGGTGTAGGTTTATAAATATTTGCCACACACGTGAGATGTACACACTGATAGAGTGTAATAAATTTAAAGTTCTTTAATGTAAATACAGTATAGAATTCTCTTCCATTCTGTGGAGAAAAACTGAAGTCCCCATCAGAGAGGAGTCAACTTCCATGACATTGAAAGCAAGATCCCAAGACTGAGATGGTTCCATGTCCTTCTCACCTGCTTCTCACAGACCACTCCTCATGTGACATCTGCCAGTGGCCAATGTGGGACCTCACAGCCGCCCCTATCTGAGATGAGTCAGAGATGCTTAACACTCTAACGGTAGATGATTGTGACTAAGCAATGTTGGAAGTCTTAGACATGTAACTTACTACACCTTCGGTACCTGTCCTTAAATGACAGTGGACAGACCCCTCTCCTTGTGCCCCTTAGGGTCAAAGCAGCACCCTGAATTGACATTGTTGGTAACAATGTCCCAAACAGAAAGACTTTGGCTGGGTAACCAGAAAGAATGCTACTGGATAAACAAGTCTAAAGACAGATTTCTGTTACTGGAAAAGCAGCCATCATAAGGAGGTTTCTGTTTATGAGAAACTTCCCTATATCAGCTCCAAAAGTCAACTCGTTTGGGCAAAGATGTCTATTTCTGGGTCAATCTGTACAGCCAGCTGTCGCAGCTCAAGGACTCTACCCTGCTGACACATAAAATCTGCTTGCCCCACACCACCCCGTATTGCTTCTCCCTCTGCCTCCTGAGAGACAGTCTTGGCAATTCAATCCTCAATAAACCCATCTTTCTACCCATGAGGCAAGTCTAGTGCAGTGGTCACACTGTCATACTGTGCTTGGCTGCTTTGACCAGGAGCTGGATGCCAAGTGGCCCCTCCTTCTGCAGTCCCTGCAGGCAGTCATGACAGCTGTGTGCCCATGGCTCATCTTCCTGTCAACTTGACTGGATTTAGAGCCATCATGGCGTGCCTGTGAAGGCATTTCTAGATTAGGCTGGCTGAGGTGGGGAGACGCGTGTGCAATGTGCATGGCTCTATGTTGTGGGCTGGGGTCTCTGACTACATAACATGGAGACAGCTAGCTGAGCCCCGGTGTTTGAGGCTCTCTGCTCCCTGACTGCAGACTGCCTCACATTCCTGGTGACNTGGCTTCCCACCATGATGTAAGTCAAAGTAATCCATGTTCTGCCTTGTGGAGTNTTTACAAGCACAGGGAGTCAGAGAGTATTTAAAACACAAAAGGAGGTCATCAATCCTAGCTGTTTTCAACACTCTGTTACTACTAGAAGCAAACACTTCAATCAGAAAGCAAGCAGGGCCAATGTGGAAGCCATGACTGCTGCCCCGGGAGGCCCTGCTCCAGGCATGGCAGCTCCAAGCACCTCTCATTAACTTTTGCAGATCATGAGTGGAGGCAGGACTGGTTACTGGGTTCAGGCCTGCTGGTTTTTGAGTCTCAAAGCAATGAGCGGCTGACCTGAAGACACAAGTCTCTGCTAAGTTCCTCGTTCTCAGGGTCCAGAGATGTCTTACTGGTTTAGGAAGGCTTAGAGCTTGCTCAAACTGCAGCCTAGAGCTGGGGACATTCTGCCTTTAAATTCCTGGAGCCACAGTCTCCTTTTCATTAAAACCTAGGGCTACAAGCTCAGGCTGTAAGCCACTTATATTCAGAGCTCAGGACTGCAAATGCTAAGGAGGCTGAGCCTTGCAAACTTGTAGTGTTTATCTGAATAGAAAAAAACCAAAAAGACAAAAAAACAAGAAACAAAAACACCAAACTTCATTTGGGGCACATCTAAGGTCCCTGTGAGACCAGAACGAAGCTGTTCCAGTTTCGTCTGCTTTAGCTGTCCTGGGTTTTTGGTTTCATATCATCGACAATTCTATATCTTCAGGGGGACAATTGTCCAGTTCCAATATTTCACTTTCATGTCACTTCCTAGGTATGGACTGGAGGCTCAGGAAGCCTGAGGTTGAGGCATATCTTAGCTTACCCAAGGAAAGGGAGTCTCAGTTGTGAGTAGCTCAGCTGAGCTCCCAAGTGTTGTAATGACTGAGGAAAATGGGAAAGGGCAAAGGTGCTGACCTATGACACTTGCTGGCTGGCAAAAACCAGGAGCCCATCCCAGAGGACACAGCCATTGCTCTAGTGTTTCCCCTGAGGAGGGCGGACAGAGGGTCAGATCGGTCAGCACATCCATGACTCTCTCTATTGTTGAGAGAGCCCAGAACAAAAGTTCTGGCAGTCTGGGGAGGCCTTGGAAAGGATGGGGAAGGCATGGGGTGAAGGCTACAACTGGAAAGGGGACAAGTGTTGTCACGGCCTTTCTCATTCTCCTTGGGGACCTCTCACCTGAGGTGCTCCTTTAAGACCTCAACCCAAGTGGTCTGAGAGGGATCAGGCATAGGAGAGTTGGCCAGGTCCACAAAGATGTAGAGGACAGTGTCAGGCTCGGGTACCCAGTTCTTGATGCCAGTGTCCCTCAGAAACTTCAGGGTAGATCTGGGGTGGAAGTCAGTCTTCCTGCATACAGCCACCAGGCAAACTTTGGGAAGTGCCTAACGTTGGCATTTAGTATAGACTCCACCCCACAGTTACCTGGCAACAGCCAGGTGTGCCTGACTCACTATAAGAGGGGCTGCTTGCCCCCTCCTCTCCCCCTTGCTCCTGCCCCTTCCCTCTCTTTCCCCATCCCCTTCTCCCCCCTTCTCTCCATGTTTTCAAGGGTGGCTTCTACTCCCCTACCCTCTCTGCCTTTCTCTGTCTCTAGTCCCTCAACTCCCTCCCATTCCCTGAATAAAATGTTTTCTATAAGATACCATTCATGTGGCTGGTCCCTCAGGGGGAAAGGATGCCTCAGCATGGGCCCGTGGAGGAACCCCTTGCCCCACACCTAACCTTGCCTCCACCAAACATATCCCTGGTTTCTCTCTCTTTTAACAAAACACAACACTTAGGCCTAGGGATTACATAACCATAACCCAGCTCCTTACCAAGGTGAGACTCTTGGTGGGCAACGTCCTTTTCCTGGGACAGTAATTGAAATTTCAAACTCCCTGGTGACAGAAAGATCTCTTAAGCTGGAGACCCACAGAGGAGCCAAGCTGATAATGAGCAAGCACTGGCCAGCCTGCTTTGATCTCCATGCTGAGAGCTCTAATCAACATGGGTAGCTAAGGGCCAGAGCTTGATTGCAGCTCCTTCCTGAATTCTCAGTCACTGCCAAGGACAAGAAGGGTGGAGGAGTTCAGGGAAGGAAGCCCGGAGAAACATTCTTCAAGCCTGTGCCCTCTAGCCCAAGGCAATCCCCTCCTAACCTTGCCAAGGCTGAA
>NC_034606.1:43452478-43461812 GCF_900095145.1 Mus pahari | reverse complement strand
GTGCTCCCTCAGAGGGCTTTAAAGTGAGCGTGTTTGACAATTACATTTTTCTAGGATGGAGAGCGATGGGCCTCTGTCAAATGCATGAAAGGCAATATGGAACATCCCAGGAGCAAACATTGTGTCAGCAGCTGTTCACTGACAAATGTCTCAACAAAGAAGCACGCCATCGTGCCTGTCTCTGCGCGGCTTTCAGGGACACCCTCCACATCATTTTTGATGGAATCCTCAACTGTCAGAGGATGAGCTTGTACCTTGTTTAAGGGACTTCTGTCTTGATCTTTTGGGTTCCTATTGGCCAAGTCCATGGGTCCAGGTCTGAATGACAGCCCAGGCTGCCTCCAGCTGCCATAGGACAGTTTGGGCATCATTCTCTTTTGTCACCTATCACACCACCACAGCCACTGAAAGTGAGGAGCAGAGCAGGTTTGGAAAGGCCCTGGGATGGAGAGATACAGGATGCTCTCCTCCTCAAGAGCAAGCTGTGTGAGTTATGGCTTTGTTTTTGTGGGGGTTTTTTGTTTTGTTTTGTTTTGTTTTTGCATTTACAATGTTAATAATTGTGGTGGCTTAATTGGCAAAGATGAAAACATCTTAGCTGTCTTTACCGTTGTGGAGTCCAGGGAATTGATTCTGTGGTAGTCCCCAGAGGAGGTTGGTGCCTGATTTGTGTCACAGGACACTGAAGTTAGAAGTCCAAACTCAGAGCTTGGGTTTTAGGGGAGTCAGACTTGCCAACCAACTGTGGACTATACCACTCTCTAACAGTGTGTTGGCCAGCCCAGGAACCCTGTTAGTGAGACATTTCTGTCACATACCTAAGACTGACAGGAGCATCAAAGCCACTGGGAGCTTTGGTTGAGCTACAGGCATCTGCCATGGTCCATGTGAGCATGGTCCTGTGTGTGGTACCTGTGTCCCATGAGTGTTTAGACCTGTGACAGCAGGAATAAGCTTGATTCTGGCAGCAAGCTCTGAGCTCCAGTAGCCTTGCTTTCCTCCCAACTGAAGGAACATCATGCCTGCCCTTTGTCCTCAGTGGTAAGCTCTGTTCCTTCCTGCCTTTAGACTTGAAAAGCAGTGTCTTTGATACTGAGGGGTAAGAGCCAGGGAAGGGCTGCAGCATCTGTGTGTCCGGTTCTCAAAAGTCATGGATGAGCATATCGGTGTATGTGACTTATTGTGATTTTATTCATGCTGTGACACATACCATGGCCAAAGCAACATAGGCGAGGAAAGGANCTATTTCAGGTCACAGCCCACCATGGAGGNGAAGTCAGGGCTGGAACTCAAGCAAGAACTGTGAGCCATGAACCGTGGCAGGACACTGTGTGCTGGCTGGCTCCTAGGTTCATGCTTATGTAACTGTCTTATACAGTTCATGGCCACAAACCTAGGGAATGGTACCACCCACAGTAGGGAAGAACCTCCTGCATCAGTAAACAATCAAGACAACTACTATGGTTGTTCATGCCTTTTGGAGGCACAGGCAAGCTGATCTCTTGTGAGTTTGAGGCCATCCAGGGCTGCATAGGGAGATGCCGTCTCAAGCCAAGAAAGAGTCAAGAGAACCCCATCTGATCTGGACAAGTCCTCACTTGAGACTGCTTTCTTACGTGACTCTAGGTTGGTCAAGTTGTCAGGTAAGCTGAGGAAGAGGTGAGGGAAGGTTATTAGGCATATCAATTGCTTTAAGACAGGTACTTTTCCAAGGCTCTAATTTGCAAACCATAGGATACACTGCATAAATATAAGAGAGACCTCCAGTTTAAAAGGTGACGTGAAACCATTTGGATAGCTTAGTCATATCATACCAATGTTGTTCTAAGGGAAATCCTTCTTAATGGCCTTTTGGGCTGCAATCAGCCTGTGTTCATTTTTCAATTTGAGATCTGAAATTGAGTGAGAATGGCTCTCATAGGACAAGGGCACATTTACTTGGAGACAGACTGTGTTAAGAAAGCAATGGGTGTTTAAAGGAGGTGACAGGAGCTTGGTGACAAGGACCCTATTGGGCCCTAGTCTGACACTGATCCCCAAAACTAGAAGATTGTCCATAAAGACACGTTATCTGTGCTGTATGAGCTAAGGATCAAGGATTTCTTGTCAATTTGACATGTCTGGGTTGATCCATGTATGTGGGAATGGCGGACATGCCCATTTATGCATTGATTTCAAGGCCTGTCTGGATTATGTGCCAGTTTCCTCAAACAGTAAGATATTTGGAGAAATAGTTATTCAATGTGTGAGGAGATACTGATTTCCCTGAATTTCAAGGCCACATAGGGGGGTGGATCCAGTTATCAGACAGAGGCCACCTGCCTTGTGCGGGTTTCCCGTGCTCCATGAGAGCCTCTCATAGGTACCACACAATGCATGTTCCTTGCCGTTTGCTGCTGTGAATACGACATAGCTACTGCACAGGGGGAAGGGGTTGACTAAGTACCTAGTCGAACACCATTGTGAACCAAGACTCCTGCCGTCTGCCCCGTGGCTTGCATCTCTCATGACAAGTCAGCCTGTGCTCTTCTTGACTTTCGTTTTCTGTTTATAAAAGAAAATGTCAAGTAAAACGAACCCATTGCTCTCTGAACATCAGGTGTCTGCAGAGTTGTGGATTAGAAGTGTAAGATCTGGCCACACTGATCCCTGAAACGAGAATCAGACCAGAGGTTGGTGGATGGTTTTGACCATTTGGGTCAGACTCTGTTCATCCTGAACCGACTGCTGTCCCCCTGCCCAGGGGCCCCTCTCCTATTGTCTGGTCTCCTGCCTCTGTAGCTCTATATTGGGAGATAAGAAATGACCGGTTAATCTTTGAAGCTACCTTTAAAAAAAAAAAGTCTGACATTTTGTCGCTTGTATTTTTGAGCTTATTTGAATGTATTTACCATATTAAAAAAAAATCATGCCTATGAAAGGGTTTTGGTGTCCCATTGAATTTTTCCCTAAGGGGGAGACTCATTCCCCTCCTCTTAACCCCACCAGCCTCAGGTTATTCATTTTTTTTCATTCATTCATTCATTCATTCACTTTACACCCAGTCATGAGATCCTCCTCTGGGCCATGGCTGGGCACTGGGGGAGGGGAACGGTGACAAACATCACTTGCTCTGAAGAGCAAGGTGGGGGAAGAAAACAGGGACTCTAGGGCAGGACAGAGAAGGGAAAGCCAAAGCTCACCTCCAGGGGAAAGACTGCTCCCGCTGCCTACTGACTGTTATCAACTTAGGNTTTCTGTATCAATGGCAAACCCTCCAAACCCTTCTGGTTTGTAGGTCCTGCTGGAAAAATACCCCAAGGGGTCCCAAGGCTTGAAGAGGCCACCTGTAGCTGATTTGCATAAGGCCACATGCTGAAAGTGGTGCCCTCCAGGTCCACCCCAGCTCTGCCAGGCTCTGGGCACACACTTGAGGGGAGGTGGTTATTGCCCTCTTTGTCTGCTTCCTCCAGAGGAGTCAGGGAGGCGGGTGTGGAGGGGGCCATTCCTGGCTGAGACCTCTAGGGCACAGGAGAGCCGACCCGGAGATGGTTCGGCATGAGCTTCTCTGGCAGAAGTAAATGTCGCGAGTATTATCAGGGTCTGGTGGCCGCAATTCTGAGAAGCAGGCGAAGCTGCTTGCGAAAGGGCACTGGCAACTTCCTCAATCTGCTCTCTGTTTCCTCCAGATGGGGCACAAATAAATAGGAAGAACCCGCAGCTCACTGCTACTTGGAGGCTCCCGAAGGAGGTTGCCTGTCGCCCAAGCAAGGAGGTAAGGGTCTGGCTTCCTATGCGGAGCTGAGGATGAGTGCAAAGCAGGGGCCGTGGGAGTCTCCAGGGTGGAAGAGAATGGGATGAGGCAGGGCTGGAGTAGCATCTCCCTCAAACTTGATTCTCTAGAAAGCCTAGGTCTCAGACTCCAAGGCGGGTAGTAGGGAGGGGCACCCCGGAGCATTGGAGCTGAAACCAAGTCGGGGCTCTGGGAGAGGTAAGATTAGGATGTTCTCTGGGGCTCTGGGAGAACCCAGGTTTATCATGGGAGGTCTGGTGACAGGGAGGACTCCCTGAAAGCTCTACCTTGGGCTAAGTCGCCCATATATTACCCTTCTAACTTTGCTACCCATATGTTACTTCAGTCCCTTTCCTGAGCTTCAGGTCACACATCTGTGGGACAGGGTGAGTGGGAGACACAGCTTGCTCTGTTTCAATGAGAAATGCAGGAACGGCGGAGAAAGAGAGAGGGTAGAGAAAATTACCTACAAGGATGAAGAAGTTTTGGGGACAGAGCCAGAGATGTAGAACTGCCTTGGTACTGGGTGTAATTTGGCAACTTCACTTGGGTAGTGTCCAGAGACATACCAAATTACCCACCACTGTGTTTGTGTATGTATGTGTGTGCCTTTTTCTGTCTCTCTGCCTCTGTGTAAATGTTTCTGTCTCCCTAATCTGTCTTTTTCTGTCTCTCTCTTTCTCTGTGTATCTGTCTTTCTCTGTCTTGCTCTACCTCTCTTTGTGTGTGTCTCTCTTACACACACACACACACACACACACACACACACACACACACACACACACATACCATACTGTGCTCTGATATCACCACAGATGATTTGGGTCCAGATGTGTCTATTCTGTACCTAGTGTGCCAGAGGTAGGTGTCCCATCACATAGCTAGGGACCAGTCCCACACAGACAGGAACACAGACATCCCCTCTGCTGACAGAGACCACTGTCATATCTCACAGTTCATAAACTAACCTGTTCATATATCCCACATGCTGTATTCCAGAGGTCATACATTAGCCATTGTTTGACAGAAATCTCTGTGTCCTGTTAAACAAAGAATTTGCCTGAGGTTCAGACCCCTGCCTTGGCTCACGCCCAGCACATAGGACATTTGAACCTTATCACCCAATGAATTGGACCTTCACCAACTTCTCTGTAGCAGCATCTCCACTCTCCCTACCTCTTTCTTAAAAGCTTTAAAAAAAGACTCCTTCTCTGTCCGCATGGGCTGAATTGCCACTTCAGACCCCACCATTGGCTCTAACAAATCTTTAGCTGGAACCTAATGTCCAGCCCTGGAACCAGAAGGGTGTCAATGAGGTTGCCCTGTAAGGCTCCCCTCACTTGCTCTGCTGTCTCTGCATCTAACCCTAGACCTCTCTCTTCTCCTGGGGAGTCCCCGGGGTCTTCTAGCATCTCCTGCCTGTCTATACCGCAAATCTTAGTAAGTCACAGGTTGCATGGGGCTGGGACTGTCCCTTCACCCAGACCTGCTGAGTACAGAGATCCCTGTTCTCCATCTCCCCTTACTACTTCTGGTCTGGCCACACTTCAGGAAGGGACTTGAGTGCCACAGGATGCTTGTCTCTCTTGTTGCCAAGTCTCTAGATGAGGGTTCTCAACCTGTGGGTCGCGACCCCTTGGAGGTCTTCTGTCAGATGTCAAGCAGATCAGGTATTTACATCATGATTCAGAACCACATCAAAATATTGAAGTGGCAATGAAATAATGTTAAGGTTGTGGGTCACCACAACATGAGCAAATGTTTTAAGGGGTCACACAACATTAGGAAGGTTGGGAGCCACTGGTCTCGACCCTCTTGACCAGGGTTCATGATGCCATTGCTCAGT
The DNA here is from genome assembly GCF_900095145.1 of Mus pahari. Lineage (NCBI taxonomy): Eukaryota > Metazoa > Chordata > Mammalia > Rodentia > Muridae > Mus > Mus pahari. The sequence goes on along the minus strand of NC_034606.1, from coordinate 43,456,194 downwards.
TCCATGTGTCTTAGGACTCTCCTCAGCTGCTTTCTGTGTGACCTCTACATGACCTCTACACACTTGTCTTGAACTTTTCTCTAACAATTCCTCAAATCCTGACTTTCTTTAGCAACACTGACCACAGAGCAAGTAGCCTGGAAAAATCAGCTCCTTTAATTTAAAATTCCTGGATTTCAGCACAGCATCCAAAGCAGGTGACCCGAGACAGGCATCCTTTGTCTTCCATAGCTGCTCCTCTATCAACATGGGTCCCCATTCCAAATTATAAAAGGATCCATCCACTCTCAGGGCACCATTCATTTTTCTGTAACAAATTGCCCACTGTGCCCCCGTCCATAGCAACTGCTCTTACTGCAATTCTAAAAACAAATTTGATCTGGTCAACTCTTTCACTACCAGGCCTTGAGCTATTCCCACCATAAGAGGGCATTACAGGGGTGAGGGCCTGCGTGTAGTCAGGTACATGCTGCTAGAGTGTATGCATGGATGTGTGTCTCACATATGCATGTGTGTGCGTGTGCTTGTATGTGTGTGCATGTGCTTGTGTGTAGGCATGCACCTGCGTCTCTTTCCACAACTGGGATTGGCTTGTAACCTCACCATACAAGCTTCTAGGCCTGGCCATAGGGTTTTCCCTCCTCAGAGGCCCTGCCAGAACACACTTGCATATTCAGATTCTAGCTTAATTAAGCTGGTTTCTTTGTAGTTTCAGAGTGAATAAACCTATGTGCTCACTCCTAGCCACTCTCCCCAGCAACCCCACGGAATAGTTTTGCTTTTATTGTGTCAAGTTAGTCATAACCCAGCACTGCAGGAAAGGGCATAAATTCATTAGTGTTTAATGTCAAAGAAAGACACAAAAGACAGACACCTGACTTTCTAGTGGTTAGAAAAAGCCAGAATCGTGGATGTGGCAAACGCATTTCTGTGGCTAGGTATATATTCAGAAATGGCAGCTTTTAAATTACCCAGTCCAATCTGCGCAAGGAACAGAGCGTCCTCTGCTGAATTTGAAAGGTTCTGGATCGAGGAAATTCTACCTGAGCTGAGATTATTTTTAAGATCATTCAGAATAGGAGGAGCCCAGAAACCTGGGCTTATCACCCACTGCTTGGAGTTGATGAATGTTTACAAAAAAAAAAAACTACTGCTTACAGTGTGCTCTGTGTACACACCACAAAGAATTAAAAATCTGGAGTAGCCCTGCAGCAAGCCACCGAAGTCAATTATAAAGAGTACCTACAGGATAATTTCCTCAGAGTTTAGACAGAGGAGTGATGTACAGAGCATCAGACTCTGGTCAGGCAAAGAAACCAATCGCAACTGTCCAAAGTAAATCCAAGCAAACAAAAAAAAAAGAACAAAAATCAAGACAGAGTCAAGGTAGTTCTAATTTCATCCTTTTGGCTACTGTTAGAATATTGTTACTTTTTCTACACTCATGAAAATACACGTATATATGTATGTGCGTGTGCATGTGCATGTGTGTATGTCTGTGTCTATGTATATATACATATGCATGTAGGTGTTGGTCTGTAGCTCCCAGAAAGGGTGCCAAGTTCATCGCATTTCATTGACGACACTTGCCTCTTAGCCAGCACCTCACGCACTGCAACAGTCCTTCCATGTGTGAGACACATTGCTGCTCCCCACCAAGTGTGCCCATGGCTCTGGCAGAGCACCTGGCTCACCACTGATATCTCCCCTCCTTCCCTTTGCTCTCCTCAGGCTGAGGAAAGCTTTCCTCTTGGCGCCACGTTTTCCTTCCAGGGCTTCTGAGACCCAGGAGATGACTCCCTCCAGACAGGCTGCCTTTCTCCAGGTCCCTGAGCATCTGTCAGTCTCACTGACTCCACAAACCCCTTCTCCCTTTGGCCACACACTTCCAGGAACTCTCCCGCCATGCCTTTCTCAAGGCTCTCTGCTCTGTTTCTGTCCTGGTTTGGTCACATGCTCTCGCTGAGCCCATCTCACTTCCTCTGCACACTGCAGCAGCCTCCATCTCTGGTCACCAATACTGCAGCATCTCTGGCTGCAGTCAGATCCCAGAGGTGTCTTCAAAATATCAGTTGGGACTGTCCAGTGGTCCCACTGAAAAAGCACCGGAAGGCGACAGCCCCCTGAAAGTCTTAGTGAGCAGGATGAGGTTCCCTTTCCTGCTACTTCATCGTCTTTACCCACATGATTGTTAGCCAAGCTAGTTATTCCATGCAGTCAGACTTAGTTACATGTGATGGAATATATATCCCTGGGTTAGGTTTTTCTCTGTCAAGTTTAAGGTGGCTTCTGTCATATAAAGTGTTTGCATCATCTGCCCCTGGCCCTGTCCTGTTGGCTCTGGGTGTGTGATCATGAATGTGTGGGTACATATGTGTGCATGTGCACGTGAGGCCAGAGGTCACTCTCAGGTGTCCTTCATTAGGTACAGAATACCTTCTTTTTGAGACAGGGTTTCTCACCAGCCTGGAACTCAGTAGGTAGACTAGGCTGGCCAGCCAGGAAGCCCCTTCCATCTGCCTTTCTCTCTGACTCCTAGTGCTGGGATCAAAAGTGTAGGCCACCATACTTGGCCTTTTTCCGCTAGGCTTCTGACTCAGGTCCGCACGCTTGCTAACAAGGTTGTTACACACTAGGCCACCTCGTCATCCCTGTTGGTTTGAGTTTTGTTTTGTTTTGTGGTTTCTGGCTTCAATGTTTTACTCAACACCTAAAATTAAAGAAATAGTTTAATGCTCTTAACAGGTTGGGTTTGGGTTTCAGATCTTTAATTCACCTTGGATCTGGATGTAAAGAAACAAGTTCACTTGAAAGCATGGTCCCCTCATTGATTAGAAGGCACCAGTCATGAGTGTGCAGTCCCTCTGTGCCTCAGTGGCTGGAGGCAGCAGTCTAACTTTCTAAGCTCTGACACACTTGGTTAGATTCATTATTGTTTTTATCCTTGCTCTGACTATGGGTATTTAGTAGCAGATGCTCAAGTCTCTTCTGCTCCGTTGTTTGGAATTCAGAATCACCTGGATCAGGGCATCCACATCCTTCTCTATCCTTTGTTCCCATCTCACTGAACTTCAGGAGTTGTGCTCAGCACACAGATCCCTGGAGACAAAGCTGGGACTCTCTCCTGTGCTAGCATTGGCCTGGAGCTGAGGCAGCCCAAGTCCTCTCTGGCTCTGACACTGGCATGGGGATCAGGGGGACAAACTCAGGTCATCAGAATGGTTTGCACCCTGAACATTTCCATGGCCCTGGCAGGTAAGTTGGCTCTGTAGCCTCTTGCTATGGATGTACTGTGAGTGCATGTTCGAGCTTCTCTCTTCCTGGTTACCTCAGAGGGACATGAGGCTTTGCATGTGGCTTCTGTCATTTCCATATGATCAATAATGGCAACTGGAGTTCCAACTGTCCTTTCTGAGATATAGGAAGAAAAGAAAAAAGTGAAAACAAACCACTTTTCCCATGCCTTTTAAGTAATCTTTGGGAAAGATACATACAGGGCTTCCCCTCATGGCTCTGTGGACAGCATTTAGTCATGTGACCATGCCTAGTGGCAGGAGAGAGTAAGAAGTATTATTACTTTTATCTTGTGAAAAAATGAGCCCCAAAAGGTAAGGGACAGTGAGGCAGCTGGCACTGCTGGCCATGAGCATCCCTGATCCTCTACCCTCAGCTTGGTCCCCTTACCAGTGCTTCCACGGTGTTCTGAAGAGTGGCTT
>NC_034606.1:43450447-43451583 GCF_900095145.1 Mus pahari | reverse complement strand
TGACAGCTCAAGGGCACCAGCAGCAAAGGTTTGGTGTGATTTACATCTAACTTTTTAATTAACCTCACATGGGGAGGCTTGTGAGACAGAGGGTTGGGATTTGTGTGTGTTGTTNTTCCACCATCCTAGCATTTCCCAATGGCATATTCCATCATTTTATGCTGTTTCCTCGTCCCTCCTTCATTCATATTGTGCATTATGGGGTAAAAAAAACACTCGTTCCAGTCAAGGAGTCCCATGACTAGATACTTAGATGGCTGATAGGTAAGAGATAGGCAAAGGTAGATAGAAAGATTATAGATGATAGATAGATGATTAATAGCTAGATGATAGATAGATATGTAAGTAGATAGATGATTGATAGATTATAGATTATAGATAGATACATAGATGATAGATAAGATGATTGATAGATGATAGATTATAGATAGATACATAGATGATAGATAAGATGATTGATAGATGATAGATGATTGATTGATAGATAAATAGATGAAAGATAGATAGACTAGATAGATGATAGAAAGATAGATGATCATTGATTGATAGATAAAGACAGATGATGAATATAAAGATGGATGATAGATAAGGAAATGATTGATTGATCGATAGGTAGGTAGATAGATAGATAGACAGACAGAGAGACAGGCATACAGACATATAGTTGATACATGAATAAATAGACACATGATGCATGCACAAGGATGGATGCAAGAGTGGATAAATAGATGTGTACATACAGAGATGAATAATATCTAGATACATGGATGAATTGATAGATGGATGGTAGATAGACAGATGGTTGTGTTCTGTGTGCATCTTGACTCAAGTTTCAATTGCCTATAGGATAAGGGGTCATGGCATTGGCTCTGCAACACTGGTACTTCCCAAGTGAACTCAGTGAAAACAAGGAAATCCCCAGGCTTCAGAGAAAGGGGAACTGGGAAGCAGAGGGGCTGTGGGAGACCTGATGGTAAAGTAAGCTGAAGCAGGGAGAGCACCAGATCTGCCTGTGCTGGAGAACAAGGTTGGCTGGGCATGTACAGAGACCCAAACAAGAGAGCAATCACACCTAGGCTTGCCCTGCCCCCACGGCCACATCCATCAAAGGTGTGGGTCTTGGCTCCTCTGTGGGG
>NC_034606.1:43445210-43449567 GCF_900095145.1 Mus pahari | reverse complement strand
AACTGTCCCTCTGAAGACTCTGCAGTGCTACAACGACTACACCAACCACATCATCTGCAGCTGGGCAGACACGGAGGATGCTCAGGGGCTAATCAACATCACCCTCTATCACCAGCTAGAGAAGTGAGTGCCACTGAGACCGTTGGTATTGCTGGCCACCCACACCTCTCTCCCCACCACTGTGTTGTCAATGATTGCAGCCATCATCTCCAGTCATCCTGCATGTGTCATACCCCACCGCCCCATCACCTGCAGCATCTGCAGCTCCAGGCCTCTCCACCCCTGAGCATCCTGTCTCTCTCCTCCACTCTTCATCAACCTGGCCTGAGGAACTGCTGATCTCATAGTCCTCCTGTCTCCCCTGTATTTCTTGCCTGAACACACTCCCCCAGGATTTGCCTATCTCCAAGGAAACCAAACTGCACCTGCCACTGAGAAATACCCATAGTCAAATGGCCTGGCCTGAACCATGTTCTCCCAACCCACCGAGGATGATGTCCCGTAGCTCACCTTGGCTTGTGTCATGGTCACCACACTCGCTGATGCCCCCTGATGTCTCTGATGTCTTTCTGTTATATTTGCTTCCCTTTTTACTCCTGTCTACTGTAGAGTGTGAGAACTGAAAATGTAGTCCTGGCTTCCTATCTATTCTCAGTCTTTGGGGAGCTCATGGGCGGAGACTCTCTGGGGAGGATGAAACACTAGCAGAGGCATCCCTGCCTGCCACGCAAGTGCCTCTCCATGTTTTTTTTATTTGAGCAATCCATTTCTCTAACTCCTAATGCCACAAACTGAATTCCACTCTTGCTCCAGGGATGGTCCTGCCTGTGCCATCTCCACATCTCACTTGATTAGCTCAGAAGAGATGACAGCTTGACTAAATGACTGTGAAGGCCAGTTTTAAATGTCTCCTACCTCCTTTCCTGCTCCTTAGTTAACACTGCTAAGTTTAGTTAATGAGATGCGAGTCTGACCAACTCAGACACCACCACCACCATCCAGTCTACTTACAGTCACCAGGACGGAGCTATCTCCTTACTCCATCATCTAACCCTTCCAATCCTGCACCAGAGCACGCCCCTCACTTCCTCAGTCTCAGTTCCTGCCTGCTTGCTACTAACAAACACATGGAACCTGCATTCCTGGCCACCAGAGCCACGACTGTTTTGCTTACAGCAGGAAAGCCAGTACTCAGGGACAAGTCATTAGGGCCAGAGTCAGGACAGGACAGGACAGACAGACAGACAGACAGACAGACAGACAAGCATACAAACTAAAGGAGACATCAGCAAGGGAGTTGCCTAAGAGCACCCTGCGCTGACGTCACAAGTGTAGGAATTCAGCAGGGACTTGGGGAGAGGGTCCTTTTGGTCTCAGGGCTTGGAGGCAGTTACCAAGTGATCCTAAGGTTCAGAGTGATCTGGGACACAGTGCTATGATTATATGAAGGTCACTGGCTGTCTTGGGTGCTGTACATCTACAGAGAAATTACTAATCTGCAAGCTTTGTGAGCTTGTGTCTTCAGTTTCTTTTCTCAGGAATAGTAACCTTGATACAGGTTACTTGATACAGGTGAAGATACAGAAGAGGGGAGGAGAGCAGACAAACTTCCCCTATAGAATGACCTTGACCTGGTTATCTGATCTTGGTCAGAGGTGCTGTGCACAGAGGAGCTCACCCTGAAGCCCAAAAATAACACACTGCTCAACAGCATGGCTGCCAAAATTAGTGATGTTTAAAGTCAACTAGAAGTCTCTGAAGCTAAGGGCTTTTTAGGCTCCACCACTCGACTGTACGTGCACCAGTCTATGCATCCACTTACAGGACTAGTGGCAGCCCCAGGGACTTTGCACTTGCTGTAATATGCCTGCTGCAGAAATAACCTGCATTCCCTGCAAGTCCTTGCAGATTCTGGGCAAACCTTGCATGCAGTGAGTCCATCTGTACTCCCCACAGACACTTCTAGGTTCCTTTTCCTTGCCTGTTTATTGTATTCAACAATTTCCAACGACAACATATTACTTAGTGATCCACTGTGTGCCTGTTCCCTCCATCAGGATGCTCACTGCATGTTTAGGTGTGTGTGTGTGTGTGTGTGTGTGTGTGTCTGTATCCCTGCTGTGTGTGTAAGCATAGGTCTTTGTATATATGTGTATGTGTGTATATATGTATATGTGTCTTTGTCTGTACATGTGTACGTCTATGTATGTGTATTTTGCTTCTATGTCTGTCTGCGTGCATGTGTGTGTCTGTGTGTGTCTGTGTTGGCATGTTTATGCTCTGTGTGTGTGTCTGTGTGCATGTGAATCTCAATTCTGTGTGTGTGTCTGTGGTCATATGAGTCTCTGTCTCTATATGTCTATGTGTTTCTTTGTATGCAAGTGTATGATTGTGTGTGTGTGTGTGTGTGTGTGTGTGTGTGTGTGTTGCTCATTGCCAGACACTGTCCTTGGATTAAAGCAGGGACATAGTAGAAACTAATGAATGTTCCCTGACAGGAATCAACCAGTGTCCTGTGTGCTTAGTGAGGAGCTCATGTGGTCAGAGTGCCCCTCATCCCACCGCTGTGTGCCCAGAAGATGTGTCATCCCCTATACACGATTTGCCAACACAAATGAAGATTACTACTCCTTCCGGCCAGATCGTGATCTGGGCATCCAGCTCAGGGTTCCACTGGCCCAGCATGGTGAGGAGCTGAGGTCCTGCCTAGGCAGTGGGTGCAGGAGTGGGCAGGATACTGGGACGGGCTAGAGTGAGGGTCTCCCAGGTTTAGGGACCCTGTCCTGGGGTTGGAACAGATGTGATGTGGGGCCTCTGCCCGAGGCTGCTCCTGTCCCAGCTGCTTCTGCCACCTACCAAGCCACAATGCTTCCCCCACAGGAGGAGCTGTGCCTGTGACTCCTGCAGGACTTTCCAGGTGACAGAACTCTGCTCTCTGTTGCTTTGGCCCATGGCTGAAACACCTTGCCCTATCGCTGAGGCTCTGAGACCCACAGAGGTCCTCTGATTTGAGAGTGGAACAGGGATGGCCACGATAGGTCACACGATATGTCACATTGTCAGGCTCTTTCCATGCTTCTGACCCAGAGCCAGGGCCCTTGTCACCCTCTCTGGACCACAGAGTGTGCAGACAGCAGTTACACAAAGCCCATTGCCACCGCATGGCCTTAAGTGGGGTCAAGGATCATCTGTGGAGTTCTCTTGGGTACTGTAGCTGGCATATCACCCACACTGCAGACTAATGGGAAAACCCTGGCTTGTATTCTTCTTCTAAGCCCCAGCAGATGTCAGACTCTCAGGGGGATGCTGTGAGTCCTCTTGGCCCACCAACAATGCTAGGTTGAATGCTCTCACAACATCATTGCTGCTGTTGTCTGAAAGAGTCCCTGCCCCTGGGACTCAGAGGTGCAGACTGAAGGGTTAGGTGCCGGCTGCCTCATCCAGGGATGGAAAGGAAAGGGGTCTGGCAATCAGGAAGGGCTTCCCAGCAGGAAGGAAACAGCTTTGCAGCCAAGTCCTTGCTCTGGGAGTATCAGAGAGCCAGAAGCAATTCTTAGCCAGGAAACCACGTGTGCAAAGGGGGCTCGCAGGGGGAGATCTGCGGGAGTGGGGCATGCTGGGTACACCAGGAATGTGCCCGGTGTTCCAGGAAGCGTCGAGTTCCAAAGGCTGGACAAGGGCAGAGAAATCATGAGGTACAGGCAGCTGCATCTCTAGCCTTGAACTAGGGAAGGGGGACAGGGAAAAGAAAACCTTAGCCTGGCGTGACAAGACAGACATGGGGTTACAATGAGCTGTAGTGGGACAAGTAGAGGGACAAAGGCTTCTGTCTGGGGACAGGAGTCCAAGAAAGTCATGTGTGTGTGTGGGGGGGGGGGGTCTACACTTATGCAGGGCAAGGAGAGTAGTGGTAGGCACTTGAACTGTGAGGAGGTTATGTGGCAGGAGAGGGGGACCTCTGGCTCACAGCACCCTCTGCCAGGCAGAAAGCATCAGTATGCCGCAGGGCAGGAGGAGGCACCACTGAGTAGAAAGTAAGGCATATCTCTATCCAATCAGCATTTTGCAGGTTTCAGGCCTGAGGCTGCATGGGGTCAGCCAAAGTGGCATCTAGACCACCAGGCTACCCGCAGCTCCCTCAGTGTGCAACCCTACAAACCCTCTGCTTCCCTCCCTGTAGTGCAGCCACCGACTCCCAAGGACATCCGCATCAGCCCCTCTGGGAATCATTTCCTGATGGAGTGGAATGTGACCCTTGGAGATGCCCAGGTCTCCTGGCTTTCATCAAAGGACATAGAGTTTGAGGTGGCTTATAAGAGACTTCAGGACTCCTGGGAGGTAGGACCCTGAGCCGTCC
>NC_034606.1:43423288-43443650 GCF_900095145.1 Mus pahari | reverse complement strand
CTGTGAACAGACATCATGACCAAGGCAAATCTTATAAAAGCAACATTTAAATGGGGATGGCTTATAGCTTCAGAAGGTTCAGTCCATTATCATCAAGGTAGGAGCCTGACAGCATCCAGGCAAAGCAGAGAGGTCTAAATCTTCTAGCAGAACACCGACTTCCAGGCAGCTAGGGTAAGGGTCTTAAAGCCCAGGCCCTCAGTGAAATGCCTACTCCAACAAGGCCACACCTCGGAATAGTGCGACTCCCTAGCGCAAGCCTATACAAACCACCACAGTCCCCCAGACCCACGTGGAGGCATATGCAACACAGTGAGAAACAGACACAGCAAGGTGAAAAGAGAGATGGAGAGAAAGTTTATTCTAACGCTTCGACTTTCTCCAAGGACACAGGGAAGCTACAGCAGGACCTGCAGACCCTACTGTCTGCCCTCAGGAGTCTCACCTGGGACCTGCTCTCCTTCCCCTCTGCTTCCTCCCAGGTGCACGCCTGCCCCTCCCCTGGACCACTGTCCTTTCCCTCTGAGATTTCCAGGCTCCTCCTACAGCTAATGTTCACATTTCTCCCATTTGGCTCGCTGTCTTTCTTTCCTGCCTGGTGGGATTGGATGCGCACAGATGTAGTCCTTATAGACCTATGTCTCACCTTCCTGTCACAGGGCAAGGACCCTGACACAAGGGAGACTTTCCAGCCAACCAGTAATGCCTGTCCTCTTGGGTAGCCAATCTTTTTGTCATCTGAGTTCATATCCAGCATCTTCTTCCTGGGGGCCTTGCTCTAGGGAAAGAGAGTCCTCTGGTTCAAGGGACTCCTCTGTGTTTTAGAGCCAGTCACATTATTCTTTGGAAAGCTTTTTGATGTCACAAGCTAGGACTCTTTTGCTTTTATAGATGTATAGAAGGTGACTTAGTGTCTACTCTAAAGTGCCCACCTCTCTCAGAACGCACAACAAAGCGACATGAGGAAGCCTGAATGTGTGCCTGAGTCTCAACTTGTTTCCTGCTCTCCAAGTGGACAGGGCTGTCACCAAAGTCTCCAGCTTTCTGTTTGTCCACAGTGTGATGGTGAGATGGTGATTCCGGTGTGTTTATACAGCCGTGTAGGGGACACTTTTAGAATAGCAAGAACTTGCCTGCCCATGGTGATGACAGGCAACTCCCAGAGTCACTGAAACAGCAGATGGGAGTGGCTAACAAAGAAAAATAGAGACACAACTCTCCACTGCCCAGTGTTATCTTCTCCAGACTCAGTTTCCCATGCGTAAAATGGGGAAATGAATGGACCTCAAAGGGGGAAGGGGAGGAAGGAGTGTGGGAATTCCCACAAACTGAGTGTGTTGCCCAGGGCCGGAATAGTCAATGGACCAAGGTAGAAAGCCATGGGTTCTTTCTGGTTTTTTTTATTTTTCGTATTTAAACACTAGCAGGGAAGCACCAATGAGCTTTGGGCCACCCAGGCTTACCTCAGGTGCTCCCCTCGCCCATGGACCCACATGGGGTAACACTGTGATGAGGTAATGATGGGGGTTTCACTGTGAAGAGGTTCTGATGGGCCTCAGTTGCTTATTATTGCTATGATGTCAATACTGAGGCAACATATAGAAGGGAGCTTGCATTGGGATTATGCTTGCAGAGGCTGAGAGTTCATGTCCTTTTTTGCTTGCTTGCTTTCTGGCTGCCTGCCTGCCTGGTTGGTTGGTTAGTTGGTTGGTTGGTTAGTTGGTTGGTTGGTTAGTTGGTTGGTTGGTTAGTTGGTTTTTCAACAAAGAGTTTCTCTCTGTAGCTCTGGCTGTCCCAGAACTCACCTTGTAGACCAGGCTGACCTCACACCCATGTACATCTTCCTGCCTGACTCCCAAGTGCTAGACCTAAAGGCATGGGCCATCATGCTCACATCTTGAACCACAAGCCAGAGGCAAAGTACAAATAAAAGCCCTACCAATATGCCCCAGAGACACGCCTCCTCCAATAAGGCCACATCTCCTCATCCTTCTCAAAAAGTTCCCACTTGGGAACAGACCAAGGACACAAAGAGATAAACCTGTGGAACCATTCTAATTCAAATAACCACAGAGTTCAAAGGAGTCAGAGCTCCTGGGGCTGGGGAGACAGGTCCAGAGTGGAGAATACATTAGACCAGCTCACGATGGGGGAGGGCATGATGAAATTTTCTGAAATTATCCTCCCTCTAGTCCAGATGGAGCCTCCAACCCTCAACCTAACGAAGAACAGAGACAGCTACAGCCTGCATTGGGAAACTCAGAAAATACCCACATATATTGAGCACACATTCCAGGTCCAGTACAAGAAGAAGTCAGACAGCTGGAAGGTGAGGTCTAGGACCCAGGGGATGTTAGGGACAGGGAGGAGATGAAAGAGAGAACATTCTAGGGAGCCCTACTTGCAAAGGGGTGACCCCTGTGTCTTAGCACCCACAAGGTCAACAGGGGACAGTCCAATTTCTTGATGAAAGATTCAGGCTCAGAGAGGTGACATGACATGATGACATGACCATTGCTACCCTTGAGCTGAGAGGCCAGACTGGCAGAGGAATGGAATGAAGGATAGAAAAATCAACAAGGCCTGGGTGTATTTCCTCCATAGAAGCAGATATGACCAATGGGACAGCTGCTGAGGGCCAAGCTGATCGCAAGGAGTGTCCAGCCTGCATCACACACATACACACACACAAAGGCCTGCCAGCTAGATGCAGACCTTGGGGCTCCACAGAGACTAACACAGGACCAGTCAGACAGAATTCTAACTTCAGACAGGAAATAGGGAAACCGAGGCCAGCAGAGAGTCAGGAGAAAGTCAGTCCTGACCCCAACTCATAGGCTAGGACCCAGCAAGCTAGCATGATGTTCCCGGATCAGACAGAAATTCGGCCAAGGCACAGCAACAAATTGGGAGGTGGAGATAACCTGGTCTTGGGCTGGATGCAGCTGTCAGGGCTGGAAGGGGTGGCATCGGGGGCCACCACAGTGGTTAGTTACAATGAGCTCATGATTGGCACTCTGGGCTGAACTAGAGACTCAACGGGTCTGGAGGTAGCTGCCAGGAAGGCAGCTGAGCCCTGATCCTGGCGATGGCTCAGCTTCAGTACATCTGCCTCGGCAGGACAGCAAGACAGAGAACCTAGATCGAGCCCATAGCATGGACCTGCCCCAGCTGGAGCCAGACACCTCATACTGTGCCAGGGTGAGGGTCAAGGCCACCTCTGACTACGATGGGATCTGGAGCGAGTGGAGCAATGAGTGTACTTGGACGACTGAGTGGGGTATGTCCCTGAGCCACCACCACACTCCTGGGACAGCCCTACAGCACTGGGCAAGGGAGGCTGAGACCCACTCTACCCTGTGTCCATCCCTGCGGGGTGCACTTGGTATATTACACACACTGTAAGTGGGGACTTGGGGAAAAAGTAGAGCTGGTACCCAGGTCTCTATTTATATAGGGCTCTTGGCTTTCCTAGTAATGTGATAGCCATTATGGGCCAAGCTGGGTTTCTTGTTACAATGGCTGCAAGCTAGTCTATCTATGTACACAGATAAGTTGGAAGGTTGCTGGGACCCATTCGTCCTGCTGATTTCCCTTCCCTTGAAACCTGCATTCAATGCTGGGGCATCCCATAGTGACTGCCTGACACACACTGTGCAAGGTGGATGTGGAGTGGTGAATGGTAATGAAGCATTCCACATAGTTAGCCCTGTCAAAAGGGGGATCTCAGAGTGAGAGTCATTCTGGAAAAAAGAGGGTTGGAGCCATGAACTCGGGAGATGGGGAGGGGACTTACAAAGCCCCAATCAAGAAGGCTAGGGGACCTTCTGCTGGAAACCTTCCCATCTCCTCTGACCCTCCCTGGATCAGAAATCCATTGCCCATGCTCCTTATTTCAAGACGTCCTCCCTGTTGCCAAGCTCAGTCATCCCACACACAGGGCACTTGCTGCTGCTTAGGGCAGAACTTCCCATATTGAGGACATGGTTTCTTCCCAGGAACCTGGCCTTTCTCACAGAGGGCCTGGGAGACACTAGCCTCCTCCCTTAGCCTGCAGCTTGTGCCTCCCATCTAATACTGCTTCTCCTTGTTGATCAAGTGATGCCCATGCTGTGGATAGTCCTCATCCTGGTCTTTCTCATCCTCACCTTGATCCTGGCCCTCCGCGTTGGCTGTGTCTATGGGTACAGGTAAGTGCAGTCTGTGCGCAGAGGAAAGTGGAAACAGGGCTCCGGGGTCACAGAGATAACACAGCTGGGGACACTCTCGTTCCCAGCCTACCATTCACTCCCCTACCATTCATTCCAGTTTCCCCTCTATACATGGGCACAGAAGTAGCTGGCACAGAGGTCTCTGGACCCTCGCATACACATGTCCCACCCTCCTGCTGTCTTCCAGGACATACAGGACATGGAAGGAGAAGATTCCCAACCCCAGCAAGAGCCTCCTGTTCCAGGTAGGAAGGCAGGCCTGGCTGCTGGCTCCCTGACCCATTCCTGCCCCACTGGGGAACGGTGGGGAAGCTGGAAGGCCAGGCTAGCAGGAGGTGGGTCTCTGGTATTGCCTGGGTGCCCGAAGGAGGAGTCTCACAAATTGGCCTGAGTTCTGTCTGCAGCCACAGACAGAACTCAGAGCCTTGTCCTGCACGAGATGGCTCAGGAGAGTCTGCTCCTGAGGTAGAAACTGGACTGAGTGGCTCCAGGACAGGACTTGAGCACTGCACAGTAAGATGACTTGGAGCTGGTTGGAGAGTAGACTGCAGCCAGGGTGTCACCAGGGTGTCAGCTCCTGAGACAGGAATGTGAAGGACAGAAGCACCCAGCTGTCCGTGTCTCACAGAACAATGGCCATGGGAAAATACCAGTGCCATGAGAGAAGAAGCTATAAGGAACAACATGGCTGCTCCCTTCAGGAGCTTTAGGGCTAAGGGAACTCACGACCCCTAGGATGCCTCTTCATTTCTTGGAGTCAGAGGCCTGAGCTGGGCCCCACCGTGGCGGCATTCTTCCCATGTATGGAGCTTATGGAAGACACCATATGCACATGTGTCCTTTACTGTCCCCTTCTTCCTGAGGTGCCACACTCACAGACACAAATGCCCTTTCCTTTCCAGGATGGAGGTAAAGGTCTCTGGCCTACTGGCAGCATGGCAGCCTTCACCACCAAGAACCCCATGCACCAGGGGCCACAGAGCAGCCTTTTCACTGAGCAACAGGGGTGAGTGGTTGGGCTCTGACCCTTGGGAAGCCTGTGGGAGGAACCCTGTCCATGGTGCACATCACGGTAGCCTGTGGGTCTCTGAATAGGCGAGAGGAGGTGATGCCCACTGCAGCAAGCTGCACTCCAGGTAGACCTGAGGAAGACTTTTTCTGACTCCCAGGTTGGGGTGAAACAGACCAGGGACCAGAGGCAGCATCCTGGTGCAGGAAATTTCTTCTTGCCAGGTGCCCTATATAAGCCCTGCATTGCAATGGCCTCATGGGTGACTGAAAGTGCACACGGTGGGACCTCAGCCTGCTAAGCCCACGTGTCAGGGAGTCAGTCTCCCAGTGTGGTACCCAGGCAAGTGTGAACCCGGCCCTGAAGGTTTACACTTGCTGCACGGAGCAGATTAGAGCAAACATTAGGATGGTGGTGTGAACTGAACCCTGGGCCCATGACCCTTTGGGACACTGGACATACACCATGTCATTCACAGGACCTCATGCCTCCGTGCTTACTGTGAGACCTGGAGGGGATTCTGGCCTTCTGTAGAGCTCACCTGCTCTGGGTTTACAATAAGTGTCTAGGTTCAACATCTCTGCCTGTATTGTCCCCACAGGGTGTCATATACACATTTGGAGGACAAAGACCTGTCACCTCTCACCGTAGAGGACCCTAACATGATTCTAGATCCACCATCTAGGCCTGATACAACCCCAACTGCCTCATCCGAACCCACGGAGCAACTTCCCAATGTTCAAGTACATGCACCAACTCCTTCTGGCAGACCTAGGAAGCAATTACCCAGTTTTGACTTCAATGGGCCCTACCTGGGGCCTCCCCAAACCCACTCCCTGACTGACCTCCCAGGACAGCTGGGTTCCCCCCAGGTGGGTGGGAACCTGAAGCCAGCACTGCCAGGCTCCTTGGAGTACATGTGTCTGCCCCCTGGAGGACAAGTCCAACTGGTCCCATTGTCCCAGGTGATGGGACAGGGCCAGGTTGTGGATGTGCAGTGTGGGTCCAGCCTGGAGACCACAGGGAGCCCTTCTGTGGAACCAAAGGAGAGCCCTCCAGTTGAGCTGAGTGTGGAGGAAGAGGAGCCAAGGGACAACCCAGTGACTCTGCCCATAAGCTCTGGGGGCCCTGAGGACATTATGGTAGCCTCTGATTATGTCACTCCTGGAGATCTGGTGCTCACTCTGCCCACAGGGCCCCTGTCTACCTCTCTGGGCCCCTCTCTAGGGTTGCCCTCAGCCCAAAGCCCCAGTCTCTGTCTTAAGCTGCCCAGGGTCCCCTCTGGAAGCCCAGCTCTTGGGTCACCCGTGTTTGAGGACTATGTGGAGCTGCCTCCAAGTGTGAGCGAGGCTGCCAAGTCCCCTCCAGGCCATCCTGCTCTTCCTGTGGCAGGCAGCCCCACAGCCAGCCCAGGAGAGCCCAGGGAGGAAGTGGGCCCTGCATCCCCACACCCCGAAGGCCTCCTTGTTCTTCAGCAGGTTGGGGACTACTGCTTCCTCCCTGGCCTGGGACCTGGCTCCCTCTCACCACACAGTAAGCCACCCTCCCCAGGCCTGTGCTCTGAGACTGAGGACCTAGACCAGGACTTGTCTGTGAAAAAGTTTCCCTATCAACCCATGCCCCAGGTGCCAGCCATTCAGTTTTTCAAATCCCTAAAGCAGCAGGACTACCTGTCCCTGCCCCCTTGGGACAATAGCCAGCCTGGGAAGGTGTGCTGACTCTGCCCCCTCCCAATCTCACCAGCAGCCTGCCACCTCAGCCTGTGGTCCTCAGCCAGAGCATCCCCACAGAAGCCTCACTGAGTCCACACTCTTCCTCACTCCCAGCCCTGACACAGCATTACCCACGGTGAGCCCTGTGTGGTCTGTTTAGGGTGTAAGAACTGCTGAGGTCAGCTTCTCCACTGCAGGCATTGATAACACAACACATTTCTGGTTCTGTGTGAAAGGTGGGAGGCTCAGGTGAGCCTCTTGCGAGGTCAGACTATGAAATCGAGCAGGCTCTTGTGGCTACAAGAATAGCCGTGGTCCTCTATGTTTGTCTGAAGCTCCTGGGGAGACCTGGGTAACCTTGTAGAGGGTACTTGGGACCCTCCTTGTGTACAGAAATCACTGATGTGGATGAAGCTGGACACAGCTATGGCCAGGCTGGAGGGATGAGAAGCAATGGAGAAGGCTGGGAGTCTAGAACTCATGGTGTCAACTGCAGACCAGCTAAGTTATGGATCCAGGACAGCACATCCAGAAACTTGGTCTAGACAGCTGAGCTGTTCGTTCATTCTCCCTCAAGAGCGTAGCCTGTATACCTGTGCTCCCACTGGCCTTGGATGAGGGTCTGCTGTGGCACTGTGGCCCTTGGCAATTACCACCTTCTTGACAATCCCGGCACGGTGGCATTACATCATTCTCTTCTCACTGGAGTTGTTTGTTCATGGTCATGTTTGCAAATTGCCTTTGTATGTGTCTTGACTATTGGCTTTTTGGGGGGGGGTGGGGAGGTGGGGTTGGGAGCTGAACTCATGAACAGTTTTGTCCCTCAGGGTGTCTTTTTTTGGATGAGACTGAATCGCTCTTTGCACATAGCCTTTTGTGGGATACACACGTCTCCCCTGAATGGGCTTATTTTGTGCAGGTAGCACAATGGCTCCCTCAGCCATTGGGTGTCTGCATTGCTGTGAGATGGGTCACCGAGTCACACCAGTCTTTGGGGCCATATTTTCAGTTGCCTTTGTTTTAAATGTACATGTGTCTTTGTTTATATTCTTTCTGGTTCCTTCTGCATCTAAAGCCTTGAACAGGAGGCTGTAACTTCTCTAGACCACATGCTCGCTGTGCAGAGTTCTGTCTTTATATGTTCTGTGGACCTGGAGTTAATGAACATTGTATCATTTCTTCACCTATTTATGCTCTGTCAGGCACTCCATGACCCATCAGTTTATGAACTGGATCTAGTCTGTCCTATCCCCCTGGCCTCACTCACTGGATGGCAGCCACAGCTCTTCATATTTGATTTTAACCCAAAGCAGGCCGATCAAGTGTTTCTTGTTCTCTGTTCACTGCAGTAAAGAAAACCACGAACATCTTGAATGTATTTCAGTGGCAATGTTCAAATTCAGCCTGCCAACACTTTCTAAAGTGACCCGCTCTAGAGAAACAAACAGGACCAGCCTCCATGTTAAGATATGAACTCCACAATGCCTTGCATTAAGACGGAACATTGTAAAAAAATATTTACATACAATAAAACATAGCAAAAAACAAGGCAGTGTGTCTGTGTAGTGTGTGTGTGTGTGTGTGTGTGTGTGTGTGTGTGTGTGTGTGTGTTGGAAGTTGGGGGTGGGGACATATCCAATGCATGGGTGCCTTGTAAAGTAACTGGGTTCCATAGGCCTGGGTATTCAGTAACTTAGGCACCTGCATCCCTCAGAAGAGAAGAGGAGGAGGTGTGGGGGAGGGACTGTGTGGGAGATGGTAATCAGAATGTAAAGTGCATAAATAAATTACCTAATGGAAAAATAGAAATATAAGCATTATCCAAGGGTTAAAAAGGAAATCATAATCACTTAGTTTGCTACAGAAAAGACAAAGGTCTACATTGGAAGAAAGACTAATGGTTCCAACACAACACCACTCTTCATGCTGGATGGAATTCAATTCAGACCTTCCACTTTGTACAAAATAAATTCTACTTGTATCAAATTCTGAAGAGTGATGAACGCCACCCTCACTGTATCTGCTTTGGGAACATGATGACTTGGGAAGACGCAAATATTACTCAGTCCTTCCAGGTTAAGAACACTCAAAGGCACTGTGCCTCGGATTGGAGATTTTATGTGAATGAGTGTTCTCAAACACTCAACTTGAGAGTTCTAAACCAAGCCAGGGCTAAAGCCAGGATGGAGTTCCTTTAGAGGGTTGCTGGGAATCTCACAGAGCTCATGCTAGGTCACATGGGAGGGTTCTGATGTTGGGTCATGTGGTCCCACCAATGCCAAAGGCTCTGAAATGTCTCTGTGAGGAGAACCCTAGAGATGGGTGGGGATCATTTCTCATACCATCCCTTTCCCCTTTACATGGGTGATTGTTGAATTTCAGGGAAAGGAAAAAGGAGACAAACAGAGAAAACTTAGGCACAGACTCATGCCTGATTAAAGTGCTGGGAACAAGCAACCATTGAGTGCCCAGCCCTAAGCAGAGCAGGGATATCTACCCTCCAAGGCTGAGGAACCTCCGTGGAAGAGGGGAGGAGAGTGTGCAAGGGCCGGGTGATGGGAGTATCTGCTGTGAAGCACTGACTTATTGAGATAACGTGGCCATTACAGTCATATTGCACTATGGTTATATGGATAAGGCGTCCCTTGTCACGTATCTTTAATCTTTAACACTCAGTGATTTCCAGGAGGAGGAGTGCTGTGTTCTTCTGGAGTGATGTTTTCACATTCTCACAAGTAAATTCCACTCACACTCACATCAACAACCCTATTTAATCATGGTTCCTCAACACACAAAGCACCAGATATCTGTTGTGCTAGGATGCCAAAGAAGGGCAGCAAAGGACAGGCCATGTGGGATTGGCACACACTCACAGACAGGATCCCAGTGCACATGGATGGCCTTGGCTCTCAAAAGTCGAAGACTCTTCCACAGGTCCTTTGTGGCAAACACTGACTTCCCGGGCCGATCTTATCCAGGAATTGATCACCCCACTTTGTGCTTATCTGAGTCGACTTCCCTTTCTCTCTTGAGCAACTGCAACTACTAAACCTCAATTCTTTATCTCCTGAGCCTGCAGATGCTCCTGACCCTGCAAATACTCCTCAGCCTGCAGATGCTCCCACAAAACAATTGGTACCCAGGCTCTCTGCTTGCTGTGTCTCTCCTGAGCGATCAGGTCTGAGTATGTGTCCATTCTCACCTAGCTAAGCTTTCGATGACAGCCACCTCTACCTGTTCCTACTACCACCTCCCTGGCCTTCATTCTGTCCCCACAGACTTCCTGTGACATGATTCAGCCTCTGACCCTTCCTCACAGGGTGGCCCTCTACCCCAGGCTTACCCGGCCTCACTCTAGAGCGTGGAAGAACGTAGGCCACATTTCCAGTTAATTACCTGACCAGCTCCATTTGAGCTTTCCCCATGTCACACCTGACCCCTCTGTCGTCTCCCTCTGGCTGCTTAACCACCACGGGTAGAGCACGTGTAACCTTCTGGGAGCACTTGGGGCTAGAAGAACTAGGAATATTCACATACATACAAGGGCTTTCTAAAGTGCAGGCGCAAGTCTATACAAGAGAGTCACTTGTGTGTTGTGTGCCTCTTATACACAACTAGAGTCCTGCATTTGGCCTGTGGCCTGACCCCACAAAGTAAGACATGGAATTTCTCACTTGTAACACCATGCCACCATACATTTTGGGGTTAGCCTTTCTTAACCTGAGTTTATGCAGCTCCTGGCTGCATCTCCTTCCTCCTGTGCCACAGATTGTCCCCTTTGACCCACACCCCTACCTACCAACAAAACTCAGGTCTGACCCGTCTGTGAGCCTCAGACCTCCAATGGTTCTGAACCCGCCTAACTTTGTGAAGAGAGCTATGGGCAGGACCTCTGACCGGTATCTGGTTTTAAAACTCTAACGGTTTAGAGCTTTTTAAAATGTGTGTGTGTGTGTGTGTGTGTGTGTGTATCTGTGTGTGTGTATCTGTGTGTGTGTTTGTCTGTGTGCATGTGTCTGTCTGTGTGCATATATCTGTCTGTGTGTATGTGCCTGTCTGTGTGTATATGTCTGTGTGTGTGTGTGTGTCTGTGTGTGTGTATGTGTGTTCATGGAGAGTATGCGGGTGTGCAAATGCATGTGGAGACC
This sequence comes from Mus pahari, assembly GCF_900095145.1. NCBI lineage: Eukaryota > Metazoa > Chordata > Mammalia > Rodentia > Muridae > Mus > Mus pahari. Next base: position 43,432,570 of record NC_034606.1, on the reverse strand, counting down.
AGAGGACAACCTTAATTGTTCCTCAGGAACCTTTGCTCTGTTTTATGAGGCAGGGCCTATCACTGAGACGCTAGAGTTCACCCATTTTGCAAGACTGGCTGCCTGTGATCCTCAGGGATCTGCCTGTTTCTGTGTCCCCAGGCTTAGGTTGACAGACATCCATCACCACTTACTACTTAATTTCCTAATGGGTCCCAGGGACTGAACCTGGGTCCTCATTACCCTGAGGCAAGCGCTTTATGACCAAGCAGCTCCCTAACTTTCCATCAGGTGACTGCAGATTTCAATCCTGAGATGCTCAGATGGCCAGCTGTTTTACAAACTGCCTCAGCAGTCCAATGAGAAAACCTGCGGTGAACTCACAGCACTGAACACAACTCCCTTACAACCTTAAATGACGAAACCAAAAACTGTTCTTGCTGTGACCAGCAAAGCAGCCTGTCTGTTGGAGGACTTGTCATCTTCCTGATTGATGAGCATGCACTGCTGACAGCTCCAACGCGAATCACGTTCTTGGTCACGTTTAGCCTTCCACTTATAAAGTGATATGATCCCCAATTCCACTTAAAGCCACACCCAGTGACAGAGCTCTGGCCTACACATCCTTTTATGACCATGGGGACAGCAGTGTCATATAGACGTGGACAGTGATATGGAGATTCCCATCCATAGGCAGATACACTCAATGCTTCCGCCCAAATCTGGCTAGAGACATGGGGAATGAGTCAGAAAAAGACTGACATAGGGTTAACTGAACTTTCACATTTTCACCCTGGGACTATGCTGCTACTACAGTCATTAAAAAGTAGCAATGTTCTGGGTGTGGTGGGGCAAACATTTAATGCCAGCACTTAGGATGCAGAGGGAGTTAAGTTCCAGGCCTCTCAGATCTACGTAATGAGACCCTATTAAAAACAAAACAAGGGCTGGTGAGATGGCTCAGCGGGTAAGAGCACCCGACGGCTCTTCCAATGGTGCAGAGTTCAAATCCCAGCAACCACATGGTAGCTCACAACCATCTTTAACGAGATCTGACTCCCTCTTCTGGAGTGTCTGAGGACAGCTACAGTGTACTTACATATAGTAAATAAATAATTTAAAAAACAAAACAAAACAGCAGTTTGCTAAATGCATTTGCGGGGTAGGGCACTGGGAGGTGAGTGACAATCGAAGGGGAGCCCTGAACGCAGCCCTGTTCTATGGGGAGCCCTCTTGTCTTAAGTCCAAACTGAGGATTGGGTCTGTGTTGCCAGCTGAGGGTTGTGAGGGCAGGACACTGTAGCGTGGAGACTGAGAATCCCGTTCTGTCGACTGGAAGGCTGTGCTCCAAGTCACACTGCGTGGGCTCTAGGAAGTATTCTGAGGTGTGTCTTGGACAAACAGATTCACAAAGTTGCCTTAGACAGCTTCATGAAAGTTGGAGATGCTAATGGAAGCTGGGGGGGCCAGGGCTGGTGGTATGCAGAGCTGACCAGAGAGGGCAGGCTGGGCTGGGTCTCCACCGCATGAGCAGCCTAAGAATGAGCACCTAAGAGAGGAAGGAGATGGAGGCTCATAGGCCCTGGTACCCTCCTGGGCATCCCCTACTCAGTCACCATCTGCAGGGAACTGTGCAGGACATACATGGTACCCAAGCTCTGTTTCTAATTTCATATACCCCTCCCCATGGAGACTTGCTTCTCCTGGGTCTAGCTGTGGCTTTGGCTGAAACTCAACTCAGTTCTCTCTCTCTCTCTGTTGCATAATTTGATTCCTTCAGGTTGATAGTCACGCAAGCACAGCACAGGAAGTGGTAAGCAAGTGTCCTGGGATGATTAGCATCAGGGTGGAGGAGTTGGGGACACAGGGCCGTGCACACTGGATGGATATGTTTCCAGAGAGGTAAACTGAAGTGGGAAGAGCAACCATGAATGTGAGCAGCACTGTCTTATAAGCTTGGGGCCCAGACTGAATGAAAGCGAGGGGCAGGAGACCGAGCATATATCTCCGTCTACTTTCTGACAAGGGACACTGTGTGAGCACATTTCTCACACTCCCTCCATGATGTCTTCCAACCGTGACAGATTGACCGCACTCTGAAACCACTGACCAGTATGCAGCCTTCCTTTCTCAAGTGGCTTCTTGACATGGACTTGGTCACAACAATGAAAACAGTAACTTTACATCTCAGCCCCCAGTTGACCCCGGACCTCCAAGAGGACAGAAGAGATCAGCTGCCCATTGGCCCTGGTGCCAGATGGAATGAGCCACTTTCCCCTCAGGGCCTCAGGGCCACCCCAGGGCATGCCTCAGATCCTGGACTCAAGTCAGAGCCCCAGGGCCATCTAATCTCTGTCCTTCTGCCCCTCTCTCCTCGTGACAAATGCCCTTTTCCATTGAGCACCAGGCCCCTCCCGGATTTCTCCTTGACTTTCCTCTCTGTCCCTGCATAGCTTAGAGTCCTGAAGTCCCCAGTGCTCTGCATAGGGTCTTGCTTCGAAGTTGAGTCTTTATAGGAGAATGGGGCAAGTGGACCACTGACAGGACCTAAGGGCCCAGAGCTGGCTCTCTGACAGAAAGAGGAGACCTTGGCTGGGAAGGTGATGCAAGCGTGAGTCTAGAACTCAGCACCCATGTAAAAGCTGGGCATGACGCCATGGCTGCACAGCTGTGTGGCTCCGTGGCTGCGTGGACACCTCTAACCCCAGCTCTATGGAGGAGATGCCACTAGCCCAGCTCTTTGGGATTCGTTGACAGACCTTGTCTCAGGGGAGTAAGACTGGGAGGGAAACCGCTGAACATGCACTGTCCCTCTCTGGCCTCCCCGTACTCACTCCTGGTGAGGAGTTCATTTTTCATATCCCATAACACCTTAAGTAACCACTCAGGGTTATCAATAGGAAATAGATTTTAATAGCATAGAGGGCAGATATCTGTCCAGCTCTTGTGCTGATTAAGGCTTATTGTAAATGTTAACATTTTGTGTGTCTTTTATCTCTGAACTAAATGGTCAAAGGTAGGGTAGAAACCCTGGCTTGAGATTAAAAATATCAGCAACACTCCCCCATAATGAAAAATAAAGGAATTAAAAAAAAATTAAGTATAAAGCTGTTAGCTAAATAACTATAAGAAAGGGGTTGGAGAATGAGAGGGAATTTAAATGAGGAAAGGTAAGAAGGGCTGTGGGGTGGAGGAACCAGTGTCACTCAGGGGAGCCTGTCCTGCCAGGGTTAGAAAAGCTGTAAAATGTCTTCAGTTGTGGCCACAGGGTGAAGTGGTATGTCTCCAGGTCTCTTTCCACTTCCCCCTGCAGAGGTAGCAGGCAGCCAGCTGACAGTGGTCAGTGGGACCGGGGAGTCCTAGGTCCTCCTACACAGCAGTGCTCAATGTGCAGGGCAGAAGCAAAGGTTTAGAGTTAAACAGCTGTCCAAGGAGGGAGACAGGGCCGAAGGAGGGAAATAAGGCAAGGGACAGCTGGTGGCTTTGGAAGAGTTAGGCTTCCTGCAGCCGGACAAGAGAAACCCCAGGGGGGCTTACCAGCTCAAAGCACTTTGAGAGTCAACAAGTGACATCTTACCAGGATTCAACACACGTGGGTCACACAATGAGCGCCACACCCTGTAATCAGAAACCATGGCGTAATTGCGTGCCTTTTGAAGCCACAGCAGTAGGGCAAAGATTTACAAAACAATTCAGAGTTGGGAACTGAACTCTGGTCATTCTGGCCAATATATATGCTTTTAAGCACTGAGCCATCTCTCCAGTCCCTTTGTTTGTGCACTCCAACATGTGTGTGTGTGTGTGTGTGTGTGTGTGTGTGTGTGTGTGTGTACAGAGCTGGGGATGTAGCTCACTTGGTGGAAGGTTCACCTAGCACGCAAAGCCCCGAGTTTGATTCCCAGCACTAGATAAAACCAGGTATGGCTGCACAGGCCTGTCCTCTCAGTGCTCAAAAGGTATAGCAGGAAGCTCAGGAGTTCAAGGCCAGCCTGGGCTATATGAGACCCTGCTTCAAATGACTGAATACATATGGGCATCCAAATGAACAATGATCTGAGCAACCCAATGATCTGGAAGGAAGAAAGCAGCCAATAAAAGTGGAGAAGACATTTAACCCAAAGGCCAGGTGGCCAAGAAGATGGAGCCATCTGCCAGTCTCTTTCGGATTCAAGCTCCTGGAACACATTATCCTTTCTGCACAGCTTTGACCCCACCCATGGGATGTGTGTCTTTCCTGGGAAAATGTGAGCAAACGTTGAGATATCCCAGATAGGGCATGACCACAGACAGAGAAACCATTCCATGCTTGCCTACTATCCTGATGAGCCCAAGAGCTCTGTTGGGCTACTTACACAGTGACACGGGTGAGGTGGGGGCAGCTATGCTACCAAGCACGCTCCACTCCATACTGACAGTTGTTAATGGTTGCTAAACCCTCCTTATGTGCCATTTTGAGGACACTCATGAGAGGGTTGTCATGAGGCTCTCTCCCTCCAGTAACCACAGCTCTGATTTTCAGGCCCTGATAGGCAGCGCCCTCCTTTTCCCATTGCTTTTGTTGTGTTGGCATTTGCAACTCCAACCACCTCTGCCAACACGTGTGCACGCACTTGCTTGTGCATACACATGTATAGAGGTGTTTACACTATACTGATCTCAGAGACTCACTGACAGTCCCCACCCCCTGCCCCAGCCCAGCATGAAAAACTTAGTAAAGAGTGAGCCTATGTTGGTCCAGACAACCCCATCAAATGTCCACTGTAGTTACAAGGCCCCGAGTCCAGTATCTTTCCCTGCAGGACTCCCGAGGGTGAGGCGCATGTGAACAGTTTGTCAAAGTCCACTTAGAAACTAGAACCATGTCACCGCCCTCCTGGATGGCTTCATGGTCTTGAGACACTTCCTCTGCTCGGCTGTATTGTCACAAGATCCATAGGCTATGAGAAGGATGAGAACAGTATCTACTGTGTCCTTGTCTCTTCTGGGCCATGTCTCCATCTCAACTTGCTCAGATTTCTTGTTACAGCTCAGGTGATATCTCCGTTTGCCACTGTTAAGTGTAGGATTTCTAAGGGAGTTTTGTGTACTGGGAAATGGGCCCATTTTACAGATGGGAAAGCTGAGTCTCTCAGCAAGTGAATAAGCTAGGACTGTTTTGCAGATGGGGAAAAGAGAGTCTCTCCTGCAAGTGGTCCAGCTAGGCAGAAGTGGAGGTACACCTGGATCCACCTCTTAGGCTCTCTGGCTTCCCTTATCTCCATAGCAACCTCTGAGTAGGTCATTCTCTGCCTCTCTTTCCTATCCAACCCTTTCCATGACTTCTCCATGCCCAGCTAATCAACTCACTGTCTCATTCCAGTTGCACTTTAAGACAATCCTCCAGACCGCAGCCCCTATGAGGTGCTTCTAAACTTGTTTGCAGGGAAATGGGATATTAACCCGAATTGTGTAAATGGAAAGTCCCCAAGTTTTCAGCCTTGAGAATGATATTCGAGTCACTCACGCCAACAGAGCCAGGCTTGGACTCGTGTGTGGACCAGTCTTCTCTAAGGTTCACTCTGCCACAGCACCACCCAATCCTGCCTTTCTGGAAAACCCCTCACATCGAGCAAATAGAGAAAACACACAAAGGTCATGTCCACACGTTGTCAGCTTGCTGCAGCTGTGGCCACTAAAGAGCAAGAAGCCCCCCCCCCCACTCTCAGGATCATTAAGAACAAACATCCAAACACTGGAGATGGGCTAATGCCTTCATTTGCCCTATCACATCACTTATAGCAGAGGGTTTATCAGTGTTAGTCAAGACCCCAGACTGTAAGTACCACAGAAGGAACCAGAGGGCACCATGCCAAGTATAATAATCTGGACACAGGGACAAATACCCCCTGCTCTCTCTTTTATGTGAAACGTGGGCCACGCCTTAACTTGGGCTGGAGGGTGTCTGCTGATCTTGCAGAGGACAAGAGTTTGGGCTCCCAGCCCTCACACTGGGCAACTGAACATGCTTGTAACCTCATTATCCAGCATCTCATTCTGGCTGCCTCTGGCACCTAGACACACACACACACACACACACACACATACACACACACACCCATACACACTCACCAAAATCTTTTTTTAAAAAGTTGATTCGAATGTAGAATCATAATTTCTGGAAAAATAAAATAGAAGTCTTAAGCTTGTTGAGATCCATTTTATTCACAGTCACTCTGTACTCAAACGTTTCTGTTGTCACTCAAGATTAGGGAGGTGGTATTTTGTACATCTTTCCCAGGGGTGAGGCAGCTTTTATCCCACTTGATTAGTTCACCTTGGAACTGAGCAATGCTCAAACACCACTCCTGGACTCTACCCTTCCTCCGCACAGTGCAGTGCAAATGCCACGGGAACACTTTCTCCATGTGCCTTCTGTGCTTGGTTCTGACCCATTAGGAACCTGATCCCTGGACACCTGGATGTCTCCATGTTCCTTACTGTGTGAGTTGAGTCATATTTTCTACGTGGTACCACCGTCACTAGAACCTTGAGGTCCCAAGCTTTTTGGCATTCTGTCTACATTTTTTGCATACACATATAAAATTTTAAACAACAACAAAAAAAACCCTATAGAAATGCATCTTCATTTGCTTTCTATTGCTGGGTCTTATTTGCTTTCTCTTAACCAAATCACCTTGGGGAAAGAAAAAATTTATGGATGTAAACTTACGCCACAGTCAGTCACCAGGGGAAGTCAGGGCAGGTGCTCACAGTAGGAATCACGAGAGAGGAAGTGGAGCAGAGATCACAAGGGAACCCAGATTACTGCCTCGCTCCCCATGGCTTGCTCAGTTTGCTTTCTTATACAACTTGGGGACCACCTGTCCAGGAACAGAACCACCTACAATAGATCAGATCCTCCTCCATCGACTACTAATCAAGAAAATGGCTCCAGAGGCTTGTCCACAGGCCAATCTGATGGAGGCATGTTCACAATTAAGATTCCCTCTTCTCAGTTTCTGTTAAGTTGTCAAAAAATAACCAGTGCACTTGATACCTTGCCAAGTTGACACAAAACCACTTCACTATTAAACTATAATCTTCCTTTTATTGTTTATTCCCAGGATCTTGTGATAATATCGTGATAAAATACAGTATAACATTAAAGGTCCCATAGTCTTAAAAAAAAAACCCAAATACTTTAAAAGTTCTAGTCTCTTTAAAAATGCAAACCCTCTTAAGTGTGGGTTCTTGTGTGCTGTCCGAGAGGAAATGCTTTCCTAAAGAGTCATAACAGCTCACTAACTAAGCTCTGTGTACACAATGACTTTCCCCCAAAGTTCCAAAAATTTCTACTTTCCTCCTATAAGACATTCCAAGGCATACAAACCACATGGTTAGGTCTGTCACAGAACAACCCCACTCCTGATACCAATTTCTGCCTTAATTTGCTTCTCTGGTGATGTAATAAAACACTGACCCAAACCATCATAGTAAAAAATGGAGTTTACTTCATTTTACAACTTTTAGGTCATACTTCATCCCTGATGTAAGATAGGGCAGAAGCTCACATTAGGAACCTGGAGGCAGGAACTAAAGCAGAGGCCATGGGAGAATGCTGCGTCCTGGCTTTCTACCCAAGGTTTTTTCAGTTTGCTTTCTTATACTCAGGACACCTGCCCAGGACCACCCACAGTGAGTTGGGTCCTCTACATCAATTATTGATGGAGAAAATTTCCCCCCCCCCTCCTAGATTTACCTATCTGTGTGTCTTATGAAGTCAGTTCCTCAAAGGCAGAATTTCCTTTTCCCAGGTGACTCTAGTTTCTGGCAAGTTTCAAAAGCTAATTGGAGCAGGAAGTTTCAAAGCTTCATCACAATCTATGAATCAGTTGGGGGAACTGTCATAAATACTGGCTTCCTGTTCATGGACACAAGCTTGCTTTCCTCTTAATTTCAGCATCTCTTAATTCTCTGGTTCTTGCTTGGTCGTTGTTTTCCTTTTTGAGACAGAGTGTCGTGTAGTCCCAAAAGGCCTCAAGCTCACTGTGTGACTGAGGATGGCATTGAGTCAATGCGTCCCTGCCTCTACTTGTCAAATGCTGGGGGGTCTAAGCATATATCATCTTTATTATCCTTTTCTGGTGTGTGTATGTGTGTGTGTGTGTGTGTGTGTGTGTGTGTGTTTGTGTGGTGTGTGTGCTTATCTTCTTCTGATTTGTGTATTTGTGTGGTGAGTGTTTATCTTTTGGAGTGTGTGTTTAATCTTTCGGTGTGTGTGTGTGTATGTGGCATGCTTATCTTCTTCTGTTGCTTGCGTGTGTATGTGTGTGTGTGTTTGTTTGTGTGGTGTGTGTGTTGAACATCATTAGTTAAACTATCCCTAAGTCTATTAAACATATTATTGTACTGCAGATGACATATCTTTTAAGATTATGTTTTAGATTTTTTTGCTGCCATGTAGGAAGGGCAATCATTGTTTAGCAACTATATAATCACCCACCCAGCAAATCTCCATGGGTCATGAAATACTTTGCCTCTACGTTCTATTGGGTCTTGGCATATACAACTGTGTTAAGCATGAGTAACGACAGTCACACTTCCGTCACTCAAACCTTATGAGCATACTTCTTTTCAAAGCCCGGCCAGACTAGCTGGGGTCTTAATGTTGAATGCCTGAGTGACTGTGTGTGTGTGTGTGTGTGTGTGTGTGTGTGTGTGTGTGTGTGTATGTGACCTCCTTCCTTGCAAAGGAACTGTTGTTATTCTAACATTTTATCACTAAGAATGATGATTGCTGGGCTGCAGAGCTGACTCAACAGTTGGAAGCACTGTTCCTTCAGAGGAGCTAGAGTTTGTTCTCAGGATCCTGTATCAGGCAGCTCATAACCACATGCAATTCCAGTACCGGGGGACATGACACCCACTTCTGTCCTCTGCAGACATGTATACATATATGGTGCACATAAACTCATGCAGGTACACTCATAATACACACAAATAAAAATAGTGACTTTCTCGTGACTCTTCAAGGTCACAGGACATTATCTTAAGGCCCTACCTAAGCAGTTGACGAGATGGCTCAGAGGATAAGAGTACTTGTGGCATAATTATAAGGACCCGAGTTCAAGTCTACAGCACACAACATCAAAGAGCCTTGCAGGGTGGAAACACTAGTATTACTAGGTGACCACTGGAACAGCTCTAGATCCAGAGAGAAGGAGAGAGGGAGAGAGAGAGAGAGAGAGAGAGAGAGAGAGAGAGAGAGAGAGAGAGGAAGACATTAAGTAAATGTAATAAAGCAGGTCACTTGATGTCCTCCTT
>NC_034606.1:43395809-43422953 GCF_900095145.1 Mus pahari | reverse complement strand
ATATATATATATATATATATATATATATATATATATTCATACATACAAACACACACAGAAACACACACATGCGCACACGCGCGCACACACACACACACACACACACACTTACACACAAACGGATGGAAGGAGAAGGGACGGGTGATTTCTTTTGTCCATCAGTAGAGTACATAGCACTCTCCAGCGTTATGAATGCCATCCAGGATGAGTACAAGCTAATTTCCCCACGTTCTATGACTCAAGTATGTGGTGCCTTCTGCAGCTGGACCTACCTGTCAAGTTCTGGAGGACTTAAAGCACTGGCAACGGCCTCAGTGTTGGGGGGCAGGGAGTCTATGAAACCTCATTTATGACGACGCCAAAGAAATATACCCATCCCTTGATATATGTGTCAACTGAAGAATAGATAATAAAAATGTTATACATTTACACCCTGGGCTGTTAGTCGATGTTAGGAAATACAAAATGCAAGGTAAATGTAAGAGCTGGAAACCATCATTCTGAGTGAGGTAACACAGAAAGACAACTGACGTATATTTTTCTCTCACTTGAGGGTGTTTGACGTATATTTTTCTCCCACTTGAGGGTGTTTGACGTATATTTTTCTCTCACTTGAGGGTGTTAGCCTGGAATCCTCAGATATGCGTGTTCCATTGGGAATAGGCATGGAGGTTAGGAAATCAGTAAGGGGGGATTTCAAGAGGGAGATGGGATGAAGTAGTGTAAAAGGCTAAATAGGAATAGTGGTGCAGGAGGTGAACTTCACTGGAGGACAATGGTAGGGCATGGTAGAGGAGGGAATATAGAGGGATGAATAATACTAAAGATGTTTTGAAAAAATGGAAACCTACTATTGAAACTTTCTAATGTGTATGTATATGTATGTGTATGTGTATGTTTATGTATATGTACATGTATGCATCTATAAAGAGTTTAAATGGCATCACCAAATGACGGGACAGCAATGCCCCTTACTAGACACCACAGGATAACAAATTAAAAGAGGCCATTTTAAAATAAGAGTATTTCCTGTGATCCTCTGGTCATCCTTTGGTTCAAGGTCAGTAACTAACAAATACAAACATGTGGCATTGTCACGCCTGTGTCACTATCACTTCACCCTCTGCTCTTATCTGTCCCTACCAGCCACTTCCCCATCATGCAAAGAAGGACCCACAGATGAGTCACGGGCAGCCTGACTTTCTGCATTAGCTCCGCTGGCTGCCAGGCTTGCCCACATCCTTGGACTTATCACTGTTTTCTGTAAGGATGAAGTTTAATGTCATCTTCTTGTTAGTCACAAGACATTGTCCATACCCCAGTGGGCACGTTTGTCTACAAACATCTCTACAAGTTTAATCTGGGTCAAGCAGTCAATTTTGGTTTATTAGCAACCCCATATCCCCTCCCCCAACCCTGCCATTGTGTGAATGACCTTGAGGGAATTGTGGAATCTTGGGCTTTGTGATTGTAACATGTTTACATTCTGGAAAAAAGTCGTTCGCCCTTCCTCTGAAATTCCCTGTACAGAGGCTACACAGCCCACACACCCTAGGGAGAAATAAAAATGGAACCGTACTTTTCACAGAAGTCCGGGAAGGGGCTGGTGCAGCAGGCATGATAACAACCTACAATTTCTTTTCCCAGCCCAGAATGCCATCACTGTGTGCCCCTGGTTTGAGGAGATCCTTACCGAGTTAGAGCATGATGCTGGAGCTGGAGAGATGGCTCAGTAGGCAAAGACTGGCTGCTGAAGCACAATGACCTAAGTTTAATGTTCCAAACACCCACAGAAGCCAAGCATGGTGGATCATGCTTAAAGTCTCAATTCATGGTGAAATGGGAGTGGGGGTAGGGGTTGGGGTGGGAATGGAGGTGGGGGGACTGATGGAGCCCCGGGAGCTTCCTGGCTGCTAGCCTGGCCCTACTTGATGGAGTTCTAGGCCTGGGAGAGAGTCTATCTCAAACCAAAAGAGGAAGAAACCTGAAGAATCACACACACACACACACACACACACACACACACACAGAGAGAGAGAGAGAGAGAGAGAGAGAGAGAGACAGACAGACAGACAGACAGACAGACAGACAGACAGACGCAGAGACACAGAAAGAAGGGAAAGAGGCAAAGAGAGAGGGAGAGAGAAAGAGAGACAGAGAGAAAAACAGACACACAGAGAGACACAGAGTGAGACAGAGAGAGAAGGGAAAGAGGGAAGGAGGAGACAGACACACAGATAGAGAGACAATGAGACAGAGAAGGGAAAGAGGGAAGGAGGGAGAGGGGGAGAGATTTAATTGAATAATAGCAGATTATAACATTGGATACTCTATTTAAAGATAGCAGATGTTACCTTTTCTTGGTTGTTCCTGGATAACACATGATTGGAATGCTAGTTCTTGGACACCAGGGGTAGTGACACAGTTGTCACTGGCTAGCTTAGTGAGTCTACAGTATCTCCATCATCAGCCAACACTCTCTCACTTCCAATCTGGACATTTTACCTTAGATAGACCCAAAGCCACAAGGAAGCACATTAACACAGGGGCGAATAACAGAAGCCACGGTGGTTGCCAAACGCAACTGTTTAGAGTTGAGCACGGCATCAAGTAAGATTAGCTTTGTAAGAAGAAGTTTGACAGCACACTAAGTTCGTTCAGTTAATGCTGCCCATTTGTGCATAGGCACGGTGGCCATCCACTAGAACAAGAGAAACATACCACAGAGAAGACTTTCCCTCTCTCTGCCACTACCCACTGCTAACAGCTCCTCAGTAAGGGGCGGGTCTTGAAGTCATCCACGCCATCTCTGCTGGGATCTTAGCTGGCTTGATCTTGTGCTGGTATGGCTACGGCTGCTGTGTGAATAAAGGCCCTGCCTTTTTTGGCTCCATGTCTCTGAACGCGTATTCTTAGCCCATTCAAATCTAGCACCAAGCCGTTAGGTTTCTTCCTTCAACTATTTTATGGCTCCGGCCGCGTATGTAGCAGAGGATGGCCTTGTTCAGCATCAGTGGGAGGAGTGGCCCTTGGTCCTGTGGGGGTTTGATGCCCCCGTGTAGGGGAATGCCAGGGTGGGAAGGCAAGAGTGGGTAGGTGGGTGAGGAAGCACCCTCATAGAGGGAGGGGGTTGGGGGATAGGATAGGGGGTTTCCGAAGGGAAGATCTGGCAAGGGGATAACATTTGAAATGTAAATAGTGAAAATATCCAAGAAAAGGAAAAAAAGAAAAGAAAAACACAACCCAATTCTTGTTCTCACCCTCGTTCAGTATTAGGAGTTGCTATGGAACACTCACTGTTTCTATACTTTTTTAAAAGGATTTATTTATTTATTATTATACATAAGTACACTGTAGCTGAGTTCAGATGTACCAAAAGAGAGCGTCAGATCTCATTAGGGGGTGGTTGTGAGCCACCATGTGGTTGCTGGGATTTGAACTCAGCACCTTTGAAAGAGCAGTCAGTGTTCTTACCCGCTGAGCCATCTCACCAGCCCCCTATACCTTCTTTTAATTCGTTAAGCATGGGTTGAGTCTACTTAAACCATCTGCTTTGAGGTCCTTGCTCGCCGAGTCCAGCCTCTAGCCCACCCTCAAAGGCAGTTCTATGACCTACTTTCCTTCACCCCTCTAGGAATGGATTATGGGTTTTTCTTTGAATTCCTCATGATTTTTTGTGGAGTGCTGAACATTTTAAATAACAAATTATAGGAACTGTAGATACTGACTTTCCCTCTTCCCCTTAAAGATTAATATTGTTCTTGTTTGGTCATTCATTAGTTCATTTTTAGTGTTTTGATAAACTAAGTCCATTTTCCCTACTAAGTGCAGTTTCTAACATCCCTACTGTGACTTTTTCCCTCCTTGCTCTTTTTGGCCTCTTTCCTCAGAGTTGACTTGGTTTGCATATGCTGCTTATTGGTGAACAATTGGGTTTAGGCCTTTCTGTCAGTTAGACCTTTACCTTTCAGCTTGGGCAAGGCATGTGGGTGGGAGTCTACTCTGTCCATTCAGAATGTTTGTGGTCAGTTTGCCTGTGTTTGGTCCCAAGTTCATTCCTCCAGCCTGCCCTGAGAGCAGGCAGCCTTGAGTGTGTACTGTGCAGCAGCAGGCTTCCAGCCCAGGAAACCAACGCTATTTCACTGGTAAGCCTGCCTCCCTACCCATCTCCTTCAAGTCAGAGTAGCTTGTTGCTCAGTCAGCATCATCCGTGAACCCTACTGATCAGTCAGCCTGTGAGTTCTGTCAAGAAAAGCTCAAAACCCCTAGTTCTCAGCACAAAAGAGATTTGTTTGTTTGCCCCAGAAGGACAGAGCAGGGAATAAGAACAAAGACAAGAGACAGAGATGAGGGGGGAGGGAAGGGAACAAGAGAAAGGTGGTGGGGGTCTTTGTCCCAGAGTGTGGAGGATGGGGGTATGGGGGATGGGGAATGGGGGTAAGGACTGCCTCTGAATAGAGAGGAGACAGACATGGCACATAGGAAAATGACAGTTTATAAAGGTACAAGGGGAAGAAACCCCATGTCAGGGTGGGATATTTAATTTTAACTGGGCATGTTAATTAGGTGAGCCGAAGGGGGATTTTGTTTGATGGACTTCAATACTTTGATAGCTGGACCTTGGTAGTCAGCTGGAGAAAGTGGCCAAAAAAGGGAGTAGACCCTGGTGGCTAGCTTTAGGGATGTAATCCAATGGTTTCTAGCAAGGCCGAGGGAATGGAGGAGAAAGGCAAGGCCTGCCAGAGCCATGCTCGCCGTGTTTGAGCTGGCTAGACTCTCTATGTGTTCTGCCAGGGAGCTGTGGGTGGTTTAGGGAATCATCTCAAGTCAGAAGCACATTCTGTTCTAACCTCTCCTGTGTGGATGCTGTCCACAGAGACAACCCAGTTCTAGAGAGCCGATCTTGGCTGTGCCTCCCTGGGCTCACCGCTAGGCTTCCCACCTTGCGTGTCTCGGAGCTGACGATCCCTTCGGCATTACCGCTCACTACGACTTCTGTTATTTGAAATCTTTTGTGTGTACGCATGCTGCCAGGGTGCAACGTATGGAGGCCATCGGACAGCCTTAGGTGTCCTCACCTTCTACATCATTCGAGACAGGGTCTCTAGTTGTCACCTCAGTGCGTGCCAGGCTAGCCCATGAGTTTCTGGCTATCTCTGGTCTGCTTTTCTCATATTGCCTCCTGAGTGCAATGTTTGTGATCACACAGATTACAGAGCCCAAGACTGCAGCATCCTGCTTTCTGTGGGTTCTGGGCATTAGGAGCCATTTGTGTGACAAGTGCTTTGCCCACTGGCCTCTTTCTCTACTCCAGGGTCCCTTATTTTTGGTAATGTTTCCAGCTTTCTTTTCAAGAAAAACCAATGTGATTCCCCATCCTTAAATTCCATTTTTCTCCATGGCCAGCACCTATGTACCAGAAGTGGGTGATGTCTGTGATGTCAGCCTGCCTCTCCTTGGTGTGCGTACACACAAAAGATTTCAAATAACAGAAGTCGTAGTGAGCGGTAATGCCGAAGGGATCGTCAGCTCTGAGACTCGCAAGGTCAGAAGCCCAGCGGTGAGCCCAGGGAGGCACAGCCAAGATCTGCTCTCTAGAACTGGGTTTTCTACAGGTAAATCCCAGAGGGGGACTGTCTCTTGATGGGCTCAGGGGGGGGGGTCTCCCTGCTGTCATGGAAACCTTCACTAAAGCTGTATTCCCACACCTCTGGTCTATAGCACCTACAGCAGAGTTCTTGCCCTTTTAGTAGGAACAGCATGAATGAAGTGATTATTACAGGTCGAGTGGATATGTCCAGGTTAAAAATGTCATGTTGAAGTCCCCACTTGCAGCATGGAACATGACAGTTCTGGGAGATGGGTGATCACGTTAAGAACAGGGCCATTGCTGTGAGCTCTAATTCAGTCTGACAGGTACCCTGACTTAAAAAGGGCGATTGGACACAGGGGCAGGAGCGCATAGAGGGGAGACACACAAGAGGGAACTCCCGTGAAATCAGAACGAAGCGCCTACAGGCTGAGGAGCGCTGTAGGTGACTGGCTGGGGTGCTGGGGAGTTGTGAGGACGGTTTCCCTCAAGTTTCGTGGCGAGAGGGTTCCTTAGTTTTGGACTTCTGCCATCCAGAACTACAAGGCAGTTCCTTTCGGTCATTTAGTCTCTGTTTTGTGGTACTCTGTCATGGCAGCTCTGGGATTCAGGCTATCAACTACAACTGTCTGGCCTTGAGTCTCCACAGGCCAGCCCGGGGCTGGAAAGAGCAAGGGATTGTGGCAGGCTACCCACTGTGCAGGGGACCAGGAGCCACAGGGAGAGGGCACTCCATCTTCTTGACTGCACCTACCCAAAGCAAAGTGGCTGGGATGGGATTTGTACCCCATGGATCTGGGGCAGGGCAGCTATGGATATAACACCATAGACCCAATAGTTCTCAAACTCTGCAGATGGACAGTGACTCTTTTCTCCCTGCTGTGCACTTTTAGAGACTTTTAGCGGATGGTTCTATTGTCCTACTAAATGTGGGTTTACTATGTTCCCCATAACATCGTTTAGAAAGGTAAGAAGCCGTAGTCAATTACACTCAACTCCCTGGCCCTACACAAAATCCCATCTCCCAACTGTGGCCCTTAGAGACAGAATGGTTTATTAAATCCAAAAGGTAAAGTGTCAAAAACTTAGTAGAATCCTGTCCGGTGGGCACTCTGGGCCAGGAGGTTTGCATCTTACATCAGCCTCCCTGAAGGTCTCCATGTTCTTGGAAGGTAAAGGCCCTTTGCTGAGCACCCCATCCTTGCCACAGGGTCCCTGTGACTCAGGGTACAGTGTTGTAGACACTGTAGTTGTCCTTCTGTGTGACGTGCAGCTTCCAGGGGAAGAGGCGCTTCTGGGAAGGGAGGCCTCGGGCCTGCTTCACCATGAGTCCCACGTCCTCATCTGACAGCAGTCGAACCAGGTCCCCCTCAGCATCCTGGTAGTTAAGGGCAATGTCCTCTCTCTGGAACTCACGCCTAGGGCAACACACCAGGATTAGTCTATGGATCCTGGGTTCTCTCCCAGGGCCTTGGAATCTGTGGATCCGAGTGGTACAGGGCCCCATCATCCAACAACCTCACACCTGTTCTGCAGATGGGGAAACGGAGACTTCAAAGGAAGAGGGGAATCGGTAACCCAATAATGGTATAGCGTGTAGCTTCTTTCATATAAGTGGGTGGAAGGTTTAGGAGTTTCCTAAGAGACAGCAAGGCAGCCCAGGACGCCTGTGGGAACCAGTGACAACTTTGGAAGGAGGTCCATGCTTCCTCAGGGCTGGAGGGAACAAGATTTGAACAAACTCCCCATGCGCTGTCCCAGTCTAATCGCCTTGCATACACTTCCATCCCATAATTCCACTTCTTGAACATTACCTCCAGAAGATAACGAGACAGTATATGTGAGTGAAGAGTTACAATATTGTTGACAGTGGTAACCGAGGGAGCAGGGCTAAGCTGTCAGGAGGCCTTGTGAATGGTAGGATGGCCGGGGGACATTGTGAGTGAGTGAGTGTGTGTGTGTGTGTGTGTGTGTGTGTGTGTGTGTGTGTGTGTGCGCGCGCACTTCTTTTATGTGTATGTCTGTGTTATAGGTATTTACGTATATTTGTGTTTCTGTGTACATGTTTGTTTTGTGTCTGTGTTGTATGTTATGTATATTATGTGTTTGTGTATTATTTTGTGTATGTTTGTGTGTACTTTGTGTGTACACTGTGTGTTTGTGCTCGTTTGTTATACGTTGTGGGTGTGTATTGTTTCATGTGTTTGTTTTTTTGTGTGTGAATGTGTTTGTGTGTGAGTGTGCTTACACATGTGTGTGCATGTACTGACAGAATCTGAGCACACATCAGCTAACGAGAGGAGTGAAATATAGTCCTCAGACTGTGCTCTCTCTCTCTCTCTCTCTCTCTCTCTCTCTCTCTGTCTCTGTGTGTGTGTGTGTGTGTGTGTGTGTGTGTGTGTGTGTGTGTGTGCCCAAGTCCAAGGCTTTTCACTAGAGAGATGTTCTGATAGCAGATCCACAGTCACACACTGGAACCTCAGCTGAGCCCTTTCCTTCTGCAGCCTGCTTGGCTTCCTCTCTAAGGCACCGTGGGCTGCAGAGACTGGAGCTGTCACAGGTCCCCTCCTAGCCCACTGTCTTCCAAAGGCTCCCTCCCGTCCCAGCCTCTCACCTCATGAGCGCTAGCAGGTCTTTGAACAGGGGGGTGCTGCTGAGGTCCTCTTCCACCGCAATGTCCCTAAGGGGGACAGTAGAAGAGATGAGCAGCAGGGAGGAAGGGGGACATGTGTGGGGCCAGAAACAAGCTCTGGCTAAAGCACTGTGGCTCATCTGGGAGCCGCAGCAGCTGCAGGGGAGGGGAGAGACAACCCAAGAGCTTTGATCGGGAGACAGCGGCATGGGAAGGGTGGCAGGGAGGAGTAAGAGGCCCCGTTCTCCCAGCAGGACACCAACTTGATGGTTTTGCCTGTGTCTTCATAGAAGTAGCATCGTAGCCAGTTGGTGGTGTCCTCGTCCTCGGGGAAGTCCTTGAGGATCTTCACGAAAGACCCCGGGAAGATGCCTGTGGCTCCCTGGGATGTGCCCTGGAGGGGAAAGAAGAGGCTGCTTCATGGGAGAAGTGAGACCCAGGGTCATGTCTCAGAGCCCCACACTCTTTACAACAACGATTGTCATCGATTGTCCCCCAAAGTCCAGGTGTCAAAGGCTTGGTCCCCAGGGTGGTTGTGGGAGCTTGGAGAAACAGATACTAATAGAAATGTCTTCTCTCACTAGACTCCTTTAATCAGGTAGTGGGGACCTGCTCCTTTCCTCTTATTAATTAGTTAATTAATTAATCTATTTTAGTTATTTATTTTTCTTTCTAACCATAATGCAAGAATTTTACTCTCACACGCTCCTGTCAGGATGCAGGACCTCAGCGCAGGACCTGGAGCTTCCAGCATAGTGAGCCATAGCAAACCTTTCTTCTTCATAACTAGATGCCTCAGGCGTTCTATTATAGTGACCAGATCCAACTAACGCAGAGAGACAAAGTGAGGAGATTCACCAAGCTGCCCTCTAGTTTTATAAGAGCCCTGAACTTATCTGAGCAGCTTCCTGCCTCACCTGTCTTTCCTCTCCCTTCTCTCCCATCTCCCTTCTTTCTTTCTTCTCTTTCTCATCCATTCTTTCCTTCAGCAGAGATTCTCAAGCACCACTATGCCCAATCTCTGGGCCCAGGAGTTATACAAGCACTGTTCCCTCACGCAGCACTCCTGACAACACAGAACGACAGGGGACACATGAACACGCAGTCCTCTATGGCCGATAGCTACATGTGTAAAGGGGAAATCAGGGCAAGGGACAGACATTTGGGGCTGCAGAGAGGCCTGAAACCTCCTCCCCAGGTTTTGGGTGTCACCCGGAGGCTTGGGCCTCTCACCTAAGTGCAGGACTGGGGCCCTGATCCTGTCTCTGTGTTGCTCATGTGGTCACTTGAAACCTCCATGACCATGAGACAGAAGATGCATTCTTTTCTGTATCCATGCATGTGCGTGCCTATTTATATGTGTGTGTATGTATATGCTTATGTATATGCATGTGTATAAATACATACGTGCAGGCCGGGCGTGGTGGCACACGCCTTTAATCCCAGCACTCAGGAGGCAGAGGCAGGCGGATTTCTGAGTTCAAGGCCAGCCTGGTCTACAAAGTGAGTTCCAGGACAGCCAGGGCTACACAGAGAAACCCTGTCTCGAAAAACTAAAAATAAATAAATAAATAAATAAATAAATAAATAAATAAATAAATAAATACGTACGTTCATTTATGTGTGTGAATGCATATGCAGGTATGTACGTGAGCATGTATATGTATTTATGTGTGTACATACAGGTGCCTGTGTATGCGTACATATATAGTCTAGAGGATTACTTCAGATGTCACTCTTCAGTCTTTATCTACATTTTTTTTTCCTATTTGAAACAGGGTCTTTCATTGGCCTGGGACTCATCTGTACGGACTGCTTTCTGTTAAGCTGACACAGAATCAGCTGAGAAAATGTCTCCATCAGATCAGCCTGTGGGCGAGTCCTTGGAGTATTATTATTATTATTATTAATGATTGATGTGGGAGGGCCCAGCCCACTGTTGAGGGGGGGCACCCCTGGGTAGGTGGTCCCAGGTTGTACAAGATAGCAGGCTGAGCAAGCCGTGGAGAGTAAGCCAATAAGCAGCACCCCTCCATGGCCTCAGCTTCAGATTCTGCCTCCAGGTTACGTCTTGTCCTGACTTCCCTCAGGGATGGACTGTGACCTTCAACGTTATAACCAAGTAAACCCTCTTCTCCCCAAGCTGCCTCTGGCCATGGTGTTTATCACAGCCATGGAAAGCAAACTGGAACTTGGCCAATTGGTAGCTGGTTTGCAACTGCAGCAGCAAGCCCCAGGGATCCACCTGTCTCTGCCTCCCCCAGAGCTGGATGACATGCACAAGCCACCATGGATGGCTTTTTAGTGTGTGGGCTCTGGGATTGAGCTCAGGTCCTCTTTGCTGCCTGAGTGATCTCCGCAGCCCCAGGAATCACATCCTCTTCCCGCTGCCTCGCAGACTGAGGCTCCTTCCTCTTCTTACGCCACAGAGACCCTTCCTGCAGCCTGAGGTCTGCCAGTGACGACACGGTAGACAGTAAAACTTTCCAGAAGGCAGCGAAGCAGTTCCTCTTATGACAGCAGTGGTCACAACAGACACTTGGGTGGACATGGCTTCTGAGACCCAGTGCACAAGGAGGCAGAAGCTCAAAGTGTTATATCCCTACACCTGACACACCCACTCCTGTCCAGCCTCAGGATACCAGGAACCCTGCATCCTTCAGATACAGTGGGGGCCAGAGAATGTCCAATGGTGACAATATTATGGTAGAGATGACCAGACCCAGGGACCTGGCACAGTCATTCCCTGTCAGTGTGGATAAAAGAAACACCCAGGGGGCCCCAGCTTCAGGGTCACATTCAAGACTTCCCAGTCTCCTCACATGCAGTGGGAACGAGGCACCTAGACTCTCTGGGGACAAGGCCTGGAGAGGGACACTTGCCTCTCCCTTGTCTCTGCCAGGAACCAATGAAGAAGCTGTTTTCATCATTTACAGGAAAGGAAACCATGGGGTTGAGCAATGTCCTGAGGTACACAAGGCCAGCAAGAAGAAGAAGGTCCTGAGGCACTAGTGAATGTCCTTCTGTTGTCTCACAGTCTGGTGGGTGGGACCCGGGGCCTTGCACACTAGGTGAAGGCGCCTCCATTGAGCTGCCTCAGGCACGGACACCCACTCTTAATTAATCATCCTTGCTGCTGGCCAGGAAAGTAACATTATTACATATGAACCTTCACATCTCTCAGTGGGAAAGTCTGATTCCCCACCCCCACCCCCACCCCCCAAGCAAACCTGGAGAAGCCTATGTGATTGCTGTGACCAGGTGCACTAGCGGCCCCTAGTGGGAAGACCAGGGCACTGCTAAACACCCTGACGGCCTTTCCTTCCCTAAACAGCCTGCTCTTCTCCAGGAATTATCTGTCCCCCCAAAGAGTGTCGGTTCCTAGAAACCTTGTTAGTGGGCAAGGAACTAAAGAGAATGGCAGGGGGTGGGGGAGGAGGCTGTGAAACGGCTCAGGGGATAAAGAGGCGTGCTGCCAAGCCTGACAACCCTAGTTTCACCTCCACAACCAGCCTGGCAGGAGAGGGCCAACTCCTGCAAGCTGTTCCCTCACATGTGCTTCACCAACACATCTGGCTCAAAAACAGGTCACCTCACAGGTCACCCAAACCTGCTGGGACCTCCAGGACCGTAAAACAGGACTTTTATCCTCGGGCTTCCTCAGATCTCTCATGGTGTCTGCCTGTGAAAAACTCAAAACTACCTTTCTTCTACCCTTGCCTCTGCCTTTGCCTCACCTCAGCCTCACCTCCATCCTCACCTCCATCCTCAACCCCAACTTCAACCCCATCCTCACCTCCATCCTCAACCCTATCCTTGCCTCCATCCTCACCTCCACCCTCACTCCATCCTCCACCCTCACATCATCCTCACCTCCACCCTCACCTCCACCCTCATCCCACCCTCACCTCCATCCTCACCTCCACCCTCTCCTCCACCCCCACCACCATCCTCCACCCTCACCTCCACCTCCACATCCACCCTCACCCCATCCCACCCCATCCTCACCTCCATACTCACCTCCACCCTTACCCCATCCTCAACCCCAGTCTTGCTCCCATCACTAACTCCAGTCTTACTTCCATCCTCACCTCCAGCCTTACTGCCAGCTTTATCTTCATTTTCCTTTCCTCATTTTCATTTCCACCTTCACCTTCATCCTCACCTCCATCCTTATCCCATCCTCACCTCCACCTTCATTGCCACCTTCACCTCCATCCTCATCACTAACTTTACATCCAGCCTCTCTCCGCCTTCATCTCCACTCCCACCTCCACCTCAGCCCTTCCTCCAATCTCATCTCCATCTGACCTCCACCCTCACCTCCAATTTCACGTCCACCCCGTCATCCATGTTCTCTGACATCACCCTCCATCTCGCCTCTAGTTAGTCTTCCTGGCTCTGACCCCATCTCCCCAGCTCACCTCCAGCCAGTCTTTGTTGATCTTACTGAGAAGGAAGATCACATCTCCAGCTTTGAAACTTAGCTCCAGTTTGCTGTTCCCAGTGAAGTCAAACAAGGCCTGAGGAGAAGGACGAGAATGCTGAGTCTTTGAAGGGCTTGACTACTGTGGTGTCCCTCTTTGCAGGCAAGGAAACTGAGGGTTTGGACGGGTGCTGATACAGCCCCCTGTTTGCGGAGGACGTAGATTAGAACCCTACTCTCCCCATTAACAGAGTGGGCAGTCCTTTCATAGCAGGTAGGGTTCACATTTGGGAGGGAGGAATCCAAACTCCGAGCCTGGCTTGTCCTGTTCCCCCGCCTCGCTGGCCTCCCTATGGGCTACAGCCCTCCTGCATCCATCCCACTGCTCTTTGTCAGGGCATTTCATGCTGTGCACCCAACACCATCCAAAGTGCACAGTGGCGCACAGCAGGCGGGCGCCACAGTTGCAGCGGATGAGGCGGCCTATGTGTGGGTACCTCTGCTCTTGGAGCTTCCATGCGGTCCATGATGGCCCCTTGTGGAGACACACCCTTGCTATGGAAAGAAAATGGGGTATCAGCCTTGTGGTTCCCCGGAGAGGCGGGGAGAGAAAGATTATGCGCAGCCACCAGTCATGGCTGGTTGCTCCTGCCGCTAGCTTTTCATCTTGTAGTCTCACCACTGCCCCAGGTGAGGTTGCTCTCCCACAGAAGACCCAAAGGGAGAGCTTGGAGAAGGAATTGGGAGGGGATCATGGCTCAGCGCCAGTCCTCCACCAGTCCTCAACTTGGCTCCCAGAGCCAAACTCTGCTGCGAAGCTGGAATTCAGACCCTGCCCTCTTAGGTGCTTTGGTGGAGGTCAGAGCTCAGGATTCCTGCCTGCTTTTCCTTGGCTTCTTAAAGAAGTGGCTCGAATGGAAACTAGCGCCATTTCACTACTTTGGTGCCTCAAGGCCTGCCTAGCTCATTTTTCGGACAGAGACAGGGTGGAGAAGGGAGCACTGGAGTCTTTGGAACAAGAAGCAACAGCGACCCCTGGAGGCTAGAGGTTGGACTCAGTCGCGTGCTCAAAAGTGCGGAGATGGCCACCTACATTTTGCGCGTGCGTGGCCGCAGCCTGCGGAGTGCCTGGGGCACCTGCTCAGCGTCGTATGAAGACTGATAGAAGAAGATCCTGACGTCGGGGTCCATCAGCACGCAGACCGGCAGGCTCAGGAGGTTCTGTGTAAAGAGGGACAGGTGGGCAGTCGAGGAAAAAATCTAGACAGCCCTGTCAACACACCACCCTGTCTATCATCTCTGCTAACGCATTCTCAGCTGATAATAAAAAACAAAAACAAAGAAACGTTACTAGTCCTCAGTGATCGAAGGAGGCAATTCCCAAGCTTTGCTCCTGGCCCAGGGTGAGCAGGTAGGGGGGAGGGGAGGGATGCTGGCTTGAGAGGTCATTTGAAATCACCTAAAGGTCTCCAGAGATCGATTAAGGAGGCTGATTACACCAGAAACCTGTAAGCTAGGATCAGAGAGGGAAAGGGATCTGCCCAAAGCCACACAGTAACACAGCTGGGGCATCCAGAGGCACTGGAGGTGCTCACATTAGGGTTCATGTAGCCCAGGCTGGCCTCAAAGTTGCTATGTAACCAAGAATGACTTGGAACTTCTGATCATCTTGCCTCTGCCTCCTAAGTGCTGGGATTATAGGTGTGGGACACCAGGTCTATTTTATCTGATACAGGGGAACAAACCCAGGACTTCTCAAATGCTAGGCAAGCACTCTACCAAATGAGTTATAAGGAGAGACAGTGCTGGGATGGGGTGGGAGTGGGGACAGATCCGGGAAGTCATTGGGACAGGGTGGGGGACGGGGAGGGCTTGCAGGACAATGTCCTTCTACCATGTGCACACACCTCTCTCTGCTCATGTGCACACAGTGTGACTAAGGCATGAGGACATAGAGCAGTGGGGACTGGCATGGGCTCAGGTACCCTGTAGCGCTGAGGCCATTGTATAGGAGCTACAGTTCCAGAGTTCTGTGGGAAACCCCTCAGGATCACAGTCTAGAACCTCCTTCCCCTCATTTTCTCAATAGAGCCCAGCTTCACACATTGAGAGCTGAGAGCCAAGACAGGGGTTGGGGGGGGCACTGTTCGTCTCATAACAGAAGGAAGTTGAGGCTTCCTGCTTACTCCCAAGCACCCATCCATACAAAGTCTCCAAGCCAGACAGACCTCTCCAGCTGGAAAGGACCTCTGGTCAGCCAGGAAGGCATGCCATCGGGCCATGGCTCGGATGCTTCTGTTGACAGGGTGCTCACTACCTTGTAAGGGTCTCCCCTGGACCTCAGGTACTCTGGGGCAGCCACTGCATTCCAGAGCTGGGTACAAATATTCCTTGAGCTTGGTGCACTCAAGGATTCATCAACCGTGACTTCGTGACCCAGCTCCTTGATCCTGACTGCATACCCTGCTTCTCTCTCCAGCCAGGCCTTTCAGGATTGAAGATGGGACCATGGGGACCTCAGAGAAATGTCAGTTCTCAAACTCCTGCCCCACGGTAATACCCTGCCCACTCAAACCCCAAGGGGACTTGGCAGCAGGTACCTTCATGTAGGCATTGAGGGCCGGGATCCGAGTCTCAGCGATCTCTTGTTTTGCGCCCATGTAGACTTTGGCTGAAAAGAGAAAAGTTGCCCAGAGCCTGGACCATACGGTACCTGCCCTTCAGCTGCCCCATCAGTCAGGGATCCTCCCCAGTGCTCCTCCCCAGCTCAGGACTCCTCCCCAGCTCAGGGCTCCTCCCCAGTGCTCCTCCCCAGTGTTCCTCCCCAGCTCAGGGCTCCTCCCCAGTGTTCCTCCCCAGCTCAGGGCTCCTCCCCAGTGCTCCTTCCCAGCTCAGGACTCCTCCTGCCTTCTGTCATGGTACCAAGTGTCACCGAGATACTTTCCAACTGCATCTTCCCATCATACCATCACTAGAAGGCAGAAGGAGTTCTCAATGTCATGCCTGCTCCTACACACAAAGGCGTGTACAGGTACACACTCACATGTATGCATGTACACACATATGCACTCAACACACACTCTATGCACCCATGTAATGCTCATACATACATAAGCCCATGCACATACACCCTCATTCACATAGACACCTGAATACACACTCGTATGCATGCACACACATGCACACAAATGCATCCACGTGAACGTATATATACATGCTCACATATGTGCATACACATATGCACAGATACACCTGCAGTCTGGGACATGTATATACATGCACCCCACACACATATAGTATACTGACATACACATAGATGCACATACACATGTAAAGCCTATGTGTGCATGTATTCACACTCATACATATATATGCACACAGATGCAACATGCTTTAATACACAAACATACGTACACATGCATAAAACAGATGCACGTGTATGCATGTACGCACACTCACAAGTCTCAGCTCTGAACTCAGGACCTCTTGCCTGCTTGGATCACAGTGATCTCCCAGCTTCGGGCTTGGATGATGACACTCAGATCACCATAGGAGCTTTCAAGCATCCCACTAGATAGGGCTCCCCAGAAAAACTACATTGGCATCCTGGTGGTAGGAGGACTCTGTAAGGTTCCATTCAGCAGGCTACCATAGTTAGAAACCATGGGCTCCAAGCCCCCTTCACACTTCAGGGAACTACGAATCTGCTGTGTGGATGAGTGAGCCATTCCTCTAGCGCAGAGCGCTCTGGGAAAGAGGAAACAGGTGATGCCCAACCAAATGATGAAGGTCTGCCAGGAGCCTTAGGCAGACACGTAGGGGAGCTGCCACCCAGAGGCCTCTGTGCCACAGGGCAGGAAGAGTAGGCACCTGTGTTGCCAGGAGGGTGGTATGTAAAGCCTGGGGCTACCCAGGAGCCACACACCAAAATGACAAAAGTTGCAGGCACCAGTTGTTCAGATTGAGAAGATGAGACAGGCAAGGATGGGGGAGAGTCCCATCCCAAGGTGAGCAGGAGAGCGGAGTCTGCAGCAAGAAAGGTGCACAGGACTCAGAAAGGCTGGAGGGGAACCGGAGGTGGAGGGGGCCTAATGGGGGAAGAGATTGGGCACCAGGGGGAGCCCTCAGCTTATGGACATCAGATCAGAACCACAGGTCTCTGTCCTGGGGGAAGGGTCAGGGCTGGAAGGTGAGACCCTGAGACTGCAGAAGAATCTCTTCATAGGAAGGAGAGCAGGGTCTTTGGGGACTCTGGGACAGGAGGCTCAGAACAGAGGCTCCCCACAGGGATGCTTGGTTATCGCTCAGCAGACAGGGCGTGGTGAGGAGCCTCTGCAGATGCTCCAGAGGGGAGCGGTGTGTCAAGGAAAATGACCAGAGCTCAGGGAAAGGGTGTGGGGAAGGAGGGGAAGGGGAAGATGGAGAGAGGCGCCCCCTCCTCACCACTCGGGAGTTGGGGAGGGGTAGAGGGGTATGAGGTCCCTTGCCTTTCAGCTCAGTGTCCCTTTTGGAGATGGATGAAGAGAATGTGTTTGAGGGACAGCACACCCACAGGAGGTGGGCTGGAAGAAGGGAAGATGGACAGGCCTCTGAGGCTTAGGGAGGATGATAGGGTCAGGAGCATCTCCAAGGACTTTCTTGGGCAAGCTCAGGAGGGAGATTTGGGAGGAGGGGCATGTGGGAAGGAGGGGGTACAGGGGTGGGGTTAGAAGCTATGTGTGGCTCCCTGCTTCCCCAAGGGACAGGGAGGGAGAGCCACGGTGATCTGTTGAAGTTGGGGCTGTGTGGCTCGAGAGCTGGCCTCGTGGGTGGCTGGGAGAGACAGGAAAGACCAGAACCCAGGTCCTGAGTGCTCCCAGCCCAGGCTCCCTTGGTAGCAATGGCTGTGTCCCCAGAGGTAGGTCAAGGGTTACAACACAGAAACTGTAGCAGTGAAGGTATCCTGAAGACAGAGGGATTGCAGGCGGGGATCTGTTGGGGGTCACTGCCAGCCTATGGCTACAACTGGGGCACCAGCCAAATGAATAATTTGCAAAGGGGGTTGAAATAACATGCTGCTGAGCTGGAAGGTGAGGCTAGGGTCAGGGCCAGCTCCGGACTTCGGACAGAGTGCAGCCTACCTGGCAATGTGGGCAGGCTGCAGGTGAAAGGGCTGTTTTTGCTCTCTGGCCCAAACCTTTCCTCCAGCTTGCCCTGCAGGGCATAGAACTGGCGATAGCGGCGGTAGATGAGATACTTGGACCCTCCTTTTGTCTTGACCTCGATGACAAAAACCTGAGGAGGAGAGAGGCTGGGGGAAGGGAGCTAGAACGGGGTGTGGGTGGGATGCCGGGAGGCTGGATGTCTTTATAAGGTAGGAGAGCTGAGAGGTGACAGGTCTGGAAAGTGGAGAGGGTTGGGGGAGGAGGCTGGGGAGGGACTGTGAGGTAGGGACACTGGAAGATGAGCACAACATGAGGTCAGAGGTCACAGAGAGGGAGCAGGCTTTCTCAAGTCCTGCAGTGGGGTAAGCCTTCACTGGGGTGTCCCATGCTTTTGGATGTGTTCAGAAGCACCCCTGAATTCTATCCAGCGAGTGTCAGCAATCACCCTATCCAGAGAAACCACCGTCAAGGTGCCTCAGAGAACCTCCAGGTGTTCCAAACAGAAAGATGTCCCTACTGAGACCCAGTGAGACAGGAGAGGAAAGGTGGGAAGATCAGAGGTTCAAGGTCAAGTGAACAGGGACTGCTGACTCTTACAAAGTGGCTGGTGAAGCCCCTCTTCTCCTCGATGTCAGCGATGTTGGCTGAGACGGCCACGTCATCTGGAAGCTGCTCAAAGTCACTGTAGGAGGCCAGAGGGAGGGGATAGGTTACCACCTTGCCTGTTCTGAACACAGCCAGAGGATGGAGGCCTGTACACCTCTTTCTGTACACTGCCCATGCCTGGCACCTCACTGAGGCTGGGAACCCCAGGATGTCAGGGCACAGGTCAAGCCCTGAGAATGAGGGATGCGGAGTTGGAGTTGGTGTCACCAGCTGGCTTCTAGTCCAACCCACCCAAGAGCCTGCCAGGTCCTGGTGCCCATTTTGTACCAGCCTTGTGCCAGGCTGTGTTACAGGATGAAGCGTGTGCTGGGACTCCTGCAGGGGTTTGTATGGGTGTCCCCTACAATGGCATCACCACTGGGAAGTGTTGTGGACTGCTAGGTAGGAAGCCTCATGGGAGGTCCTTGGGTCCCCAGGGATTGCCTTGAAGGGGACTAAGAGACCATGTTTCTTCTCCAGCTCCTCTGCTTGCATCTGGTTTGCTCTGCCATGTACTCCTGCTTCACTTCACTGCCATCTCTAGAGACTCAGGCAAAGGGGTTGCCCTGCTTTGGGGTGGGATCTATAGAACCATGGGTCTATATAAACCTTTTTACTTTATATATTAATTGACTCCAGCATTTTGTCATAGTACCAAGAGACTGACAGACAGAGAGCAGCCCATATCCCCCAGTCAAGAGATCAGTTGGTTGACTATGCCCAAGTAAGGAAAAGCCTCAGAAAGGTGGCATTTGAGCTCTGGGTGGGTCAACTGGAATTCACTGGAAGCTAGAGGGGTTCTTCCAGGCCGTGGGAATGGCTTGTGCTAAGGTTCTGAGCCCTGAGGAAGAGCTTAGATTTGCTGAGGACAGAGCCTGGTAGGTCTTAAGGTGGATACGTTCATCTGAGGGTCTTGTGATCAAGGAACTAGGTGGTTCAAGGAGGTCACCACAGGTGGCCAGCCATGTGAACAGAGAAGGAGGGGCAGAGACTTAACGAGACAGCTTCATGAGAAGCCCCAAGAGTGAGGGGTGATATGGGCCAGGACATGCAAATGATAGAGGACCCCAACACAATGCTAGAGTAGCATATCATATGTTCCTGTTGTTTTGGTGTTGTTTTGTTTTGTTTTGTTTTTCCTGGCCAATCAAATGCCAGCTGTGCTCAGTGTTAAGTGTGTCTAGCTTGGAGAGGCAGTAAGTCATGATTGGCCTGGACCAAACAGCGCTCCTATTCCTGTTCCCACCTGCCCTTGAGGCTCAACACAACCATGTGACTAGCTCTAGTTAATGAGATGGAGTCGGGTGGCATCTGGATCCACAGCCACAGTTGCACCCATGAGGCAAAGCATGGTGTAGAATGAAAGACTCTGCAGGGCTGGCTTTGAGCCCCTGAGCTATGGACCAAGTTGCAGTCCTTTCTCTGGACTTTCACTGTGAAAAAGAACAACTGCTCATCAATTAAGCCTAGACCAGATCCGCCTTTGCCTGCAGCCTAATGCTTTTCCAAGGGATACATGACCAAGGTACGGCAGTTGAGCTGGACTGAAAGAAAGAGCCACAACAAGACTGATGCCTGTTTCTGACCAGCACAGGGAGAGGCAGGGCTGTCAGACTCGGCTCAGGCCTCGATAAGGTGAGATGCCTCTGGGCAGGCATCCAGCAGGAGGCTGGTGTGCAGGTGTGGAGATGGCGGGGTGGGGTTGATGTGTCGTTAAAGTGAGAGCCACCTGCCTGTGGCTTATGGCTGTGGCTAAGACTTAAGACCCTTAAGTGAACTGGAGAGAGCTGAGAAGTGCAAGCAGAGAAAGAGGAAGCCGGTCACCAGGCACAGCCAAGGTCAGCCGTCTGTCACTTGTATACAGACCAGGAAGCAGGAAGTAGGTGTAGCCAGGCATAGGTGGCACAGATCTGTGATCTCAGAAATTAGGAGGCTGAGGAGAGGGAGTCAAGGTGGCATGAGGAGTTCTAGGTCAGTCCAGACTGCAGAGTGAGAACCTGTTTCAAAAGAGGAAGCAGAGATGGAGGGGGAGGAGGAGGAGGAGGAGGAGGAGCAGGAGGAGGAGGAGCAGGAGCAGGAGCAGGAGAAGGAGGAGAGGAAGGAGGGGAGAGGAAGGAGGAGGAGGAGGAGGAGGAAGAGGAGGAAGAGGAGGGAGAGGAGGGAGAGAAGGAAGAGGATGAGGAGAATAAAATTCCAAGGAAGATGAGATGGAAGAGAAAGAGGGGAGAGAGGAGAAAAGGATGAGGAGGGGGAGGAGAAGGAAGGAGGAAGGAGGGCAAGATAGAGGAAGGAGAAGGGAACATGGAAATGGAGGAGGAGGAAAAGGAGGGTGAGGAGGAGGAGTTGAAGAAGCGATTGGGTTCTCTTAGCAGCGCCTGAGAGACAGATAGGACAACGTGTCCCATACCTCACCAAGTATGGGGTCCCCGGGAGCCCGCACACCCCGCACAGGGTCCATGCTGGTTCCCTGGTCCCCTGGGACCTGGTCTGTCCCAGGCAGATGTTATCTGGATTCAGAAGTCACCAGGCAGTGACTGGGGAAGTCAGCAGAGCAGCAGGGGCTGTCCCCCAGGCTGGGGCACCTCTGTGGTCACTGGGGCCTTCCCACTCACTTTTCAACATGTCCCATGAGGACATCCTCGGGATGAGTGGCCTCACCCACTTCCCCCAGAGGCTAGGGTGGGGCAGGAGGGAACTGGAAAGGAAAAAATAGCCATGGGCCATTCTGGAAGTTTGGGTAACACTAATGGCCAAGAGTGCTCACAGCACACTGGGAACTGGACACCTACTCCTTGGAGACAGAGCCACCCTGGGATAAAGTGGATGGTGAGATACTGAGAGGTTACGGAGCTTGCCCAGATGAGGTAACTGGGACTCGAGACAAAGAAGCTGAGAGACCTTGGATGAAGCCCAGCACTGGGCCTGTTCCCGCCTTCTGCAGCCTGGACCACAGAACAGACACTACTTAGTTAGCATCACAAGGACCTGCCCTCTGCTTCTTGTACTCCATAGCTCTGAGGAGTGGGGAAACTCAATACCCAAGAAGTAATCCCCCTGTTTCATCACGGGCCAAAGACTTTCCACGGGTGACCCTCATCACATCCTTCAAGGAACCGACAATGAAGCCGAGGACAGTTTGTGGGGATGGGGAAGTTAGGCCTGCCATGGCAAAGTGGGGTTTGCTACAGCCAAAGATAAGGAAAGCACAGAGAGCCAACTATGGCATCAGGGAGGACCTTTCAGACAGGAGAGGGAGTGGACAGCACAAAGGTCCCCTGGGAACCTTATAAGAGGGACAATGTCAAGGAACCTCACTCAGGGAGGCAGGCATGGCCAGAGCATAGGTCAGGAGACAGAGCAAGGGAAAACAGGCCAGAAGCAGACAGATCTCACACAAGGGGTCTTCCTGACTCGTGGAAGAGCCACAACCTTCCTCTGGGGTAGAAGAAACCAGAAATAACTGGGCAGCAAGTGTCAGAAGACAATACTAGGCCAGACAGGGCCAGTTACTAGCCTGGCCTAGGACCAGAATTCTACTCAGCTCCCTGTCAGAAGAGACCTTGCGGGGCCCTCTCCCCATCCTCCGGCTCCTCCCACCCCTCTCTGAAAATGGAGACAATCATCAAATCCTTGTCATCCTGTAAGAGCACACTGCACCCCTAAGCACCCAGAGCAGCGCCAAGTGCTTAGTAGGTCCTCGGCTCTGCAGCTGAGCTGCCAAGAAGGCTGTGGTGTGGGGAGAAGGGAGGGGACTGTGAAGACAGCTGTCCCCCTCGGACCCCACACGGGTTTTGTTGGGTGGATACCGGGCTCCATGCACACGGGAGCTATTCAGTGGGGGGGTCCGCTTGGGGACCTGATGTGGGTGAGTCCTGAAAACTGTGGGTTCGTGGTACCTCACTCGCCGTGGGAGTTGGACATGTGGCCATGGGAACTAAACTCTGCAGCTGCCCTCGAAGACGCCCTGTGTAGCATTGGACATTTGTCCACAAGGTTCTAGAAAGTGCTGTGGCTGTAGGCGCTAACTCCTCGTCTATGCCTCTGCCGGGCTGGTTCTCAAAGAAGACACCGGAGATGCTGGGTCCGATTGGCCCTAGGACCTGGGACCGTGGTCCCATCAGGGGCAGAGGAGGAGAGCTGCCTCCTCAGAGGATGGGGGACAGCTGTGGAAAGGGCAGAGTGGGCGGAGGAAACACTGAGCCCTGATAGTCCTCACAGGCATCATCTGAACCCTGCACCCCAAGAAACAAGAAGGGACCCAAGCCTCAAGTGGCTACAGTTTCTAGAAGATTCAAGCTTGCACGTCTGTCAGTCTCCTAGGAGAACTTGGGGGTGAGAAAGTCTGGGGTCACGTCATGCAACCTTACTTAGCACCCCAGTATCACTCTGTAGCTTTGGAAGGAAGGCCGTCTGACCCCCACCCAACACTAACTCTGGTTACCACACAGACAAACCTCCTCTGACCTTTGACCTACAGGAACCCCATCCCCTTTTCCAGATCCCATGAGTGCTTTGCTCACACCTGTGTCTCGTCAGCCAGACCTGTTCTGGTGTCTCTCTCACATGGACACTTGCCTCCTAGCGTTGCTTTCTGCTTGATCCAGGGGACAGCTCTGTCATTTGGGTCGCCACATGCAGATGGGGACACAGGGCGGGCTCCGTAAGGGACACTGAGCAAGGGCTGACTGAATGAGGTGGCTGGGGCTTGGGACCATCAGGTCTCCTTGTCCCTATCTGTATAATGTCAGCTTTGTCCGTGATAGATCTGGGCAGATGTACTGATCTCTCAGTGTGTGCTAGGGCTGTTCTGCCTCCCAGAGACACAACTGTGATCCAAAAAAACTAAAACACCCCCAGAGCAGGCAGAGCAGAGACCCCGCCCCCAACATTGTGCCAAGCATCTAAGACCTATACAGGACAAGGAAGTGGAGTGAGGGGTCAGACGGCAGAGCCTGGGCTATCTGAACCTAAAGACAAGGAAACGCAGAGGCTCGTTTCAGTCTGAATGGCAGACGGAAGAGCCGCTCCTGATTGCAGTGTGGAACCAGGAACCAGGAACGCAAGCCTAGCACCCAGGACATCTCTGCTCCCAGGCTCTGCCACCCACTCACCCTGCGGCCCTTGGCCACATCCAAGCCACTCCCCATTCTAAGCCTTAGGCTTCTCACTGGTGTATGACGCTGCTGACCTACTAAGTCAAGGTTCTAGAAATTTCTGCCAGAGTCTGCAGCTCCTGCAGTATCATTCAGCAAGACCTTCAAATTTGACTCTGATATCAGGTGACAGGAGGGACAGCCTCTTACCACCCCATACCCACCCTCACCCCCAGGCCTACTGGGGTCATCGAGAAAGCCTGCCAGGGAACGGAGGCACACTCTCACCTCTCCAGTCGCAGCTGCTGGGCCAGGGCCATGGCTGTGGGTAGTCGGAAAAGCAGATGGAGGGGGGCCTTGCCCAACCAGACCCAGGGTGATTTCACCTCTCACTTCCTCCTATGTGCATCTGGGAGCTTCCTGAAGCTTGGGGTGTCCCCAGGGCAGCCTTTGAGGAGGTCCCTCCCTGCCCAGCTTCTCTGGACCCTCCCTGAAGTACCTCCTTCAGGCTTTGAGCTGCCTGGCCCCACACGTCTTCTCAGCCACTTCCCAGCTGCACAGCAGTTGAGGAAGTAGCACCCTTGGGTGCTGGGCTTGCGTGAGGCCACTGGCTTTGGGGACTTCCTCAGTGCCTGTCTCTGGTGCTGAGCTCCACCCACCATAGAGCAGTTTTAGCCCTGGGTAGTCCATCAAGGACACCTGTGGCCCTGGGGACTTCCTCTTCATGTTTCTTCCTGAATCCCTTTCGAAAGCATCCAAGACCTGCTGTTCCTAAGGTCTGCGGGAGATAGTGCTTCTTCCAGGAAGCTCTCCTGGTTCCCCTCCCTCTTAGACTAGGATGTCATTGGCTTATGCCCCATCTGGTGCTCTGGACCCTGAGATTCCACGTTCAGCTCTCCCAGAGCTTCCATCCACACAGAGGCTCTCTCCTTACAATCTGCCTCCACCTCCCTACTCGGCTCTCAGAAGAGCCCCAAGCCCCCCACTGCTGGCTTCAGAATCCCCAAGGCTCTGTGGGCTGCCTGCCCTCCCACTCTCGCTCCCCTCCTTGCCGCCACATTCCCAACACTCCTCTCCTATCTCCTGTAGGTCTCAGCTCAGAAGCTGCCCTCTGAGGAAGAAACCTGTCCTCACCAGACCTCTCTGCCGCTCTCCGGGTTTTTCCCTGCAGCGAGCTCTCACCCGCGGGGGTTCCCTATCCCTGTGTGTTCCAAATGTGTGTTTGTGTGTTAGGTTTCTTCCAGGCCGGCACCACCACGCTGCAGACACCCAGATTATGTGAGCAGAAGTAGGAAGTTCCAGTCGTCCACTCCTTCTAATGCTTGATTCTGTAGGGAGCTCTCCAGAGCCTACAGTGAGGATGGGCCCAGCAGCCCAGAGGATGTCCCCATCTCTCATTACTTCCTGCCCCCCGCCCCCCAGCTCCACTCGACGGTGTGCTGGGACAGAAGGAGAGATGGCAGCCTGCCCGAATCACACTCCTGTCTCCCCAACTTGGGTATGTGGCTGTGGGGACAGGGCCTTCCCTGAGGAATCTGGAACCACCCACGTTTCTCCCCTTAAATAAGGGCTGGATTGGAAGCAGTCTCAGAGTCCTCAGGATCGGGCTCCAAGAATATAGAACTTTTTAAGACCCTTACTTGAAAATGTCCCCCTCCATCCTGTCATCCCAAGGGATCCTCTGGCCCTGACCCAGTCCAGAGCAGATGACCCTAGAGCCCCCAGGATAGAATCTGCCCAGTGAGGACTGCCTTCTCCGTGGCCAGGCAGGCCATGGGCTCCTGAGGAGACGAGGAAAAAGTCACAGGAGGGGACAGGAAAGTGGGAGAGGGACACACCACCAGTGACTGCATGTTCATCAAGGCCTTTGCGCTGCACAGATAGATCAGGGTGGCAGAGGAATGTAGAATGGACGGTCCAACCTACTCCCAGAGCATAGAAGTACCGCAGTCCAAGGAGTTAGCTGTTCAAGACAGGGAAAGGTGATCTTCAGGGTCTAAGATGAGCAGGAATCATACCCATGACTGAGGATGGAGACTGATACCCAGGCCTAGGGAACGGCAAACACATGTGTTACTCAAGATGAGGCTCCAGTGACTGGCCAGAGACCAGATGCAGGTCACATGTCCCACTGCTGGCAGGAAGTCCACCCTGCACTCTCATGTGAAGCTGGCTATCACAGCAAACACAGAAGAGGGTTTCTCAGCCGTTGGCCTGGGTGCCCGAGGGAGCGGAGGAAGTCCTCCAGCCACAGGTAGACAGAGGGAGCTAACGCGCAGGGTCAGAGCCTCAAGGCTAAAGCCCCCACTGGTATGAAACCCAGAGAAAAGCTGGCTCTGAACTGTGCTGAGGAAGTGTTTGGAGTCAGCACTACGCAAAACTGCAAACCAGGCGCCTTGGGCTTCGGAAGAATTCACACCTGAGGAGCTAGACATGATTCAGAGGCTCTGGCTGGGCCTCGGGGCTCAGGTGTCCCAGCTTTTGGAGGAAACAACCAGGGGAGCAGGGAGGGGTGCGGTAGAAGAGGGGGTCTGTGAGTGCAGAGGTACAGGCTTGGCCCAAGCAGAGGAGAATGTTGGTCAACAGGCGGTCAGGAAACAGGAAATGATGACATCGCTTCCACAAGAGAATGTCACATAGCACTAGTGAGAGACTGTGTCACAGCATGCCTGTCCTGGCTTGAAAACATGCTCGTTTGGGGCTGGGATGCAGAGCACTTGTGTGGCGTGAGTGAAGCCCTGTGTTCAGTCCTAGCACCAAATAAAACAAGGGTAAGGACACCTGTCATCCCAGCGCTCAGGGGGTGGAGGCAGGAGGGCCACAAGTTCAAGGCCAGTTTGTACAGAGCCGAGTACAACTGTGTGTGGGCAGGTACGCCTGTTTCTGAGGGTCTCTAAAGAGCCTCTGACGCCGAGAGTGGTGATGTCACAAGCAGAGCGAATACTCTTCTCTGATGGAGTCTTGGTGGTGGCCCATGCACACACACACACACACACACACACACACACATATATACACAGACAGACACACACAGGCACAGACACAAATACACACACACATACATGCACATGCAGACATAGACACACATGCACACAGAGACACACATACAGTCACAGATACACACACACATACACTCACAGACACATACATAAACACACACAGGTACACACAAGCATACATACACACACATGCACACACACATAGACATATACACACAGACACACACACACGAGCACACACAGACACACACAGACACACACATGTACATATACACACATACACACATCATGCACACACAGAGAGAGATACAGACACACATAATGATATACATACACGCACAGACAGAAACAGGCAGAAACACACAGACACACACATACACATATGCATACCCACACACACACACACAGATACACACATACACATGTAAACATGCACATATACACAAACCCATCACACACACAGACACACACTCAAGCACATACACACAATGGCAGTATGTCCTCCCACAAGTCAACATACTCTAAACCATTTCTCCTTTATTTTTCTTTTTTATGGCTCTCTCCCTCTCCCTCACCCTCTCCCTCTCCCTCTCCTCCCTCTCCCTCTCCTCCCTC
>NC_034606.1:43385971-43391519 GCF_900095145.1 Mus pahari | reverse complement strand
TGTGTGTGTGTCTGTGTCTGTGTGCGTGCGTGTGTGTGTGCATGTCTTTCATTTGAGAACCCGGAACACTGGGGAGGGCAGCAAGGAATGAACTGATTTGAGCAGCTTACGTGGGCTCTGCAACAGTAATATTCCCCAGTTGAGTTAGTCTGCCGCCCCCACTGTAACGAAATACCAGGGACTGGTGAGTTAGTAAAGAAAAGAAGCATTTTTAAACTTATGGTTTGGGACGCTGAAAGTCCGAGTAGCATAGTGCTGGCTCTATTGAAGCACTCCCTGGCTGCATCACACACCAGTGGAAGTTGTCACAGGGTACACGTGACAAGAGGCTCACACGGAGAGACAGGAAGCAAGAGCTGGACTTAGGAGTCAGGATTCACTTAAAAGAACACCTGAAAGCCGTCTTGGGGTGGGTCCCATTGGAACCATCTTAATTCCTTCCTAGGGTGGGGCCCTCAGAGAAATAAGGATCACCCACTGGAGCCTAGCTTCTTAAACAGTGGGTCACAACCCTATGTGAATCCCCCACCTGCTGCATGGGGTCACATAACTGTGGAAATCCCACACAAACAAATATCCCCATTGAAAAGTTTCTGACCCACACTCCACCAAAAATTAACTCGAAATCAAAAGCGTAATGGCCCTGGCGTTTCTGGCAATTTTATCGTGTGACGTCACTGAAGCAGCAGTTCTGAACACATGCACACTTTGCCAAGGTTGTGGCGTCACATTTCACCACGCTGATGATCGAGCATTGCCTGAAACATGTGGACTCAGACTCCAGGCGACGATATGTTATGAAATGCATAAGCCGTTTTCTTCTCTCATGGAAACACAATGGAAAACTGTGGCATTTCTTTCCATCATTTCTCAATTCATAAGTGTCAGACTGGGGTATCTCTGCATTAGTTTAGTCTTTGGTAATTTAAAATTTTATATATATATATATATATATATATATATATATATATATATATATCAAAGAACTGTTTTAAAATAAAATTTTATTGTTAGTAAATATTTGATTGGTGTACCTGTTTATGCATCTATATACCCAGGTCCTGTGTGAGAATGTGTGATTGTTAAAAGTTGCTGGTTTCGTTGTTCTAAAGTATCATTCAATGAATTTTAGCCAGGAGTTAGCAGAGAGTCGCCAACAAGTTTTTGAAATGGTTCTGAACACACTGTGGAAATCACATACAAAAAAAAAAATGTCCCCATTTAAAAGAAGTTGTTAACGGTTATAATTCAAAATATCAACTTGGAAAAACATTGAAGACATTTGATGTCCTGCAGGATCATATATTTATCCAAGATTTAATTAGTTATTAAAATAGCAAGAATGTCCTGAATAGCAGCACTAATATGCTAATTTAATATTTAATAATAATTTAGTTTTAAATAAATTTTAAATTTTATATATATATATATATATATATCAAAGACTTGTTTTAAAATAAAATTTTATTGTCAGAAAATATTTGATTTGTATAGCTGCTTATGCATCTGTATACCCAGGTCCCGTATAAACTTATTACATGTCAAGAGGCTGCTAGTGGCTAATTTCAGAGGCCCCACACTGGATCACCTCAAAAATGTTCTGCCACCACCTCTTATGTTCCAACACAGGAATCCTTGGGTGACAAACCACACTTAAAGTATGTCACCAACCTGCCTCAAAGCTGCATGGGAACAGAGTACCATATGCGGGCCAGCGCCCTGGGAAGGGAAGTCAGGGCTACTCATGTATTTGCTAAGGGAACCTAGCACACACCCTCCATCTCCCCATCTCCCTCCTCTCCTCCCACCTACTGAAAAATGGCCGGGTGACAGTTAACTCCAGCCTGTCCATTCAGACTGTCAGTGAGGAAGAGAGAGAATCGCCACCACAGTGCTCTGCCCAGTGACAGCATAGGGCTGGCAGCCATTTTCAGAAAAGGCTACATAGTAAACACTTGGGGCTTTGCGGCTGCAGTTCAGTCGTCATGGCAGGAAAACAGCTGTAAACAGTAAATCCCTGACAGTCCTCCAGTTTCCCAGACGCAGCCTTTGCTCTGTATTTAACTGAACTCACTCCAGAGTCGAGAGGGAGGAGCCATGGCTTCTGGCTGAGGAGCATTGAGGAACACTGGGAAGGTGTGTGCTCCATGGGGACACCTCTTGGCCTGGCTGTGAGATCAAGGGAGTTTCCTGCCACCATTGCTGTGTTTGTAGAGCTGCCCTTTCCTGCTACGGACTGGGATGCAGGACAGCACGTTCAGTGCAAGTCACCAGTCACACTGATAGAGACATCGTTAGTGTCCAAACAGGGTCCACAAGTGTGTAGGGGAGAGGGAGAGAGAGACAGAGACAGAGACAGAGACAGAGACAGAGACAGAGAGGAGGGAGACAAAGGGAAGACAAGCAAAAGAGGACCAGGGGGCTGAGCTTCCAGCCCCAACAGCACCCCCTGGGGGACTGAGGCCGTTTTGCTATCTTCAGGGGTTCCACCTTGGGTCTTCAGGGAAAAGCTGTCCCTTGTCAGACCCACACCGTGACAGTGACTGCTGGACCACCTCCCTTCTCCCTGCTGCATCCACCCCAGCCTATAGCTGCTCCTCCCATCATTAGGACCAGACTTGTCTTTGCCGGCCTCCCAGCCCCTTGCCCTGTGGTAAGCTACTTTCACCTAGAGCACCTGTCTGACCTCAGCTCTCAGCTGGGGCCACAGCTTGGGCCCTGCCTGGGCCGGGCTCTCTGCCCTGGGTGTGGCGCTCCATCCCAGAACCCTCTACAACTGTTCCTTGGCTGTCTTCTCTCCACTCGCTCTCTCTGGGTGTATGTGTGTGTGTGTGTGTGTGTGTGTGTCATCTCCCATGGGTCTGCAGTCTCTCCCTGAGCCAGATACATGTGCCACTGTCCCTGGTCCCTCTCTTGTCCCAATTGTCCAGAATTCCCTCACTAAATAGAATCTCCTCCTCAGGAATTCCCAACTCACTAGGCATCGCCTGGGCTTCTCCCTCCCCTTCTTACACAGTCTGACAGGTTGCACCTGGCCTCCTTTAGGGCCCTGCAGCCCTGTCCCAGATCACACTGCCCTCTGTCCATGGATTTTGTCAAGGGCTGTCCCTCGAGCTGTCCTTGTCCCAAGCCTCCCATCCACATGGCCCTCAAACCTTATGCTCCTAGATTCCAGCCTCTCTGCGGGTGGGAGGAATCAACTCTGTTCTCAGCATCGTTCCCTTCTCCTCCCAGAGCAATCCCCAGAGTGCCCCAATGCTGCCCATGGGAAACCACCAAATCTGTCCTGAGGAAATAAGACAATAATGTATTCTGAGTCAGAGCAGAATGGCTGTGCCCAGGGGAACGTAGATCCGAGTGACCTTGAATGACATGTTCTGAGTGGGAAAGGTCACACGGACCTTGACAGACACAGGAAAGGCATGAATCAGTATGTTTATAAAGCACAGAGGTCAGGACATCAGGTAGATGGTGGGGAGGGGCAGGGCGGGACGGGGCGGGGTCTATAGCTTCAGCTTTAGCGATGTTGGGTTATAGAGGTGTGTCAGGCTTATCTTCATTGTTGTAGATACATGAGTTGTACAGAACACATCTACGACTTGAGTAATAGAAAGAGTTTGCCAGGCAAGCCTGTGACCTCAGGACTCAGGAAGCAGAGGCAGGAGGATCAGGGTCAGCCTCAGCTACATACTGAGTTCTAGGCCAGGCTGGGCTACCAGAGACCCTGTCTCAAAATAACAACCATAACCACAGCCACCACCGCAGCCACCACCACCGCCACTGCCGCCGCCGCCGCCACCACCACCACAATGTAGTTAAGTCACATGCAGAGGCAGATAAGCAATGACTCCAAAAAGTGTCTACAGATAGGGCTGATGGGATGGCCTAGTGGGCAATGACATCTGCCTTAAGGCCTGATGACCTGAGTTGAATTTTCAGGACCCACATGGTAGAAAGAGAACCAACTTCCCTCAAGTTGTCCCCTGACCTCTACATGCACGCTTTGGCATATGCAAACACACACACACACACACACACACACACACACACACACACACACACACACGTGTAGTAGCTGTCTTAGATATTAAAGTAGCTGTCTTAAGATATTTAAAGAGACAAGGTAATTCTGGCTTTTCCTCTGTCCCCTCTTTGCACCACCACTGAGCTTGTGTTCTGAGTCTCTTAGGTCTTTCACAGCCCCCTTTGCTCCCTCCCAGGATGGTCCCTGGCCACAGGCTCTGTGGCTGTTCCTATGGGGTTTTTCTTCCCATTGATTTAATCAATATTTGCATAAGAAATGCGGGTGCTCAATTTACAAAAGCAAAGACCCCCCTCCTCCCTTCCCATGTCCCAAAGAAACCCAACACTCTCCCATCCATTGTAAAACCAGAGTAGACTCAGGAGAAAGTGCTCTGTGAGCAACAGGGCAATGTGAGGGTAATGCCAGACCCGGAAGCCCCCATTAAGCCCCCATCGTGTCACCTGATGTGAGTGTCCTGGGGGATTTGCACATGGGGGGGGTGAAGGTCCTATAGGGTAAACCCTGAAATTGTTTATTTATCTTGCTTCCGTGCAGGTCGGGAAGTATCCTGACCTTGTGAATTAGAAAGAAAATCTAAATAATCAATAATAATAATTTATTATTATTATTATTATTATTATTATTACTAGCCTTTGATTTCCATGTCTGGTTTTCATTATGATCAATTTCGCTCCACATTTCTCTGGCTGTCACTCCAGGTGTGAACTTTCTAGTGTCCTGGGACTAGTGTTTGTAGGATGGCAGGGGTCCGGGAGAATGGTGTATGTACTGTGTTCCAGGCTTCCTTGATACGAAGGTTAATTAAGCAAGAAAAAATAAAAACAAAGTCTAAGAGAGACCCTCACTGCAGCGGCAAGATGCTTCCTGCATTTCTTAGTTGGTTTTGTTGCTAGTTCTGCTACATTGTTCTTTGTTGCTGAACAGATGTGTTTTAATCTCCTCTTTCGAAAAGGAGAACCCAGTTCTCTCACAAGCCTAATGCCTCACTCATTCTATTCCTCTCACCCCCATGACTTCTGGATAAAAGAGTGGTCTGCCTGTTTACACAATCACATAACTTATCCAAGAGTCTATGTATGTCTTGTGATTTTTTTTTCCCCACGAATCAATGAATGCTTTGACTTTTCAGTTTGACAGTTCTTTGCTTTCTCTGCCTCGTGGTTATTGTTTTCAACATGTAAGCTCTCGGCTATTGCTCCGTGCCTGACAGCCTCCTGCCGTGCATGCTCCCAGGCACGGTGGTGTCTTAGTTACAGTTCTGTTGCTGTCAAGAGACACCACGACTAAGGCAACTTATAAAAGAAAGCATTTAATTAGTTTGTTTACAGTTTCAGAGTGAGTCCCTGACTATCATGGTGGGAAGCATGGCAGCAGGCAGGCAGCAGGCAGGCAGGCAGGCAGACAGACAGGCAGGAAGGCAGGCAGGCAGGCAGAGAGGCAGGCAGGCAGCAGACAGGCAGGCAGGCAGGCAGGCAGGCAGGCAGGCAGGCAGGCAGGCAGCAG
>NC_034606.1:43363911-43385640 GCF_900095145.1 Mus pahari | reverse complement strand
GCAGGCAGGCAGGCAGCATGCAGGCAGGCAGGCAGGCAGGCAGCAGGCAGACAGGCAGGCAGCAGGCAGGCAGGCAGCAGGCAGGCAGGCAGACAGGCAGGCACAGCACTGAAGCAGTAGCTGAGAGCTTACATATCATCCACCAGTTGGGGGCAGAGAGCAAGACTGAGTTTGCAGTGGTGGGCTTTTGAAACTTTCGAGTCTATCCCACAATGACACACCCTCTCTCACAGGGTTACACCCCTGATCCTTCCCAAAGTAATTCCACCTATGTGGGACCAGGGAATCAAATGGGGCCATCTCACTCAAACCACAACAATGGACATGGACTCTACGACCCTCTAGAGCAATAAGACCCCAAGCTAAATGCTTCCTTTTGTAAGTTTCCTTGGTCATGGCATCTCTTCACAGCAATAGAACAGAAATTGAGACAGTCAAGGAGGTGACAAGGGTCCTAAGGGACTCAAGTTCCACCCCTCTCATTTCAGAGCAACTGATGCTTCCTGGGCCCTCGTGGCCCAGTCCTCAGAGTGTCATCTGAGGGAGCAGCCAGGTGGAGGAGCCAGGTGCAGGCACCAGTGACCAGAGGCATTGCCTTCATTCTCTCAGCACTACTGTGGGCAGAACAGATGAAGTCGACTATGTACAAATAGATGGAGGCCCAGGACTGCCAGAGTGATGCTGCGTCACCTCCACCACCACCCTCAGCCGCCTGCCTGGCCACTCCTCTTAACTACCTCCTGCCACATTTCAGACTGTGCCACACATTCAGAGATGGACAC
Source organism: Mus pahari (assembly GCF_900095145.1). Classification (NCBI taxonomy): domain Eukaryota; kingdom Metazoa; phylum Chordata; class Mammalia; order Rodentia; family Muridae; genus Mus; species Mus pahari. The sequence goes on along the minus strand of NC_034606.1, from coordinate 43,384,858 downwards.
CTTGAGGTCTTTGGAGAAGCACACCTAGAAAGAGCCTCTCCCCTTAGAGACTATCACTTACCTAGCAGATGATCCTTAGCATCCCAGAGAGGCGGGAGAGGTGGAGCTCAGTGTTCAAAGTTCCACATGGCCTGGGACGTCTGGTTCAACTGCCTAGGAGCCAGAATCCTCAGTATTTTATCTAGAAGAGTTGCTCAGGTTAGCCTTGAACTGCTGGATCCAAAGAGTCCTCCTGCCTCAGTCTCCCAGGAGGCTGGAATTACAGACTTGTACCCCTAGGCCTTGCCTTGTGTCCGTGTTCTGGAAAAGTCCGAGGGATGGAAAAGAGATGCTGCAGGATGAAGCTGGGCTTCTGAGCAGCAGGAGGACCAGCCTCACAAGGAGCTGAACACCAGCAGCTTTGCAGATGTGGCACTGACTGCTATATAATCAATGGCTTGGTTTCGCAAGCCAGTTCTAGCATACCAAAAATCTCCTATCAGATCATAGGGAACCATCACCCAAGCAAACACAGTTATTATAAGAATTCAGGAATGCTTATGACTGAGGTCACGCTAAGGCTCTGAAATTCCCAAGAGCAGCCCCATACATTTCAGCTAACAATCACTGACTATCTATAAGAGATCACTTCCAGGCTAAGCAGCCATCGCTCCAGCGTAAGCATCAGGGGCAATGGCTCGTCTAAAATTCGGCTACAGCCTTGACCTTTGTTTACATTCCAAACTCGGTGTCCCCATTCTGAGGGCTAGGGGTCCTGGGAGCGGAAGATCTTTAGGCGAAAAGTGTGGGACCAGATGGATGGATGTTCATGGCCATGTGGCATGTGGTGAGGGAAGGTTTCCAAGCCCTGTGGACAAAAACGGGGTTGGGGGTGGGAGGGCAGGAAACGGGTCACCCATTTTCTGAACCCTGTACAGGTTTCAAAATAAAAGCCTCCAAAAAGTAATGTTCTCAAGATGGAGGAGACCTGCAGAGGGGCAGAGTGGGGCACAGGGAAGTGGAGAGAGAAGAGGCTGAGGCCTAGGGTGAGAGGGACTTTCAGGAGAGGAAGGTGAGGCTGTCCTTACTGGTCCGTTAAAGGCAGTCTCTCCTGTGGGTGACATACTACTAACACAGGCTCCTCCTAGATCCCCGAGGACCCTTTCTATCCCTGCAAGGGCTAACGCCTGGCACATCAGCAGGCCCCTGGACACTGCTTACTGAGGACACAGTGGTGCTAAGGGTTTTGAATGTGACTCACGGGAAGGGTCATGACCTCAGCAGGCATGGACTCCACTGCGGCTCAGAGCATTCGCTTCTGTTCATGGCCTCACCGATGCACACGCTCTACAGAGTCTGGTGTGTGTGCCACACACTGTGGTAGGCCCTGGAGCACAGAGTGCGTCAAGCAAGCAGGAGGTACAGCTCAAAGTCAGGGCCTAGGAGATGGTATACGGGGTTGAAAATAGAACAGGAATGGAGCTATGCGACAGGAGAGGGTGCAAGGTCCCTGTGAGCCACTCAGGAAGGCCTTTGATGTCACACTGGGGAGTCACACTGAGCTAGCTCTACCTGGGAGGCCAAGAGAAGCAGGGATTGTGGCCTCTGTGCATCGGCAAGGTCCCATGTCCTTGTTTCTACGTGGTGAACCTAAGAGACAAAGATGGCTCGGCTGTTGAAGTGTTGAAGAGTTCAGCAGCCATCTAACCCTGAGGAGCTGGGTTCAGGATCCCAGCGGCCATGTGAAAGCCGGGTGTAACAGTACTGGGAGCCAACAGGGAGATCCTCTGGGGGCTCACTGACCAGCTAGTCTTGGTGAAGAGATGCTATCTCAAAGCACAGAACAAACCAGGGTAAAACCAAAACCACACGAATCAAAGGAGGAGGAGGAGGAAGAAGAGGAAGAGGAAGAGGAAGAGGGAAACCTCGAAAACATAAAAATGAAAACGTATGGGGGTGGATTCTGAACTTCAGGGCGATTGAACAAAATAGTGGGTTTAACTGAAATAGAGAAGCCTCAAGTTACCTTGTACTATGCCCTTGTCACTTGTCACAGACTGTAATGTGTGTCTCCCTAGGTATCCAAGGCTGACCTTCTGAGTGCTGGGATTTCAGGAAGGTTCCACCTGCAAGAGATCCTCTTGCAGGAGGCATTGTTGGAGCGACCCAGTCTCCCACTGGCGCAGACCAGAGGTGCTCGGCTTATTGGTGCTGTTACCAACGAATTCTCAATGTTGGGGCGGTAAATACTTGTCATCCCCCCCAACTCCAGTGGATCATGAGTTCAAGGTTGTCCTCAGCTACACTGTGAGTTCAAGGCCAGCCTGAGCCACATAATAAGACCCTGTCTAGAAATAAGAAAGACAGAAGACTGTTCTTAGGGTAAGCTCGAGGAGTCGCTGTTGGTCAGCGGGCGTGTGCTCCTTCTTAGGGTAAGCTAGAGGAGTTGCTGTTGGTCAGCGGGCGTGTGCTCCTTAAGTGAACTTCTTTGGCCTCTCCCCACCCTCACCCCACTGTTACTTCTGATCAGCATTTTAATTTTCTAGAATCTGATGGATTTGACGCCTGGCTTAGTGTTGTGTTTCTTTGTTAGGGGACAAGTCTAAAGCATCCTTTGCCTGGTCTTTTCTTGCCACCATCCTGTTGGTGGTGGCTGGGGACCCTTTCCTGTCAGCTTGCCCATCTCTACCTCTACACGCTCCGTGTGAAGCTGTGTGTGGCTCAATTCTCTCTCTCTCTCTCTCTCTCTCTCTCTCTCTCTCTCTCTCTCTCTCTCTGCAGAGCTTTCTCATCTTCTCACAGTAGCTGGTCCACCTATTTATTTCTGGTTTCTAGACAGCCTGGTGGCCGAGAAGGCTCCTTGTCAGCAGGTTGGAGCCGGGTACTCTGAGCCTCCCCATGCTGCTCCTCGGAAGACTCAGCAAACCCGGTCCTTGGCCTGCTCCACCTGACCGAGAGGGACACTGCCTCGCCTTTCACGGCCAAACCCGGGACGCTGTGGCTTTGCCTCTCCCTGGACACCCAGGTCCTTTTAAGGAGTTATGCATCTTATACGTTTCTTAATCCCCCGACTAAATTTACCAGCTGTCCCTTGCAGCCAAGACATTGGCTAAATTAAACTCCACAGTGGTGAACACGGTGTATCAGATGCGGCTCTGTGAGCTGTGGCGGGGGCAGCCACACCCGACCTGTCCTGAGGCCTGGAGGTCAAAGAGCCTAAGGGGGCCTCTCTTTCCTCCAAGGTACTGCTGTCCCACTAGCTGCCATGACACTGTCCCTTTTTTCTTTTTTTAAACATAATATTTTTACTAATTCTTTTATACAATGAGTTTTGGTCCTATTCACTGCCCCACCCCCAGCATTAACTGTTTCTCTCTCTCTCTCTCTCTCTCTCTCTCTCTCTCTCTCTCTCTCTCTCTCTCTCTCATAACCCCGAGTCATATTTGTGCTGCCCATGTCCTCACGGCTGTGTGACCATTCACTGGAGTATGGCTAACCTACGAGAGGCCACACTCTTAAAGAAAACAGAGTCCTCCCTCTCACAAGAAGCCTTCAGCTGTCATTAGTCCCTAAGCCAGGTATTGTCATTAGTCCCTAAGCCAGGCGTGGGGGCTTGCGATCCCTCCCTGCCTCCATGCTGGAGTGGTGACCGTCTTCTTCTTATGCAGGCAGCCATGGCTGCTATGATCTCACGGGTACAATGGCCTTATCGTCTCTTGAAGATGCTCCTTTGGTCTAGCCCTCCCTGCCCTCTCTAGCCCTTACGATCTTTCTGATCCTCTTCAAGTCATGCAGGTCACAATTTCTACAGAGAAGCTCTACCACCAAGGCTCATTCATTTTTCCAAAACATTTTCTAACCATTTTTTAAAAAAGATTTACCTTTTTTTAAATTTGTGTGTGTGTGTTTGTGTGTGTATGTTTGTGAGTGTGTGATTATGTGTGTGGAAGTATGTGTGAGTGAGTGTGTGTGAGTGTGAATGTGTGTGTGTGTGTGTGTGTGTGCCTGTAGGTCTGTCTGTGTACCAACTGCATGCCTGGTGCCCAATGAGGCGGGAAGGTGTTGGATCCCCTGGGACTGCGGGTTACAGATGGTTGTCAGCACCTGCCGTGGGTGCTGGGAATCGAACCTGGGTCTTCAGGTTCAGAAAGAGCAGCAAGAGCTCTAACTGCCAAGTCATCCTTCCGTCTCTCTGACAGTAACGATGAGTGCTGCTGCTCTCACAGCACTTCGTGGGGCAGAAGAGCACCTGTGACCTTGTTTCATCGATGCGCACATGCGCGAGAATCCCACACTCAATGCATGGGAGCCGTAAGCAGAGAAAGAGAGAGGAGGGACGGGGGAGGCCATGGCCACATCCCTTTGAAGCAGCAGGAGATGTCTTGCTGATGAAGGGACTTGCATACAGTAGGAGCCATGAGGGGGTCTGGAAGACGATTCTAGACAGAGAAAGTAGTGGGGTTATCGGGCCTGAGTGAGGGACAGAGAATGACTGTACACGTGTCACAGGCCAGCAGGACTTCCCTCACCTGCCCTGTGGTGTGCGCCAGTTGGTGCCAGTAGGAGTCAGGATATTCTTCGACGGGCCGTGGTAAGTGAGAGGAGAGGTGGGGCCTGAGAGAGGGGCCATCTCATTTCCATGGTAAGAGACTTCCCTGTGTATTGACCTCCCGCAGCAACTGGATACACAAAAGTCAGTCATGGATTTGAGGGAAGAGAGGGCCAACAGGGCTGTTTCAGATTCCAGGCCCAGCTCTTGGCAACTGAGTTAACAGAGCCGCATGCATGTTTCTGCTGCTGCCCTTTAGAGCAAGAGTTCTCAGGCTATGTATGGGTGGGAACCCCCTGCCTCCAGGAGGTCAAATGACCCTTTCAGAGGGGTCTCCTAAGGCCATCAGAAAACATAGGTGTTTAATTGCAATTCATACAGTAACAAAATCATTAGGAAAATAGGGTTGTGGTTGAAGGTCATCACAACACAAGGAACTGTATTAAACGGTTGTAACGTTAGGGAGGTTGAGAACCACTGCTTTAAAGGGATACCCAGGGCCTTGCCTGCTGTGGACACAGTGTCACATTGTGAGCAGGTTCGACCTTTGTCCTTCTCATCTGAAGGGAAGAAGCCCCTTTGTCACATCTAGACACAGTACTCTCCTTGCAGCAGCATCCTGTGACCCTGTGTCCCAGACCCAGGCCAGAATAGGGTGGTCTGGCTTTTAAGGACCAGCCCTCGCAGATACCACACACCAGATCTGGCTCTCCACAGCAGGGCTCCAGAGTGGAGCTGCCCGCTCTCCCAGAACTGAGCCAAGCATGTGGCCCAGGCCCTGTCCCAGCCAACTGAGCAACACACGGAGAGTAATAGGTGTCACCCCTAAACACGCCCTTCTTCTCTGGTTCGAGAAATTACAGGCATGATAAGTATAAATCAGGATGTTGGACTCGGGAATGTAAATCACTAAAGCTTGGGGGCAGGGGTGGGTGACCTTTGTGACTGTCCTTGCGCGTGCCAGTAAATCCTGTGGTCCTGGGGAGAAGAAAAGGCTGCCATGGCTTCTGCTCACAAATCTGCAGGAACCATTCTTTAAGCCCCAAAGCACTTCCAGAGAGAACTGAGCATCCCCGGGCTGCTGGCTCAGCAAGTTCATTGTGCTCAATCTCAGGAAGTGAGGATAACAGCAGCCAATAGAGTACCCAGTGCTGAGCCAAGGGTTTCTGAACACATCAAAGCGGGGAGCGTGGACTGGGCTTCGGGAGAGATGTTGAACATCCCCAGGCAGAGGAGTCTAGCTTCCTGGGAAAAGACATCAGGCTAAGCACACACATGTCCTCTGGTATAAGATAATCTTTCTGATCACACACTGCACACACACAGAAGCCTGCTCAGAGAAACACTTGAAAACTATAAACAGGAGAGGAGACCAGTGGCTGGCAGCAGCTTTGATAACAAAGAGGGGGAAGTGAGTGTCTTAATCAGGGTTTCTATTCCTGCACAAACATCATGACCAAAATGCAAAGTTGGTTTATTCAGCTTACACTTCCACACTGCTGTTCATCACCAAAGGAAGTCAGGACAGGAACTCACACAGGGCAGGAACCTGGAGGCAGGAACCGATGCAGAGGCCATGGAGGGATGCTGCTTACTGGCTTGCTCCTCATGGCTTGTTCAGCTTGCTTTCTTATAAAACCCAGGACCACCAGCCCAGGGATGGCACCACCCACCATGGGCCCTTCCACCCTTGATCACTAATTGAGAAAATGCCTTACAGCTGGATCTCATGGAGGCATTTCCTCAAGGGAGGCTTTGTCTGTGATAACTCCAGTTTGTGTCAGGTTGACACAGTAAACCAGCCAATACAGTGAGCATCCCAGGATTCAGCTGTACCCTTTCCTGTTGTTCCTTGAAAACTAACTTCCCCATTTACCCCTAATTTCCCTCCGAGAACTTTATGAGTCTCACACTGCAGTCTGAACTAGGCTTGTTGACCAGATGGGCAGACATCCAGAGGAACCCAGGGAAGAAAGAAAAGAAAAGTAAAGATGAAGGGAAGACAGGGTCCCTTCAGCTCTCTTGGGAAGTACGGCCATCATGGAAAACAGAACTCGGCCTCTCAAAAATGTCAAGTGGAGCCGGGCAGTGGTGGCACATGCCTTTAATCCCAGTGCTTGGGAGGCAGAGGCAGGCAGATTTCTGAGTTCCAGGACAGCCAGGGCTACACAGAGAAACCCTGTCTCAAAAAAAAAAAATGTAAACTGGGAGCACTGGATGAGGAGAGTGTACACTAGTGACTATGTAGCGAGGGGAGGAAGCGGTGTGCCAAGGGGATATTTCCCTTGGCTGCATTAGCCACAAATTCCAGGAGACCACACCAACCTGCATCTGTGGATGGATAAGGGACATGTGGTCCAGACATACAACGGGGTCAACCTGTTGAGAGTATTGAGGAAAATGGTTACTGAGAGCTGGGTGGGCTAGCAGGCTGAGGGGGTTTGCCACTAGGTGCACAGATAGTGACAGAGGAATAAAGTCCTCAGGTGTGTATCTCTCAGCAGGCTGGCTGCACCTCGCACTAATCAGTGCGGCACAGCTTTCAAATTAGCTGGAAGAGAAGGTTCTGAGGTTTCATGCCAGAGGGGAGGTGAGCATAGGAGGATGTATCCATTGCTTTTCTATTGCTGTGATGAAATGCCATGACCAAGCAACTTTTAAAAGAAAATGTTTAATTGGGCTTAATGGTTCCAGAGGGCTAGAATTCACGATGGTGAGGTGAAGACACCGTGGGAAGAACAGCCGAGCGCTCACATCTTGAGCTACAAGCATGAGACAGAAAATGGCGAGTGGCTTTTGAAACCCCAAAGCCAACCCCTCTATCAAGGCCACACCTCTTAAGGCTTCCCAAACAGTTCCACCAATGGAAGACCAAGTAAACATCTAAACATACAAGCCCATGGGGAGGGGTGTGACTTCAATTCAAACCACCACAGATGGAAATAGCACATGCTCTTCGACAGCCACAGAAGATGAACACATGCCAAGGATCACCCCGTGCCCCAGAAAGGTGCACGTTTGTTGTGTATGAATAAAATATAAAGTAGACGATGTATGTGAGAGGGTGCATGCCTGTAACCCCACCCCTCAGAAGGAAGAGGCAGGGACCTCTGTAGTAAAGCTGTCTAGTCAGACTAGCTGTTCTGAGTTCAGCTGACAGACCTTGCCTAATTGAACAAGGTAGAGAGTGACTGGGAAAAACTCACATGAGTGTACATACTCACACACACACACACACACACACACGCACACACGCGCGCGCGCACACACACACACACACGCACACACACGCGCGCGCACACACACACACACACACACACACACGTGCAAATTCACATACATGTACTACTCACATGAGGGGGAACACAAGCCAGTCGGGTCAGCGTGCATGTGTAATCCCTGCACCGGGGAGGCAGAGCCAGGCAGGTTGGGGGCTGCATGGCCAGCGTAGCCTGATAGACAGGAACTAAACAACTCTGCCCACTTGGCTCCACTGCTCTGTGGTACCCTCCTCAGGGGCCACTTGTTGTGTCTGGGAACAGCAGGTGCCAAAGTGAGTCACAAAAGATGCCTAAGTAAAAAGATGGAGAGGGAGAGGGAGAGGGGAAAGGGGAGGGGCAGTGGGAGGGGGAGAGGAGGGGGAGGGGAGAGGAGGGGGAGAGGGGGAGGGGGAGAGGGAGAGCAGTAAAACTGAACATTCCAGCTCTCCTGTCCCTGTGGAGAAAAATCCCAAAGTCGGAGAAGCTGCCTTATCATTTCTTTTCCCATGATGCATTGCATGTTTATTTGGCCTTGATGCTAGACTCATCAGCATCTACAAGATGATAGGGAGCTACTTCCCCCTGAGCGTGAGCTGAAGCGGCAGGGCGGGAGCTGCCCAGTGCTCCCACATCCCAAGTGAGAGTCTACACGCAGGAGTTTCTGTAAGCGTCGTACAGTGCATACATCAGGTTTCATGGCTGTTGTCCATGAGTTGTTCAAAAAGCTGGGAGGGGAGACTGGCTGGAAGGGTCAGGCCTGGGTTTTCTGCACTCTGCTCTGGAGCACCTAGCTGATCTAGCAAGCAAGATGTTAAATGCGGGTTTGAAAAGTGGCCCTTGGCTTCTCCTCCACTGTAATGTGTGAAACAGATAAATGGAAGAAACAGAGAAATTGGGAGTTCAAGGTAGTTCCTTAGAAGGGTGTTTTGTTTTGTTTTGTTTTGTTTTGTTTTGTTTTGTTTTGTTTTGTTTTGTTTTGTTTTAATGACTCCCAACTCCAAAGAGAAACTGTTGCATATACCTCAGCGCTCCACAGGAAGAAGCGTTCGTTCCAAGATGAGTGACTCGCCCCTTCCTCTTCCTGTTCCTTCTGCTCCTCCTTTGTGGGCATGTCCATGAGCATGCGTGCAAACACGTGTGCACAGGCACGTACTCACCGGCCACTGTGGACAGCAGAGGACAACTGCCGAGAGGCAAGTCATCTCATGGAGAGCTCAGGAAGGAGGCTTGATATCAGTAGCCGAGGCTCCGCAAGCATTGCTCCTCTTGATTCAAAACTTTGTAAATTAAAAAGAGACGAGTTTAACAGTAAAACCGCAAAGCATACAATGGCAAGGTAAACTTGGAGACACTCTCATTCAAAACTAAGAGAAAAAAGGAAGCCCGTAATTGACATACATTCCCTCACACACAAGTGAGGGGATCCAGCTGAGGGCACAGGGCAAGAGACACCACTTCACCTTGAGGTAAGTCATTCCCTACTATGCACCCCTTACCTCCTGACTCTACCTTCTGGTCTCCTGGCTCTAACCTTTGAGTCACCTTTTACTGTAGCAAATGTCTCCTTTACTTTCTTCCTGTGAAACTGAGGGTACCAAAGACCTCTTTTCAAAAGCAATAATATTACATAGTTATTGGTATATGTATCTTATCTATCTACCTCCCCCAACCCCTCCCTGTGTGTGTGTGTGTGTGTGTGTCTGTGTGTCTGTGTGTCTCTCTGTGTGTGTCTGTGTGTGTCTACAACTTGTGGAAGTCAGTTCTTTTCCTTCCACCCTGCAGGTCCCAGGAACTGAACTCAGGTCAGTAGCCCTTCACCAGCTGGTCCAGCTCTAGCTCCTCAAAGCTTTTTAATGTGAATAGTCTCCATCTCCTTGTGGACAATCCTTTCACCAGTCGCTTGCCTTTAAAAATAAAAATAAAAATCAATGTGGATTTTTCCAACGACTCTTGTTGGGATTCCTGTGTACCACCAAAGTTACACGTAAGATTCCTGTGTACCCCCAAAATCTACCCACGTAATTCTTTCCAGGACGGAATATTTTGAGCAAGTTAGATGACTTAGCTATTTTCATGTCTCTGAGATGACGTACCTGATAAAAACAACTTTAAAGATCAAGTTTGGCTCAGCCTCGGCGGCTTCAGTCCACGGTCTCTCAGCCCCAGGCACTTGGGTAGACCATTACTGCACAGGGATGTGGGTGAGGAAAAGCCGTCTGCGCCCTAGATCACCAGGAGGCAGAGGAAGAGGAGATCCTGAGCCACGCCCACTTCCTTCCTGCTCCCTCTTTATTTCTTCCAGTTGCCAGTTCATGTGAGGGCACTGCCTATATCCAGGGTAGATCCCTCCGCCCAGCCCAGGGGAGGGCACAACCTGTCTGCAGAGGGATCTCCCTGCTCAGGTGATCATCTTAGGAAACACCATCCAGACACATCCAGAAGCAGGCCTCTGCTGTCACCTAGGTGACTCTAATTTCGGAAAAGTTAGCTGTGAAGATGAGCCATCACAGAAAACACCCTCAAGGTTTGAAAGCCCTTTTTAGTCTAGCCGAGAGGATTTGTGAGTGCTTCCGGTGTGAGTCTTCACCCCGAGCCCACAGTGCAAAGGTTGGGACTCAGCTGGGATTGCAGGTGTCCACCTGCACAGGCACAGGAAAGGCTGGATCAAGCTTATTCTATTTATTCACTAGTTTTTTATCATAATGGATCAGTTCCATTTGTTTTTGTTTGTTTATTTGTGATTTGCAATGTTAGGGATCAAGTCCAGGGCTTTATCTTGGTCTGGAAGTGATTTCTTGCTTAGACTGGATCCTGCTCTCTGAAAGAACTCCTCTATTGTTCGGACTCCCCTTGGAAGCTGAATTACTACCACATCCTTTTGCTTAATGAAGCCCTGGGTTCCATCCTTATCACTGAATAAAACTGGGTGTGAGCTGAGTGGTCCTGGTGAATGCCTTTAATCCCAGCACTCTGGAGGCAGAGGTAGGCAGATCTCTGAGTTCCAGGCCAGCCTGGTCCACAGTGTAAATTCCAGGACAGCCAGGGCTACACAGAGAAACCCTGTCTCAAAACAAAACAAACCAAAAAAACCCAGAACACCCCAAAACCAAAACAACAACACAACCTGAGTGTAGTGGTGCATAATCCAAGCACTCCAGGGGTGGGAAGTAGGGAAGGTTCAAGGTCACTTTCATGCTATAGTAAGTTCAAGACCAGCTTGGACTCTCTGAGACACCCTCAGTAAAAGACTGACAAAATTGGGCCTCTGTGGCATAGAGTCTCACAAAGGGCAGTCCTTCCTGCAGCCTCTGGTTCCTGACTCCCCTGCCTCAGCACCTAGCCCACCCAATTCCCCCTGCCGGTAGAAGCCAATGGCACAGTCTCCAAATTTGGAACCAGTCTCTTAGTTTTCTACCGTGGTGATTTGTGGCTTGAATATCAAGAGAGTATAGCACACACAGTTGTGTATGATCTGTTATGGAGGCTGGGGAATAGCTCAGTCAGTGAAGATTTTGCCTTGCAACCATGAAGACATGAGTTTCAGCCCCCAAAGTCCGTGGTGTGGGGTACTGGAGATCTGAAACCAGGCTCATTTGGAGCATATATCCCTTAAATCTTTGCCTTTCGTTGGTCAGTGGTGCTGAGCTTCAGGCTGGTACCCGGTGGGAGAGCCCCAGCAGGAACCACAGGGTACCAGCACTTGAAAGACAACACATGGATGTTTGTTTCTGATCAAATATTTGTTCCTTTTATCCTGATTCCAAGACAGATCCTACTGAAAGAGATTTTTGACTGCAGAAGCTGGGGCAGTTAACAAACCAGATCAGGCCTGATCTCCTGATCTCTCCCTCTCCCTCTCTCTCCCTCTCCCCTCCTTCTCTCTCTCCCCTCCCTCTTTCTGTCTCTGTCTCTCTCTCTCTCTGTCCCTCTCTCTCTCCCTTTCTCCTTTTCTCCCTCTCCCCTCCCTCTCTCTCTCCCCTCCCTCTCCCCCTCCCTCTTTCTGTCTCTGTCTCTCTCTCTCTCTGTCCCTCTCTCTCTGTGTCTCTCTGTGTGTGTGTGTGTGTGTGTGTCTGTCTGTCTGTCTGTTTGTCTGTCTGTCTTTCTCTGTGTGTGACTGTTTCAGTTGTCAATTTGATATACCAGAAGGAAGAAACCTCCATTGAGGAATTGTCTCCATGAGATTGGTCTGTGAACATAACTATGGGGGCATATATTTTCTTGCTAATTGATGTAGAGGGCCCACTGAGGATGGTGCCTTCTCTGGGCAGGTAGCCTGGACTGTATATGAAAGGTAGTTGATCAAGTCAGGGGAAGCAAGCCAGTAAGCAGCACTCCTCTGTGTCTCTGCTTTGGCTCCTGCATCCAGGTTCCTGCCCCAACTTCCTGTCTTGGCTTCCCTCAACAATGGACTGTAACCTATGAGCTGAATAACATATTTTCTTCCCAAGTTTCATTTGGTCACAAAATTTGATCTCAGAACCAGAAAAACAAACTGGAACAATATGCATGTGTGGTATATATTAACTTGTGTGGGGTACATATGAAGTCCATAGGAGGCTATCAGGTGTTCTGTTCCATTACACTCAGCATTGTTCCTTTGAGACAGGGTCTCTCAATTAACCTGGAGATCATTCTGAAGTCCTCATGCCTCAGCAATTCTTCTGTCTCCACCCTTTACAGCACCAAGGCTACAGGGCTCCCCACAGCCATACCCAACTTTAAAATTGTTACCTAAATGTTGAGTTCTGAACTCATGGTATTGAATTTACTGTCTTGACCATTTAGAACTTAGAGTTTAGTATTGTCAAGTATAGCCAATTCTGCCAACCATCTCATGTTACACATGGCAAGCCTAAGGTACAGAGCCAGTAAAACATGCCCCAGGAAAACGACAGGGCGAGAGACTCACACCCAGGATTGAATGTTAAAATTTGTGGAGCAGAGGCAAGAGACACAACTTGTCCTGCCAGTTATTTGGAACTTGAGGGGTTCAAGTCACAGACTGATCAGCCCTCATTCATGTCTGCCTGGCTGAACTGGTCGAGTTCCTCCTAATCCAGGAACAGGATGTTGATGAGGCTAAAAGATTTCTGGTTTTAATGCCAATGGCACTCATTAGGTTTACTTGGGCCTCTGGCCAGGAAAAAATAGAAGCAGAGGAAACAAGAGCATCATCCAAGAGTTGAGTACAAGTGCTACACAACAATAGAGAAAATCAAGCAGCTATCCTTCAGAAGGATGCCAGATGGGCCCCCAGGATGTCATGTTTTGTAGGTCAAGCAGAAGGCACAGACTTCCACTGTCGTCCACAGCAGTCTGGGGGATTCCTCAAGACTTTTAGGAACCTTGACTTTGGGCAATCTAAGATCTGGGACTTTGAAAAGGGAAATCATTTTAGGAGTAGCTAGCTTTCAAAGCAGAGTTGGGGATGAATAAAGACATTTTGATATAGATTTAAGCATCTGGGCTGAGGAAAGAGAAGCAATCAGAAGGACAGACAGACAGGTCTGACAGCATAGATGTGGGTTTCTCAAGAATGTGGCGAGATGCTCTCATTACTGGAGACATCAAACCATGTGTATGCAATAAAACGTGTAGTAGATTGTTATGACAAAGATAGGCACATAAAAAAAAACAGCACGGCTTCTTTATCATGAAGTGTCCAATAGCCATTATGTTGATAAATCATTAAACTTAAGGCAGAATCTAGTGGAGATTAATCTGTGTGTGTAAATCTTAGATGACAAGGACATAATGTCTTGGTTGTCTGCTGCACCCATAGTATTGTTCTAATAATGGAATAGCTTCCTTTTGCAAGAATGTTTTTAAAAAATTTATTTTACATTTTGTGTATGCATGTGTGTCTGTGGGTGATTATGTGCACATAAAGTCAGTTTCCCACATAGGCCAGAAGAAGGCATTGGATCCTCTGGAGTTAAAGTTGCAGATGGTCGTAAACTGTCTGTTGTAGGTACTGGGAACTGAAGTCCAACCTTCTGCAAAAGCAGTATATGCTATTATATGCTTAGCCATCTCTTCAGCTCCTTTTGGGAGAATATTAAGGCCATCAAGTCTTACAGTACAGCTGTTTTTAATCACTATAGCTTTGAGTTTTAGGAGTGAGATCTCATAGACTGTAAAAGAACATATTGATATTTACATGGTAATATTAAGGCAGAACACAAGAAAGCAAAACTTGTTTTTGTATTCTGTGCCCTCATTCACCTTGGTTTCAAAATGACCCCTTTGCATTGCATTAGGGAGCCTCCTTCTTGATAGCTAAACAACCCAACAGAGTTTTATTAGGGTTCTCCACAGGAGCACAGGTAAAGGGCTATTTATAGAGGCATAGGCAAAGAAAATGACTCTCATTCCCCCAGCAACCATTAACAGCCTATAGATCCTCAGAGAGGGGCGGGGACTTGTAAGTCCCTTTCTGCTCCTTGCCAGAATTGCACTCTGCCACTGCTGTTGAATATGATTCTCCAAGTGACATAGCCACCATTTTTATCAGATCACCTAAGCCCTACTGGTTGAATTTTAGTGGGTTCATATCTCAGTTTGTTGTTGGGAAGAAGGGGGAGAAACCCCTGGAAAGAATTCTTACCACAACAAAATACTGTGGAAATGTAAGAGAGACTGCTAGGGAGGGGGGTCGGGAAGGAATCAAGAGGTAAAAGGTTTTCATTAGTTTTTGTGTCGACTTGATATAAACCATACTCATCTGAGAAGAGGGAGCTGCAACTAAGAAGATGCCCCATTAGTGACCTATAGGTAAGTGTGTGCATGGCTATTGCTTGGTGAACAGTTGATGTATGAAGGTCCAAACCACTGTGGGCAGGGCCACCCCTGGGAAGGTGGTCCTGGGTTGTATGAGAGCAGATTGAACAAACCATGGGAAGCAAGCCAGGCAGCAGCACCCTCCATGGCCTCGACATCAATTCCTGCCTCCAGTCCTTGCCCTGGTTGCCCTTGGTGGACTGTAAACTGTGGAGTGAGATTTCCTGACCAAGTTGATTTGGGTCATGATTTATCATAGCAAATAGAAATAAAACAGGGCCTGAATAAAATCAAAACACATTATATGCATGTGTGAGAATGTCAAAATGAAATTCATTGTGAATAATTAATATTTGTTCATTTAAAACTTAAATGAACTGAGTTAACTAAGTATAGTCAACAGTCTTTAATTATTCACAATTAAAGAAAACATTTGCAGGTAGGATAGATGGCTCAGTGGTTAAGAGCACTGACTACTCTTCCAGAGGTCCTGAGTTCAGTTCTCAGCAGCCACATGCAGCTCACAACTGTCTGTAACTCTTGTTCCAGGCGATCCAACAAAACACCCTCACACAGGCATGCATGCAGTCAAATCACCAATGCAATGCACATAAAATAAAAAATGAGCAATTTTCTTTAAAAAGAAAAAGAAAGAAAGAAAGAAAAGAAAGAAAGAAAAGAAAAGAAAAGAAAAGAAAAGAAAAGAAAAGAAAAGAAAAGAAAAGAAAAGAAAAGAAAAGAAAAGAAAACGTTTGTGAGCAAAAGTGGATGTGGTCACCATGGATGTGGTCACATTTCGCAGACTAGCTGAGGAGCGGCTGGGGTCTGCCCGGTGTGTTCTCAGCCTATGGCTCAGGCTGGGTTCAGAGTTCAATGCTGGGGACCAGGGATCGTCAGCACCCAGCTTGGGAGCCACTCTCTCCCGTCAGTCTTTCAGAGTCATCAGCTCGCAGGCAAGTTTGAACATGTTGCTCCCTTGTCCTAGATTGACCGTCTCTCAGGCCCGGCCAGCCTACTGGGCAAGTCCCCTGACTCATCCCATCACTCACTGCTGCCCAGCACTTGGCTCGGCTCATCGCCTCAGAACCATAGCTGGGTTTCCATCATCGTTGGACCACTCTGAGAGTCACTGTTTGTTTGCAATACCATTGTGTAATTCAGACATTTGGGAGAGAAGCCTCGTTGGCATCTGAGAGACCAGAGCCTTTGTCACCCTGTCTTGTCTCATGTGGACCAGGCTCTCCCTGACAGTCACGGAGGGACCGATTCTTCTCATCTAAGTGAGCATGGATACCTGTCTGCCAGCTGTCTTAACCTTTGTTGGCAGCTGAACCCACCTTTCCTTCCCTCCATCTCTCCTTCCTTTCATCCCTCCTTCTTCTCTTCCTCCCTCCCTCCTCCCCTCCCCCTCCCTGTCTCTCTGTCTTTATCCACTTGCCCCTTTTTTCCCCACGTTTCTTCCTTCTCTTTCTATTTTGAAAAGATAATTCATCCCCCCTCCCCCCGTTTGCCAGAGCTGCAGTGATGAGCTGATAAAAACATGCAATCTGCTCATCAAAGGGACTGGTGTAATGGCAGGCATGAGGCCCCAAATGAGCTATTCTGGATCTGCCTAGAGCTTGCTCAGGACTGCCTCATCACAGATTCTCTTGGCTTTGGGACATGGTTCTAAGGTGCAAGCAGCCATCTTACCCACTATGTAGAGAGAATCTACCTGAGATACGGACAGAGTCAGAAGCCTTTAATGACACCACCAACGAGCACCTTGATCCAGCCACTCCTGTGCTTCCACTTACACAACCAGCAAACCCTCTTACTCTTTTATTAAAAAGAAAAGAAAAAAGAAAAGAAAATACATTAGTCAAGCTTGTTTCATGACAACAGAAAGAAAAGAATCTTGACTGTGTCTGTTTCCTATGGCAATGGCTTCTTTGTGACTGTGGGCAGCTTGCTTGAAACAGTGGAATGAGGTGTGGGGGTGGGGTGGAGTGCTGCCACAGTGCTAGACATAGCCTGAAGTTCTGAGAGCGTCCAGAGGAAACCACACAGTGGAGCCAGTTCAGATCCCAGAATTTGCAAAGATGACCACACAGTCGTTGTTTTAAACACCACTGAGTTTTGAGGGTCTTCGTTATTCAGCAGTAGATCAAAGTACTGACCAATGCATGACTTGTTGGGGCTGTTGTTAGAACTAAGCAAGGTGATGGTGAGTGTAAATTCCATAGCATAGAACTTGGTTCATAGAGAATGCTATTAAGAAACAATATGTAGAAGTGGTAATGACTTTTATTTTTATTATTATTAATTATTATCATATTTGTTACACAACTTATTTTATAAGCTCATTGAAGGTAACAAGCATGCACACATTGATGTCCCGGGACCTGTTATAAAGTCTGCATGTCTTAGTTATTCAGCTAGTGCTGATTCCAATTAATAAATGAATGGACAGATGGGTGGTGAATGAATAGGTGGACAAATGGATGAATCGGGGAATGGACGGACAGTTTAGAGCAAAGAGATGGATGGATGTTTGGTTGGTTGGATGGTTAGGTGGGTGGATGAATGTATGAATGAAGAGATGGGTGGGTGGGTGGATGATGGATGGTAGATGCATGGACAGATTGATGAATGGGCAGGTTAATGGATGGACAGATTGATGGATGAATATATTGATGGATGGAAGAAAGGATAGACAGGTGGATGGGTGGAAAGATGGATAGATAAATACATGAATAAAGGAAGGGATGGATGGGTGGAGGGAGGGAGGGAGGGAGGGATGGATAGGTGGATGGGTGGATGGATGGATGGATGGGTGCCTGGATGCCTACACAACAAATAGGAATGTTTGCAAAGTACATACCACAGAGCTCACAAGCGAGATTCATCCAAAGCTTATGTGGACCCATAATTTGATTGATCGCAAGTATAAGACTATAATTGTCACAAGACCTCAGAGAGATTCTGTGGGATGTTTTGGCAAGCAAGACATCTTAGAACACACAGGAGAAACTCGTGAAATCCCCTCCCTCATGAGCTTAGATGGCCTCCTGACATTACTGAATGGGTATTATTTGCTGCGGGTGTGGTCTCTGTGCAGAAGTTGTGGATGCTTAGACAGTGGGTAGGGGTGGGGGGTATTTCACACCCTGGAGGCAGAAGTCCACCATTAGCACACAGCAGGTTGTTTCTTGTGAGATAGACACAGGTGATGGTAGGTTGCTCTGGTGACCTCCCGGGACCTCTGTGTGTCCCACTCTTCCTCCCACGTGTCCCACCTTTCTCTCATTACAATTCAAGTCACTCTGGACCAGAACCCACTAACATGATCTCTGGTAAACCTGAAAGCTTCCATAAAGACCCTGTCACCTGACACAGTCACTGTTGGAAGCTTTAAGTGTCGGGAGTTCAAACCTTAGGAAGAGGGCTCAATCTGGCTTACAACTCTGGGCGCCATGATGATGAGAGGTGAATCTTTGATTGTCCCCTTGTCAGTAGGAGGTGGGGACACCTGAGCGTTCTGATGCTGATTCACGAAGGTGCTGTCCCTAGAGAGAACACATGTGCCCTCAATGGGGTGGGGGTGAGGCCTGAGCAGCTTGTGTGAAAGAAGAGGTGCTGGCCATTTTGAAAGCAAGATGGGAGTCCCCAAAGATGAGGGGAAACCCGCTTTGCTGCCCCACCCACCCACCCACCCAGACACAGGCCAACATGTGAACGCATACGAACCCACAGCGCTTTGGGATCTCCCTTCATCTTGCTACATGATGTGGTTTATTAGCGGTGATGAAAGAATCAGAGACTGGGGTGGCTGGTGAGGAAGACGTTCTCAAGTGGGGACATAGCCTTGCTAACTCAGGACACCCTGGTACAGCTAGAATTGTACCGGGCCTCCCAAATACATGCCCAGTCCCCTCCACAGCTCTAGCCCACACAGAGCATGGACTAACCACCACCCCATCCCCCACCCCCTCTGAGCACTTTTGAGACAAGTGGCCTTTCAGGAAGAGGTCACAGAACCCAGGTGGCCAAAAGACACTGTCACCTCAGTGTCCTTGGCCCTTAACTCATCTCTCTGGCCCAAGCCTTGGTTCCTTCCAAACCCTAGTGACTCTGAGACCTACCCAGTCCTGTCTACGTCTCCCATTATCTGGTTTTCCCTGCTTGTGTGGGGCCTTGCTTCCCAGAAGGCGTGGAGTCTGTTTGTTAACACATATACTAGGTAAATACTCTAGCCCTGAGCAATACCCCTATGCCTTTTTCTTAGGCTTTTAATTCTGAGATACCATCTCGCTAAGTAAGTCAAGCTTGCCTTGAATGTCCTCTGCATCCCAAGATGGTTTTGAACTTTTGATCCTCCTGCCTCAGCCTCCTGGGTTCTATGTTAGGAGTTTATGACCTCTAAGTGCCTTTCTCCTCTAACTCACTGCCTCTCACATCTTCCCTAACCAACTCCATTCTATATATGAAAACACCGAGGCCAAGAGAGGCCTACTGACTGGCTCAAGGTCACTCAGGGACAGCATCAGCTCTGGGTTCTCTTCTTACCTCCTGGGCTTTGGACCTCTGTGAGGAAGGGGAAGGGGGAGGGGCATCGGCTCAGGATCAGCCTGCTGGGAATGGGGCAGAGATTGCTTGAGTTAATGTACGTCACCCCACAGGACTAGCCTCATAAATATCACTGGATCTGCAGATCCACCTGTGGCCAGAGCCCTGGACCGCAGCAGCTCTGTATCCTGTTGCCTGCCACAGCAGGTGGAAATAGCGTGAACTAAGGAAATCTCACCAGCAGAGATAACAGCTGAATGCTTGTCTCCTGGCAGACAGCGGCTAAGAGAATGCTGACCCACACACACATTGGTCCCTGCCCTCCTCCAGGGGCTGGGAGGTAGAGTGGGCTTTGGACATAAGTGCACATGATTGACCAGGCTGTGTGAGCCTGGACGAGTGACTTGGCTTCTCTGAACCTCAGTTGTGTTCATCTGTGAAAAGAGAATAGGAGATTCGTTTGGGGAACGTGTCTATAAATGTAACATGCACGGCTGTGTCTTGCTGGAGGCTGTGAGCAATTATTACAGTCTGAGGGATAGAAGGGACAAGGGACGAGGTAGTGTGGGGATAGATCAACAGCCTTTTTGCCAGATGCCTGGTCTCTGTAACAGAAAAAAAATAATAAATTCAACAACAACAACAAAAACCAAGGTCTGGGGAGATGACTGTGTCAATAAAGTGCTTGACGCACAAGCCTGAGAACCTGAATTCAGATCCCCTGCAATCACATAAAAATCTGGTGACCTCAGGGGAGAAGCTGGGGTAGGCAGATTGCAGGAGAGCTGCTCTGACTGAGTCAGCGAGGCAGTGACCCTCGGGTTCAGTGTCTCAAAAGATGTGGAGAGCAATTGAGGAAGGCAGCTGACATCAACCTGTGCACACAATGCACACACCACACACACACACACACACACACACACACACACACACACACACACACAGAAGTCAGAAGGCAGTTCCGCTGCATGTGGTTTCTGCCTTTAGGATGCCTGTTGGGGGTAGGGGACTGGGATGGGAGTGTCTCAAGTCCAGAAAAGCCACTTTGAGTCTCAGAGAGAATATTCTCAAGAAGTGTGATGTCATCAAGCACAGTGGCTACTCAGGGGACCTCCCTCATCCTGCACAGCTATCCACTCCAAGACCCTCCTTGGTGACTGCTTCCTGGCCTCCAAATGCCAGGTCTCCGCATCCATCTACCCAGAGCCAGTCACTCTCCATGTGAGTCTCACAGTGCTGATACACCTCACCCTCTAAGCTTGCAGTGTCCCTTGAGGCCCAGGCCTCCCCTGCTCTGCACAGTGATGGGAGAACCGAGCCCAGCTCCTCTCAGCCAGTGAAACCTAACCCCAGCCTTCCCCATCAGACCAACCCTACCCAGTGCAGCACCAACTTCCTCTTTCCAACAGGACTTGGACAGGAGAGTTTCTAGTGCAGCAGGGGACTGCCCTTTTGTAACCCTCCAGAGATGCAAACCTGAGAAGGCAGCCAGTGTGACACCAGGTGTGGTTAGGGAATACAGGGGAAGAGCATCCTGTAGTGCCATGGGCTAGACTCTCTCAGTCCCTCAACCTGTGGGAGAAATCAGTTCCGGTACTCAAATGGACAAGGAGTCGGCGAGTGACAAACAGACACGAACACAAGGGAGTGTTGATCTGAATGTAATTTCTCAAAGTGAGCATTAGACTTATATTACAGAAGAAAATAAGAAAGTTAGGTGACACATCAGCCAAGGTACATTGAGGTTACCCGATGCTTAATGACTCTTTACACAAAACAGAAGAATGCATACATAAAGACTGGCAGGAACCAGGCAATGTAACAACTGAGA
>NC_034606.1:43285400-43363018 GCF_900095145.1 Mus pahari | reverse complement strand
TTCTTTCCAGCTTCTGGCTATTATAAATAACCAAGCCATAGTTCTAATTCTAATTTATCGTTTAACCCACCACCAGCCAGCTCTTATTAAATACCTAACTATGCTATTCTTCTGGGCTTGTGAAAGTATGTACTTGGGAGGGTCCATACTCGCTAACCTTTCTGTGAACAACATAATACTCTAGTTCCTTCTTAAACCACAGCCCAATCTTTTTCCTAAACCATTGTAAATTCCTGTATATGGGAGTGACTCAGCTGTATTCTAAATGTTTGTGGGGGACCTCCATTACCAGGGGAGCCCACCAAACTTTCTTCTGTTAAGTAATGTAGTCTGCCATACATAACTATAATAAGAATTCTAAACTTACTTTATTAAGTTTGCCCTGAAATTTCTAACTCTATTTAATAGATTGTAATGCCTGATTTCTTTCACTAGCTCTCTTTCAATACTGGAGTCAATTAATCTGAATAAGTAACATTCTTACTAAATTCTAAGCCCAGGGTCTGCTCAAGGACTGCCTAGGATACTGGGACACTGGTGAAGGCCAGGAAACAATGTTCAATCTAACTTAGCTATTTGTTAATTCATTCCTTGGGAGCACTTATAATAAAACCATACTGAAAGAAGCACCCAGAACCTCTTACCGACTATCACAAGGACAAATCTGGAGCATCCCTGCTATGGGAGGCCAAAGACTCTCCAGGAGACCAGTTTCATACCTGAACCTTTATAGACCTGGTAAATCTCCCCTCGTCTTTAGGCAGACTGAACTGCACTGTCCTGTCATAGAGAGTCAAAAAAGTCTTTACTGATAAGTTTAACCTTCTGATTTACACTCTTGTCAAGACTGACTAGGCTAATTAGTCAAGGCTTCCAGGATTAACTCGGACTTGAAGCAGAAGGACTGGGAAATGTTTTAGGATCATCTCTTCAGACTTTAGGACACACCACTTCCTTTCTAGCTGTGTGCCCCTGGACAAGGTTCTAAACACCTCTGAGATTCTATCTCTTAAAATTTCTGAGCTCTGGGTAAGGGTGCAGTGAAGAGATATGCCTAGATCATGAGACATACAGTAGGTGCTCAATAAATGCACCCTGGCAATGTAGTTCACCTAACATTGCTTACTTTACAGAACAAAAGGACATGCTAGTTGTCAGGGCTTCTCTCATGGTGGAGCCTGTACCCCCTCCCCACCCTGTCCCATCTATTGCTTTCATTCAAGAAAGAAATTCAAGAAAGAGAGAAACTTTGAAACCAAAGGAACCTGGGTTTGAATCATACTTCTGCTTTTGTGACTTGAAACATTTTGGCCAGCTACTCAGAGTCTTATTCCTTCATCAGGTAAGTGGGGAAGACATTTCCCACTTTAGAAGACACGAGGATGAACACTGTCCCCCAGTATAGAGTCTTGAAGGCCATGCAATTATTTACCAGCCTTCCTTAAGATCTTCCTCAAGGAGTTCTCCACAAACCTGGAATAGAGTCCAGCCTCCCTGGGCTCAGTCTCCTCCCACTCTCCCTGTGACTCCAACTTTCAGTCTGCCTTGATGAGATCAAAGCCCTGAGCCCAGGCCCTGACCTCCCTCCGGGTATCCTGAGTGTCAACACCAAGTCCTGGCTGCCATGTCCTCTTAGTTGGATTTGGGTCTGTGTCAACCCCGATCTTGGCCATAGTGGGCTGTGGATAATCACGATATAAGTTATAATCAAATCCTGGTGTCTTCTCCCTGAAGCCTGAAGCTGCTGCCCCTGGTCTCAGAACCTTCATAGACAGTCATGGCAAAACTAGTCATTTTGTGAGAGGTTGATTTTGATCGTCAACCTGACCTAGAGTCTGCTAGGATTGAAAAGAAAAAGCAGCCCTCTTCCAGAGATTAACCTGGGAGGTTCTGACCTAGATCCCATTCCCATCCAAGGATCCAGAGCGTGAATGAACTGTCGGAAGGTAGAGGACCTGTGGGAGGAAGCAGCAGGGTAGAGGTGAACCTTTGAAGGGTACATAACATGGCCTCTTCCTTCTACTTCTCGATGTTTCTTGGCCCCCATGGGTGAGCCATGCTACTTCATCAAGTTCTACCTACTACAGGCCTGGAACAGTGGAGCAACTAAATGGGGATAACACCTCTGAAACTGGGAGTCAAAACAAGTCCTCCTCCTCTTAGAGATGCTCTTCTTGGGTATCTGTCATGGGCAAAGGTGAACACAAGGCTGTGCCCACCTGATGTACTGGGCATGTTTCTTTCCACTGTGCTCCGAGGCCCCAACCAGGTTTCCCCACTGTGGGCCACCATCCAGTCTTTTCAGCCGGTGGTGGGGAAGGAGGAGTGGGGCTTCCTTACCTCCAATCTTCCATGGGACTCTGGAACTCAGAAGCCACTGCCAAGAATGGGACCCCATAGCTGACCACGTCAGCGTCCCAAAGTTTGATTCAGGATAGGGGTAAAGAGGGGAGACTTTCATGGTGTTATCTCAGACACTGCACATTCTTGTGAAACTTATCCATTCATTCCCATGTCTCCAAACTCAGATCTCATCCAGCATCTGCAACCCGACCCTTGGGAACCAGAAAAGTGATGCTTCTTTCTCCCTCCAAAGCACTCTTACCAGTGACATTTGGCATACGCCATCAAGGGCTCCTAGATCCCTCAAGTTCAAGTTTACCCCTTATAGCAGGGCTACACAGATAGGAAACTGAGGACTGAAGATGAGGCTTGTCCAAAGGTGGGCAATGCCTCTCCTCCCGCCAGACACTGACTTACTGCCTGGAAGCGCCAGCCTGGTCCTGGCTGCAGTGCCAGAGCTGTGTGCTGCAGACCCATTACACTGACACCACTGCCACAGGAGGTACCCCCACAATGCCTCAGGGTGTAGTAAGGACACAGTATGTGTAAGGGACTGAGCCCAGTCCCTTCACCTCTAGCAACCCCTGTTTCCATCTTTCCCTCTTCCTTTCCTTGCAAGCTTGGAACTGAGTGTGGCTGCCACCCAAGGTGATCATGGAAGGCTTCATGCAAGAGGTGTGCCCTGCTTGGACCTTAGTGCAGGGTGCTGTAGGGAGGTAGAGGCCAAGGGTTATTAATAGGCCTGGCTCAATAGGCCTGGATGGGGGTGAATGTGATACAGACACCCAGCACCGTGGCTGGGGAGTACCTGACACCGGAAGGGGAGGGGGCCAGGGGCTGGGGGAGCGCCACCTCCCAAAATAGCCGGGGCTGTAGACTATTTAAGTGGCTGTCCCACCACGAGTCTCATTTCCCAACAGGATCTCCCACCAGCCCAGCTTTTCTGTATAGGCTCCGGCCTCTGCTCATCCAAGGTA
The DNA here is from genome assembly GCF_900095145.1 of Mus pahari. Classification (NCBI taxonomy): domain Eukaryota; kingdom Metazoa; phylum Chordata; class Mammalia; order Rodentia; family Muridae; genus Mus; species Mus pahari. The sequence continues at coordinate 43,359,698 of NC_034606.1, read as the reverse complement.
AGCAGTAGCCTCAGAGGTTGGAGGATGGAGATGGCGGAATCAGGCCAATTGGAAGGGACATCCAGGCTGCCATTTCTCTAGAATCAAAATGGAGGTTGTGGAGTATGGGACCCCTGGGTTCTCTCCCAGCTTCTTGGGTGGCCTGAGTAAATAGTTGTCCCAAGGTTGGACCTCAGCTGTCCCTCGGATGAACCTGAGAGGTAGAGCCATATGTCTGCAGAGGTCTACTGGTTCTATCAAGGGAGCAGAGGGCAGAGGGTGGGAGTCTAGCACTCGGGTGAGGAGTTGATTGGCTAAGCCGACGATATGCATGCTTCGCTGATGATGTCCCAGGCTCAGCGAGGGGACTCGGCAACAGAGGGAGGAGCAGGGGGGTTGGACAAGAGCAGGGGGGGGGGGCAGTGAGAACCTTTACCATAAGAGCCAGTATATGGCTCAGATGCACTGTAGGACAGAAGTTGGGGCATGAGGAAGGGCTATCTAAGAGGTTTACAGCACACCAAGTGACACCAATAAGCTGACCCTGCTCTGCCTCTGCCTCGACACGGGTGGGTCTTCGGGCATTTAGAGACTCCAGGCTCACTATAGCACAAGGGTCTCCAGTTGGAGAAACAGATGCTGTAACTGGGCCACAGGATAAAGAGAGCCTGGACATTGAACTGTCAGCACAGAAGCCTGGCACACTGGAGCTGGCAGTCCAGCTGGGAACAAGGGGTAGAGGCTGAGGCCACGAAGTCAACTGAGGCAGGAGACATAGGAGCTAAGACAGCTGAAGGGTGCGGGACAGCTGGGGGGTCCGGAGTGGGCCTCATGCCCAGAGCTATGAAGTCAGGGGCTGTAGCCTAAGAGCCTTGGAAGCCAGCTGGCAGGCTCTGGCCTAAAGACGCTGACTCACCAGGAGGGGGCAGCTGGAGCCAGGCACTCCTAAGGTTTCCAGGAAGGGCAGCCTTCCAGGGCTCAGCCAGGGGAGACAGTGTTGACAGCAAGTTGTCAGGCAACTTGAGCTACTGGGCAGCTGGGAAGCTGTCCCTTGGTCCCCAGTATCATCATCACCCCAGACGCTGCCCACCTGCCTCAGGTCCCACATAGTGATTCTCCCATCTTTAACCAACACATGCCCAGAGAGAAAGGTTACAGCTCAAGGTCATTGGGGGTGGTCATGGGGGATTCAGCGTGACTCACATCCAGAACTCTATGTGTATGTCTAGTGTTCATACACTTTAAAGGCTGCTAGCCACAGTCTGAATCTTTGGGAGACCTGAGGGAAGATGGCAGCGTTGTACTCTGGTCCTATGAGATGGAAAATGTCCTGTTTCCCAGAGGTGGTACTCTGATCTCCGATCACAAAACATGGTAATCAAAAAGTGTGATCTGACTGTACTGCCCCTTATCCCCCAAATATGACCAACTTGAAAGGTAGATAGTTATGCCATGGGGGCCTCTCTCACCTTAGCCTTCCTAACAGGAGTTAGATGAAACACAACCCAGCTGTAGTGGCCCTGGAGACCAGAAAGTGTGAGGAAAGGGTCTTCTCACAGATAAACTGATGCCTTCCTCCTTGCAGAAACCAAATCAAGTTTCAGAATGTGGTCAGGGGAGGGATGGAGCCCAGACAGAGAGCCTCTGCACGGAGGAGGAGGAGGTCTGATAGTCCCGCAACCTCCTCCCTGGGTCCTGTGGCTCAGGTTTCAAGTTCTTAACATTCAGATTTTTCGAGGCATAAATTTGCATCCAGAACAGAGGGCAGGAGGGTACTGGAGGCGTGGAAAGACAATGAGTGCAAAGCCAAGGGGCCACATTGGGGTGGAGGCTGGTCAGCATCATTTTTCTCCCGCCCCCGCAAGAGGACATTGTCCGAGTTGAGTTGTCCAGATCGGAGCCTCGCTGCCTCCCGTATGGCCTTGACAGCAGCAGAACTCTCCAGTCTCTGCTGGTGGCCCTTTAGATCAGGAGATGCCCCCCCCCTCCGGCGGCGGGGTCCTAGGCGAGCCTCTGGAATGCCCGGACCCCATGGGCATGTGGCCCGCTCAGCTTGGCGGTGCGGTCCGGACTGAGCTGCTGAGCTGTGCGCGGAGCCGGGCGCCCCCTGGCGCGGAGCCAGGCCGAGCGGGCGTGCGCCTGGCGCGCGACACTGCAGCGCTGGTCATATGAGCAGAAAGGATGAGAACACTTTTTAATCTTTTCGCACTTGCTCTGCCCGCTCAAACAGTTGCAGGATGTCGATGACAGACGTGCTCAGCGCTGAGGACATCAAGAAGGCGATAGGAGCCTTTACTGGTGAGCAGTGCACACCCCCCCCCCTGCCTGGCCCTGTCCCCTTGCCCTCTTCCCGCGTCTGGGGCACCCCTCATCCCTCTGCGAAGCCTCCCCAGTTTCTTCCCTCACGCCTAGGTCTCCATCCTAGGGGGTTGGCTCCTTGGTCCTTTGCTTTCCAAGAGCTGCACGGACTGTGCTCCCTGGCTGAGTCACACAAAGTTGAGGGCGCAGAAGAGTGGCCTCTCCGGGAGGACTCATGAAGGTCCAGGACCAAGCGCGAAGACCAGGGGTGGGGGGCGTGGGGGGAGAAGCAAGGACGCAGACTTCCCGTCTGAGAAGTGTAGAAGGGTCTGCAAGCCTGGGCTTTCTCTTCAAGAGACCCCTTTCCTCGGCCCCCATCCCCGACAAGACTTTTCCCCGAAGGTAGCCCATTCGTGGAGTGACCTTTCTGCATCAGGCACCCAGCCCTGCCCAGCCCACTGCAGCTCCCCTTCTGTACCCCCAGCATCTAATCCTTTTAGGTAGTCCAAGAGAGGGGTACCCACTCAGCTGTGTGATCTCTTTCCTCTAACTCAGATGCTGTTCCTGTCACCCAGGGAGGGAAACTGAGGCTGGGATAAGATTAAAGCTGTACAAGGTCACCCAGTCCAGCCCAGGAAGAATGAGATCTGAGGTGGCCGCAGGTCTCAGTGCCCCTCCTTGGTGTGTAAGAAGACAAAGCAACTTTTCCCCCCCCTCCAACTCTGGGCTGAGGGGAGACCATAGTTCTTAAGAGTTTCTGAACTGAGAGGGGTACTCATCTGCTTTTTATATAGCTTCCTTTTCCTCCAGACACATACAGGAAGCTCCAAGAAGCCCCCTACCACCTCCCAGCACTATGATAACCCATTCACAGTGCCTTGAGCCACCTTGTCACCTTGAGTGTGAAATTCAGCTGAGTTTTTTTTTTTTTTTTTTGGAAGTCCTTCATCCCACCCCCAGCCGCTGGGATGGGTCTCAGAATCTATGCAGGACTTCTGAGTCCTCCCCTCCCCCTCCCATGATGTGACCTTGACAGAAACGTGTCCTGGAAGAGTTGGTCTTTCTGACCACAGTATGTAGCCAATGAGAGAAAGCTGCCTTTCCACCCACCCTAGCTAGCATCCATCGCATGCCCATGCATAGCCCACCCAGCCCTCAACCAAAAGGCTTCATAGAAATAGAGTTTTCAGGAGGCCGACAGTCTTCGCGTGGGTCATCAGTGTGTGTGTGTGTGGGGGGGGACCAAGAAGGTATGACCTTGGGCAAAGCATCTTTTCCTAGCTGGGCTCCCTCTGCCCCCCCTGTTCCCCACAACCATGCAGGTACCCTTTAATAAATGATACAACATCTCTTTCCCTGACTTTCCCGGTGCCCCTTCCCCTGTCCTTCTTTAACCTCCTCTTCCCCCCTCAACAGCTGCAGACTCCTTCGACCACAAAAAGTTCTTCCAGATGGTGGGCCTGAAGAAAAAGAACCCGGATGAGGTGAAGAAGGTGTTCCACATTCTGGACAAAGACAAAAGTGGCTTCATTGAAGAGGATGAGCTGGGGTAAATTGAGGATGGGACGGGGGGGGGGATGCGGGGCGGGGGAAGAACCTGGTGATGGCTCCCAAAGTTCCCAGCCACCCCTCCTAGCAAGCAGGCTTTGTTTTGTCCCGGGCACCAGGGAAAGATACTTCCTGCTTCCGGGAGGGTCAAACCCTCAGCCCCGAGTACGGCTAACTAGGTTAAATTATAGCCACTTAATATCGCTAATGGAATGGGGTTACTTAATAATTTAATACCAGTGAAGGAGCACGTGTTCTGACTGCTTCCCGCCACAAGCAAGGCAGGAGGTGTTCTCCTCAGCGTGTCATCGATTTCTGTGGGTCTGAAAGGCACCTTCACTGTTCTGGTCTGTGGACCCCACGCCTCTGGACCAGAACTGCAGCTAAGCAACTTCTGGGCAAGCCAGGGAGCCAGAGACAGCTCTGGGTCTTTAGGGTCCTTGGGGCAAAGCTCAGCGGAGACCGTAAGCCTGCATCAGCAGAGAGCCCTCTGCCCTAGCCCGCCTCAGCCACCTGCCCTGTATCTGATGACCCAGCTGTGCCTTCTGTTACTTTCCAGCCAAAACGGCTTTGAATTTTGTTAGAAACAGGAGGCAGAAGGTGCTTCAAGATGCATTTTAAGTAGGAACTTCCCTCAACCTATCCTGTCTCTCCTCCAAACTCTACCCCAAGGACACCTTCTTCTAGAACCTTCTTCTACCTACTTATGCGTGCCCAGCAAGTACATGTACACGCGTGTACACATGCATCCTAAGTGCTCCTCATCCTCCACATATCACCATCTCTAGAGAGCCTCTTAACTCCTCCTTCTCCATGGCTCCCCTCTGCCTCCTCCGTCTGGGTGTCCATCAGTCCATCGTACATGAACATGAGGTCTGTCTATGAGAACTTGCCCTCTTTTCCTTTACGCAGAAAGCTCATTGCAATCACTACGGTGGCCCCAGTATTTATACGCAGTTATTGGATAAGCAAAGGCAAGCGTGCCCTAAACTGGGGTCAACCCTGCATAGATGGCCATCCCCCCACTTCACACCCACCAAGGCAAGCCAAGGCACACCACCAGGCCAACCCAGCTGTACACAGGTCTCCCACCACCTGCCGCCTGTCCCCGCCTCCCTGGCCCGGCGAGGATGCCAGCCCACCGTCCAGCGAGGTTCTGCCGGTGACCTTGACCTGACCGCCCTTCCTCCCCTTATTCTCCCCCCAGGTCCATTCTGAAGGGCTTCTCCTCGGATGCCAGAGACTTGTCTGCTAAAGAAACAAAGACGCTTCTGGCTGCTGGCGACAAGGATGGGGACGGCAAGATCGGGGTCGAAGGTGAGTAGCCGTGACCCTAACTCTGGGAAGGCTGGGACTCTGGCGTGTGTGGCTGTTGAAGCTTTGGTCTGTTGAAAGGAACAGGAGATGATAAGAAAAGAAAAAAGGGGAAAAAAAAAGACAACCCATAGGTCAGAGAATTCTGCCAAGTCTAAGTCTGCTAGGCAGAGAAACAGCTATATATGTTTTCCAAAATGTGAACAACCCATAAGGAATGCTCCCCCCCCCCACACACACACCTTTCACGCTGGGTAGGGGAATGTGGGAGGGAGAATTGGAGATTTTCCCTGGTTTTGCTTAGTTTCTGATCCAAGATCTGCCTACATTGACTGTGTGACCTTGGGCAGTGTCTGTCCTTCTCTGAACCCAAGGCTCATGTCTGTAACCAGAGGAGATAGGCCCACTCACTGATCGATCCCCCCCCCCCGCCCCCAGGACCCTCAGGCCCTTGTAGTGTCAGATTCCAAGGATGGAAATTCCTTATCTACTGCCCTCCCTGGCGTCTCACCCTGGTGTTCTGTAACCTCAGATAGGTTTTTTTTTTGGCTTCATTCTAATTCCTTCCACCATCCACCTTCGTAGGAGAGTCAGGAAAGAACCAGCCTCCCCACCCCCACCCCAGCACCCAACTCCCAGCTGGGAGTTAGGATGTGCACTAAAGACTTCTGCAGCTTTGCTCTGAGCCCAGGCACGGGTCTGCTGGCCCACTACCCCACGTCCTTATCTGGTCAGCCTGTCTGGCGGCGGCGTGTGGGGCACATTCCAGAACTGTCGGCTTCCTTAGCTTCGTGACACTTTGCAGAGGGGCCATGAGGGTGATCATGGCCTCGGCCTGGTTCAGAGAGCTAGGACACGGGGTGTGACAAAGCTCAGCATGCTCTGGGGCTCAGACCCCAGCCTTTTCTAGGGTCTCTCTAGTCAAGTAACTTTGGCAGGACGCAGCACTTTCGTCTCTGGGGAAACGATGGTTCTCCTCTTATGAGGAATCCATGTGCTAATGTGTAAAGTGCTTAGGACAGGACCAGGCAGAGTATATAGCAAGTGCCTTCTGAGTGCCTGTTAACTGAAAAAAAGAGGGGAGGGGCCTAGAGAACACTTGCTCTTCAACTCCCCCGGGGTCTATTGGCGAATTGAAGCAGGTATTAGTGAGGAGAAAGGCCTGACTCCCACACTCCACTTCCCTTTTGCTCCTCACCACAAGTGACCTTGGCCACATCCCCTGCCAGTCCATACCTAGGTTCTCTTGCCTGGCACGTGGGTTGTTGCAGGAGCTCACGTTGGGACCTGTAAGTGGTGTGGACACAGATTGCTTTGGGGGAAAAGTACAAAGTTCCAAAGGTACCCAGAAACTTATCGAGGGGTTTTTAATGAAAGTGAGAATGCAGTTCAGGTGCAGGGGTGCCTTGGCCACCGGACAGAGCTGTTCTTCTTTGGGGTGGCAGGAAGGAGAGACCTTGTGAGGGACCTGAGCAGACGGTGCAGGAGAGACTCTTAGTGCCTTGACAGCTCTCAGTGACTCTGCCGGCAGCTGCACTCAGACCTCCTTTCTCCTCAGTTCCACGCCAAGCCTGGCGTCCCCTGCAGCTCCGTTTGCCCCTACTCCCCTTTCTGAGATGTGGCTCAGAGCTAGAGGCAGGGTCTTCAAGCTGGCTGCTCCCGGCCAACCTAAGTGAGGAAGAAAACCAGGGCAGGCAGACCTGGATCCCTCCTGCCTCCCCGGCTCTCTGCCATAGTGGGCCTTACAGAACCAGCTAAACTCTTTCAAAAGACTCATAGGCAGTTTCCAAGAAGCAATGCAATGTCTAGCACCAGGTGAGAGAAAGATAACGAGGACAGGGACTGGCGAGACGACTCAGTGGCTGAGTGCTGGCTTCTTCTCTAGAGGACCCAGGTTCAATTCCCAGCACCCACATGGCAGTTCACACCTGTCTGTAACTCCAGTTCTAGGGATCCATTGCACCGGGCATTCACGTGGTGCACATATCTGTACCTACAGGCAAAATACCCACAAATATAAAATTTAAAAATAATGAGGGAAGACAAAGGCATAGCACCGTGTTCTGGTAAGGAATCCTTGAGCAGCAGGCCTATAGTCCTGAGCCGCAGCTTCATGGTGAAAACACCCATGAAAACAGGGGAGCACTGAAGGCAGTGCCCAGCGCTTATTTAGTAAGTACCCAATGAATGGTAGCTATGTACTGTTCATATTAGCTACATTCTGAGTATGGCCTTGTGTACACACACACACACACACACACACACACACATAAACGCACACACACAACTGGTCCTTCAGTCTGAGTTTGTCATAATTAAAAAGCTCAGGACCAAAGGATGTATTGGATTCCAGACACGTTTGGATTTTAGAGTATTCACATAGTGTGGTCATGATCCTGGAAGGGTTCCAGATTTCCATGCCAGACAAGTAGAGAGGTTCGGGCAGCTGAGACGTGGAAGCCAGAGGCTAGAGTGGTACAGGTCAGGGTCCAGCAGGCAGAGGTAAGTCCAGGCACACCCTAGCACCCGTGAACCCACTGAGGCAGGGATGGTTAGGGAAGTTTTTGAGACTGGTTTTTCCAGGAGCCATCACAAGCTACTCCCTAGGTGTAGTGTGTCTCGGGCTGGAGCTGGGCTGTATGGTGTCATCTCCTTTTCTCCCGGGATGACTGAGGACACCCATTCAGAAAAGGCAGCTCAGGGAGGCTAAGGTCACACTAGGTTCGAGATCTAGGCTTCAACTAGTCAGTCTATCTGACAGCACAGTGGAGACCTGGACCAAGCTATGGACTTCAGGGTCCTGGAGGAACAGAACAGCAGGGACAAGAGAGGGGATGAGGTGGCATTGTGTCATGAGGACCCAAGGGGCCTGTGCATCCCTAGTGAAGATGCACATGCCCACTTCTGTAACCCAGCTTGAAAAGGATTGATGCCGAGCAGGAATGCCATGGGAGGAGACAGAGTCCTTCTCTGGGGCCAAGAATGTCCTGGGGCCAGAGAATCGTGAGCTCCCCCTCTAGCCCAAGGATGCTTCAAGCTATGTTGGATCCAGGCAACTCAAAGCGCCCGCCCTGGTCTTTAGAACCAAGACTAGCCCACCATCCTGTCCCGAAGGTTCTTCTGCACGAAAGACCTTGAATCGGGACTTGGACTCAGCTCACAGGTAGCCTTTCCTGTGTGACAGACACTGCCCTCTGCTGTCTTCTTGGCTACCTGTGAGGTGGATACCATTAGGGCTCCCACCGTAGAGGCAGGGAGAGTGGGGCTCAGAGGCGAGGAAGAGGGAGACGGTCAAGATGAGTGTTGGGGTCTGCTTGGTTGCAGCAATGGCTCCTGCTGCCTGTTCCATACCTGGGATGTGGTTGGAGTTTAGTCAACGCCTAGCCTAAAATGGCATTAGATACTTACCTTGTGGCTTGCTTCTCTCCGTCACGCTTGGGTGTCCCTAAAGCATCTTCCTTTTTCCCTTCTTCTGTTCTCAGCCCAGCACTAAGAAGAAGGCCTGGTGCACAGTGGGAGAAAAGAGAAATTTGTTTAGTGAATGGATGGGAGAAGGGAGAAAGGAATGAACGCAGGGATAAACTAGGGAACGAATGACTCAATCAGTCATCCAATCAATCCGTTAGTGAGGGAAAGACGAAAACAGATGAATATGTATCCTGCAAGATTGCAGGAAGGAGCAGGCCCACCTCCAACTTGTAAAGAGGTGCTCTGCATGCACAGGGGATAGGAGCTTGTGGCCACAAGTGCTCTGGGAGTGCAGAGCCAGCAATGGCCGCTCTCCCCTGCTCTTCTTGTCTCTCCAAGGAGAAAGATGTTTGCATGGTTCTTTAAGAGCCCAATTGCAGGAAGGGAGAAGGAAGACACCGTTATAGCAATGCTCCTTCAGACTCTGGTATCTGGGGCAGCTACTTCCAGGAGGTTTAAAGACATTTATAGATGTGATCAATTGCTAATGGGCACCCTAAAAGGCTGGGACCCAGCAGGGAGGGGGAGGGGAAGCAGAAAAGGAGAGAGAGAGAGAGAGAGAGAGAGAGAGAGAGAGAGAGAGAGAGAGAGAGAGAGAGAGAGAACAGCCCAGCTGTGGCCATGAAGGTCAGACAGAGACACCAGTGTCATGGTCTCCTTCACTTCTCAGCCGTGGCTCTCAGGCTGGGCTGGTCCCTCTGGTTCCCATCTAGAAATGTTTGCTTCCCAAGTGGGGTCCAAGTACCTGCAGTTTTAACAAGTTACATGGCAGTGCCGATGGACCAGGGAACCACACAGAACTGGGGCTTCTAGAGCTGAGCTTGGAGGTCCCACCAGGACCCTGTGCTATTTACCTCTCTACAGAATGTGTCCCCAGCCTGGCTTTCCACACTCGATACGCAAGGAACACACACAGCAGATAGGGATGAGGGTAGCATCCAGCCTGCTTCAGCCACGTCTCCCCAATCCATCTCCGACCTGCACAGAGCTCCGCCTGCCGCACAGCTTCGTTCTCTGTGCAGACAGGGAGACGGAGCCTTGGGAAGCGTAGGCGCTTGCTTCTTTGCCCACTGAGTCTTAGCTGAACCTGCACACCACATGCCACACAGCCGGGCACCCTTGCACTTGTCACCCAGGCCCAGTGATGATGGCTTTGCTTGCTTTGTGCTTTGTGCCAACTACAGCTCCAGCACCTGCGCCCTGGGTTTTGCTCCTTTGATTGAACACGGAGTGACTGTGGTTGTAGGGATGGGGCCTTTCTGCTTCCTTCTGACGAAGTCCTTAGCGGCCTACTTGGGGGGTCGGGGGAGTGGTGATCAAGTGTCACAGGCAGTGAGAATCAAAACCAACCCTGAAAACATCCTGGCCTTTCCACCTTCTGGGTATCCATTCCCCTATCCACGCCTCTTGGCCTTCTTGCTATGGCTTTATAAGCCACCCTGCTCTTCCACTGAAAAGGAATTAAACCCTCATCCACACAGAAACGGAACTGTGAGATAGGGGGAGAGGGGGCAGGAAGGACAGGGGACCCTGTCCCACTGTGATCCCCACCTGTCTGCTCTGTGGGACTTGATATGAGGGTACCCACGAGGGCCAGCCCACCGCCCTTAGGTGGACAGTGTCCGGTCCTGTCTCACTGTACCCTCCCAGCAGCCCCCAGAGGCCAGGAGACAGGAGCCTCAGTCCTCACTGAGAGATGTGTAAACTGAGGCCCAGTGAATGTTGAGGGCTAGGGCATACCCTTGGTGGGATGTGACCTGGGTCTCCTTCGCTCGAGCTTCCTCCCTGAAGCCGAGCTGAGCATTTGGAGTTTTAAATGTTTCCGTACTTAGCAATCTGCTCCTCTATTCCCGGGGCGGACTTCCGCTAGCTCCGGCCTTATGCTTGCACTAAGATAAGATGGAGCAGGGAGAGGACACAGCGCTACTTATGTAACCGGCCTCTTGAAAAATGGAGCAGCGGTCAGGGAGGAACAAGACGTCCTCGCTCCACTCATCCCTCTCCTTCCCCTGCTAAGGCTGCAGCTGGAGTCAGAGGCAGGGCTGTTCCAATCTGTCTTTGATCAGCACATCACAGCCAGCCTCCAGCCTCCATCAGCCTCCTCACGGCCGAGAACCGGCCTCAGTTTCCCCACTTACATCACGAGGATCAGAGCCTGTGAGGACGAAATGGGATAAGGTAGCTGAGACCGTCTGGCAGAGAGCGAGTCCTCAGGACTGTTGATGCCACCTCCCTGTGGCTGCCTGGCTTGACCCCAAGTGACCCTGCCTCCTCATCCTGCAGCAGGAGAAAGTGATCCTGTTTGCGGCACCCATCTATAAGAAGCCGAGCCCTGGAGCTATTTTGAGGCGAGGTGAGGTGATAAACCAGGAGCCGGCCCTTGCTATGGTCATCAGAACGGAGGGAAGGCAGGCCTTCCAGACGCTGACTCCCTGAGTCTCAATTTCACTCGGGGCTATCAGCCTTCGCTGGCCTCACCTGTCAAGAGCTTCTAAATTTGTCCATCCCCACAGCACCCAGGACTGGGACAGCCCTAATTAGGCTAATTTCAGTTTCCTAAGGGAAGGAGGAGAGTGGCTCAGCCTCCGCTGCCTCCCTCCTGCCGTGCTCCCTTGTGTCTCCCTCTCTTTCTGATTGGATAAAGAAGACATCAGAAAGTGTCCTCAGGAGGGTGGCTTGGGGTTGTGCTGTCCCTATATGTTTTGCAGGAGAAAGAACGTTCTAGATTTTCCTAAAGGAAGCATGTCCTTCGTACCTCATCAGTAACTGACTTGGTTGTACTCATTCTGCATGCCAGGTGCCTCTCATCTGCATCCCGTGGAAGTCTTTCTCATGACCTTATTGCTGTCCCCATTTTACAGATGAGGAGACTGAGGTGGGGTTCTAACTCGGATTGTGTCAGGTGTTTACACCAGGTTGGCTGTTGGTGTTTGGGTTTCCTAACCTGACTCCATCCTGCTTGGCCTTGATTTGGGAGATTGCTGTAGGAGGTTCCCTGCCAGTTGTGCTGTGGAGGTTCAAGGGAGATGGCGCTACCAAATGCTACCAAAAAAAATGCCTCCTCCTCTGTGCCAAGCACCGTTGTGTGCTTCCTCAGCTGCTCTCCAGGAAAGCTGAGTGAGCTGGCATTACCCCACTTCACAAAGAGAGGCAGCACGGTGGCCCATGGCTACCTAGCCAGTAATCATGGAACAAGCCACAGGCCAGGGTGGCCGTGAGGTCATGGGAAGATGCCTCGGTGGGAACAGATGATGACCCACACTAGCAATGGGAGTGACATTGACAGATGAAGATGATAGACCCCTTTTACTGTCGGGCATCCGTGGGTTGGTCGAGCAACTTGAGGTATAGAAGTGGTTTGATGACAGCAGATTCCAGGAGCTGAGAGCTTTCTCTGCACCAGGTCTGTGACTAGGAGTCATGGTGCTAACAGGATGGACAGCCCCAAGAAGCAGCTAGTCTCCTGGGCTCTACTTTGAAGATGAGGAAACGGAGGCAGGAGCATCTAGCCAAACTCACAAGGAGAGGAGCTATTGGTCCCCATTCTCCTGTGCCCGCCACCCTCTGCTTGCTCCAAATGCCAAGTTAGACCAGGAAGTTAGACCCTTTCCAGCTGGGATGGGAGGGACGAGACATCTGGTCCAGGGAACCAAGAGGACGGCAGAGCACAGATCCCACCTCCACCATCCTACACCCAGTTTGCTTCTGGGACCCAACTGACAAATCTGTTGACTTAGACTTCCAAGGTCTCTGTCGGTCATTTGCTTTTCTGTGGGGTGAGAGGGTGTGTTTTAGAGGAGACCTTTGCCCGGAAAGCTGATAGTTGATTGGCAGGTCCTAAGAGCATCGCCTGACCCTGCTTTCAATTTGTCTACAGCGCCCTGACCAGGGTTCTAGGAGGGGATAAAATTAGAATCCCTGCTAAAAGCCAGGCTCTGTGGCCTTAAGGACGTCCTAGCTAACTCACAGAAGTTCCTGGGGTCTGATGTATTGGGCTTTTGGAAACCTCGCAAATCCAAAACATACTAGCAGGCTCCCAAAAGCCCAAATTCCCACTCTGGTGAGCCCTCATCAATATCCCTGGTCCTCCACCACTGGCTGTACCCCATCTTGTCTAGACCTCACCCAGTCCTACATAGCTCTCTTCTGATGCCAGCTCACGGGCAGGAGATGAGAAGATTCTTGCTGAGGAACAGTCCGGAGCCCATAATCCCTAGTGTGACTGTAAAGCCTTGCTCCCCTCTGAGATCCTGTGAGCAACACTGGGGAATTTTGTTTCTTCCCAGAATCTGGGCTGCTGGCCTGGTCATTGGTCCCAGAAGCAAACTGGGTGTAGGATGGTGGAGGTGGGATCTGTGCTCTGCCGTTCTCTTGGTTCCCTGGACCAGATGTCTCACATAGGAACTTTATGAGGTCAGAGGACAAATCACAGCCCTGTGGTTTACTTTTTATCTGACCCTGACTGCTTCAGCCTCTGTTTTCCTTTCTGTAAAATGGGAATCAACTGGGTACCACCCTTCACCCCGCTCTCCTTCCATCCATTCAACATCCAATGATTGTCACCTGAAGGGTGTTAGGCCACTCGGAAAGGGATGAACCAGGGAGATGGGGCGGGGGCGGGGGCCAACAAAAATAAGCAAGAAGATAAATAAGATCATGTCGTAATGTAATGCACTGAGGCTAATGAAGTCATAAAAATGGGCTAATGAGACAGAGCCAGCAGTGGCGATATTCGAGCCAGGATGTCTGTCACTCTATACCTAGGTTAAGGGAGGTCACAAATCTCCCCGGGAAAGAAGGACTATGAGAGTGAGTGAGTGTGACCGTGTAAAAACTAAACTCTAGGGTCTCAGTTTCCCCATCAGAAAAATGCAGTCAAGAGTGTGTCTATCCGTGGCAGTCGTGAGAATCCCATGAGGCAACACTCCCAGGATTTTTCCCACAGAGACGTTTGCTGAATGCCTCCCAGATTGTCACCATGGACAACACAGACAGTGTTAATGAGAACTCTAACAATGGGATAAAGACAGATCGAGACCCCTCCCTCCAGTCCTGCAAGCTCTGGAGACCCGTGGCTGAGAAGGCAGGCCCGTTGACCCGTGGCCTGGGGGAGATTCTGTGGATGTCTGAGTCCCCATCAGTGCTTCTCACCATTAAGTCCCAGGGCCTTTTGAGATTTCAGGAACTTCTTCACCTGCATGGACCCTCAGTGTCTCCACCTTGAGTCCCAGCCTAGACTTCCATATCCAGGGACACTGCCTTAGGGACAGGAGGTGTGATGTCCGTCTCCCAGGTCCCAGGCTTTGTCCCCTCACAGAGCCAGGACCAGGAGAGCTGTGTGGTATGGCTGATCTTGCTGAGGTCAATTTGAATATTTGAAGTGTTATTTATATTTGCACAATGTGACAGTAGGAGGAAGAGTCCCTTTGCCCTTCTCCCAGCCTCCCTGGGGTTAACATTTATGTAACCGCAGTACAGGGTGACCCATGAGGAGTGGCATACACTGATGTCCTGTACACAGACTGGGCAGCCAGAGCTGACCTCAGGGGGCTCTCCCAGGATCCTCTGGTGGCCTTTCAAAACTGCTTCACACTGGTCTTTCACTCATCTCTGGTTCCACTCGGGGAATTGGCTCTGCCTCCGTCCGTGGATGTGGAAGGGACCAAAGCATCCTAGAAACTGCTCCTGGAAGTGCCTAAACTGGTCTCATGCCACAATGGTGCATTTCTAGAGGCAATGGGAACTGGAGGGCCAGAACCTCAGGGGGTTCTCAGAGACAACAAATGGCGAATTCTAAGTCTACCCTGACCTCTTGGGTCAAACAGCTGCTGTTCAAAGAAACCGCCGGGCTCAGAACCTCCGTTCCCTCATCCACAGAGCAGGCTTGGTGACTAACAAGACGGTGGCAGCTGAAGCCAAGGAGATATTGTACTCAAAAGGTGCACAGCACACGGGCAGATGATTGCCGATGGTATAACAGTGTGTCGTTTTTTTCTTTTGCAGAATTCTCCACTCTGGTGGCTGAAAGCTAAGTGGCGCTGACTGCTTGGGTCCCCCACCTCTCCACTCCCAACGCCCCATCTCAGCCCTTCTTGAGGCCCTCCTGAATTTCTGTTCAGTTTGTTTGTGTTATTTTTTACTCCCCCCATCCTCTATGGCCCTCGGATGACGCCATTCTTCTGGAAAATGCTGGAGAAACAATAAAGGCTGTACCAATCGGACACCACCTGTAGGGAGGACCCAGGCCTGGCAGGGTGTTGGTTTGGCAAGTTTTTTGTTTTTTTGTTTTTTGTTTTGAGGGCAGTGGGGGTATAGTAGAAAAAGTGAGATAGGTCGAAGGACAACGCCCTGATATCTCCTGCCTGTTCGGTACTGAGTGCGCATGTGGGCCACCTCCTTCAATCTCTGCACCTTTCCCACAAGGAGATGGGGGTGATGGATCGTCCGTCTTAAAGATACAGAAACTGCCTTTTAAAGAGCGGAAGGGAAGGGGCTGAGTCCTTCAGGACTAGCTAGATCGAAGGACTCAATGACACTCTATCAATTGCTTTTGACTTTGCTGTGATAAAATACCTGAAAAGAGAAACTTAAGGAAAGAACGGCTTCTTTTGGCTCTCTAAGAGGGTGCGGCCTTTCACCGGTAGGGAAGCCCCAGGAGGCAGGCTACATTGTATCACACTGTATCCACCAGTCAGGAAGGAAAGAGACCAGAAGAAACTCAGTGACTCTCTTCTCTTTCTTCAGCCTGGGACTCCAGACCATTGGGTGGCGCTGGCCACATTTAAAGTGGGTCTTCCTACCTCAGGCTCATCTACAAACTCCCACAGCAGCATGCCCATAAATTTATTTCCTAGATGATTCTAGGTTCCCATCAAGTTGGCAAGATGAACCGTTACACAAATACACACAAAAGCGAGCCCTTCCTTGCTTGTCTCTGAGCACTGCCTCCCTTCCTGCTAAAACAGTGGCCGGGTCAGGCATTCCTCCCAGAGCTAGCAGGACTCCCGGGAAATTCAAGGCATGCATACAGCAAGACCAGCGGATGCAGGCTCCTCCTGCCCCATCACTCTCTCCCCCACCCCCACCAAGGGCCCAAACTCAGCTGCACCATTAGCCTTGCTAAGGTATCAGGAGCATGTTTGCGGAGACCTTTGCAGAATGTCATTTGCAGCAGCCCTGCAAGGAATGCACTGTCACAACACGCCCTGGTGGTCGAAGAACATGGGACTGGGGGAAGTGAAGTGTTTCTCTAGGGTCACACAGACAGAAACAATAAAACCACGACCCCCCAAATCACTCTCAGATTCTTGTGCCCCTTGACAACTACATCCTGATGAAGGGCCCTGGGCTGGCCACTTTGGGTCATGCATCCTCAGAAACGAGGGTCAGCCACCCAGCTTGATCCTGTGGGAAAGGAGGAAAGATCCTTTTTGGAGATCTGAAGCTAGGGCAGGTGGTGAGTGAGCAGATGGCAACATGGCAACATGGCAGCCCTAAACAGTGGGAGTCGGCCCCGAGAGAAGGTCCCCTTCCGTGCTGCATGTGGGAGGAGGGACTGGAGCTTCCTTCCCTATGCTCTGGATGGATGCGCAGGCTGTAGAGTAGCACCCAGGTAGAATAAGCAGGGCAAGGCCTTGGGGGAGACCCAGAACAGCCCTGTGCCGATGTGCCCAGGCATGTCTCAGTGGCCAGAGGCAGAGGGCACCAGTGCGTGTGAGCGCACAGGCACATGTGGAGACAGCTGGGGCAGTGGTCAGGGCCAGGGCTGAGCGGACCCGGGTTTCCCTGAGGTCCTCAGAGTTTACCCAGGTTTATCCATGAAGTCCTCAGAGTTTTCCGCTCAGACCCTGAGATAAAAGCGGGGAGCGCCCCTGTGTGGAACCACAAGAAACACAGGGGACCTCCAATACGGACTTTGTCTCCCAAAGCTGTTCCTCCCCGGCCACTGACATATTTATATGCTGGTACATATGCTGGCCATGTGGAGGTGGGCTGTCTCGTGCCCGGCTCTGAGAGACACTGATGGGACCCTGGCGGTCTCTGAACCACCGTGGTGGTCTAGCTTGTCTCCTGCCCTTTTCTCTCTGCTACAGCTGCACACTTGGAGTAGAGGGTGCTTTCTACAACACAGGTCAGGTCACCGTGTTAGCTAGAAAGTGAGGGATTGCTCAGTCTGTTGAAAGAAACCGCAGCTCTGGATACAACTTCAGGGTAGCCCGGCCTTCCCTGTTCCTGCCTCCTCAGCGGGGGCTCCACCTGGCTCTTCAGTTAGTCTAGGTGGCATCCCACTTGGATCCTCCCCCAAACCACCTGTCCTGGCTCAAAAACAACCGCCCTGACTTTTGCTCCAGCAGGCATCAGAACCCAGGCCTCTCCTGCTAGTGAAACGGACATAGGAAACAGAGTCCCATTCCTTTCTCTCAGAGGCCACGGGATCCCTGGAGGCAGGGGATTCTTGTGGGCTCCCCACTAGAGGCCAGGACTAATCCTACGGAAGTGCAGGGAGCCATCCATTGGGACACATAGGCACCACGGGAGCTCATCGAGCTCTGACTCAGTAAGCACAGAAGAGGCTGAGGGCTTTGCCTGGCGTGCATATCCAGCATTGCATGCACACATCGCATGCTTTGAAAAGCAAAGACAGATGGGCAGAGACGACCAGGGGAATGACTTTAAGCCTCTTTGTGACTCTCCTTCCCATGGGGCCTCGTCTACAGAGATCTAGTAGCTCACCAAGGAAGGAGGACTGGAGAGGGACCCTCCCTCCTTAACACCCTCCTCAGTAGACCCTATCACTGGGCTCTGAGGCCCCCCGGTGACCCAGCCAGAATGCTTCTATCATCACCCTTTGCACCCTGTTTGTATTCCCTCCCCCCAGATGAACAGGACCCAATTTCCCTTTCCTAAGCTCATGGGAGCTTCCTGGTCCCCTCCACCTGCTCCCATCAAGACTGAGTTGGGAGTTGGAAGGAGGGTACTCAACTGGGAAAAGCTGCCAAGCCAAGTGGCTTTTGTAGTGTCTCCCTAAACATTAACAGTGGGGAGTGACCTAAGCACCCAGGCCCACAGTGTCTCAGGACAGGAGGCAGTTGGTGGGGACACCGGAGGGAGCCAGAGTGATCAGGAAGGAGAGCAGAGGTGGACATGGCTGGCTGGGGATCCCCGGAATCCCGGGCTTGGAGACTCAACCACCGCTGCCTCGCTGGAGATGGACAGACTGGTTTCCAAAGCTGCCTCTTCTTCTGCACACCCACCAGGTCTCAGGAGGCTTTGTGCTGCTATCCATTATGATCCAAATGTCCCATCCCTCCAGAGCTCCTGGTGGAGTCTAATCAGCAGTTCAGTAAATTAAGAGATAGGGCTGGCAGTCCCGGGAGGCATGCTTGCTAAATAGGCTCAAAGGACAGATCCTGGGAAGATGGTTGCTGATAAAAACATTTAATGTGGAAACCGGAGACATGAGTTTGATTCCTAGCACATAGAAGTAGATGTAGGTGTAGGTGTAGGTGTAGGTGTAGGTGTAGGTGTAGGTGTAGGTGTAGGTGTAGATATATAGATATAAATGTCTGGCATGGTGTCGCACACCTGTAATCCCAGCCCTGGCAAGGCTGACACGGGAGGTCCTCTGGGGCTGGCTTACTAGCTATGCAGAAGCTAGGTGAGCTCCAGGTTCAGTGAGGATTCCTACCTCAAAAAGTAAGAAAGCAAAGGGCTGGAGAGACGCTTCTGAGGTAAAGAGCGCTGGCTGTCCTTCCAGAGGACCTGGGTTGGATTTCCAGCACACACATGGTGGCTCACAATCACCTGTGACTCCAGTTCCAGAGGATCTGATGCCTTCTTCTGACTACTGTGGGCACCAGGCATGTACATGGTACACGGACATGCATGTAGGCAAAATATCCATACACATAAAATAATAATAAAGTAGAAACCAATAAAAAGACACACAGAGTAGACTTCTGGCCTTCACACACACACATATATACATGTACCTATACATAAATATGCACACTATATATACACAACACAAAGCAACACAACAAGGTTGGCAAGACGGCTCACTGGGTAATGGTGCATGCTGCCAAGTCTGACCACCTGAATTTGATCCACAGGATCCATGTGGTAAGAGGAGACAACTGACTCCTGAAAGCTATTCTCTGACCTCCATACATGGACCCTAGTACATGTGAGTACACTCACACACACAATAAACAAATAAACAAACACATAAATAATATTTAAAATATTGAAGTGCCTGTTTTTTTCTTCCCCACACGGAAGATGCCCCACTCATGAAGCAGAGACCTCAGCTGAATGCTGAGGGAGGGTCTTGTGCACTACGCGTGTTCAGATGGTGATGTCTATGTCCAGGCGTCTGTTTGCAACCCAGACATTGGCATGGTCAAACATCCCTGGTCTCAATGCTACGGAAAAAAAAAAAATGTTTTCCATCATTTCTGATTGGTTAATAAAGTGACCAGCCTATGGCTGATCAGGAAAGGACAGGGGAGGAGGGAGGCTAGCCAAACCCAGTGACGGAGTCCCAAAGAGACCAAAGAGAAATACAAGTGGGAGAGGAGAAGAAGGTGTGGACACGTGGAGGGACCAGGAGGAGTCACCATGAGGTCACAATGAGAGAGCAGCCACGAGGACACACACAGACCAGAGAGAGCCAGGGCGAGACTCAGATGCAGGTCAAGGGCCACGTTGCTGGGAAAGAGGCAGCCTTAGAGGATTAGAATAGCTCAGAACATGTCTAGCTTCCTGCTGCCGGCTTGTTAATAAATCTACTAGGTGTCTGTGTTAATTATTTGGAAGCTAAACCGAGCTTGAGAATGCATGGAAACGCCCTGCAGTTATTTGGGAGCAAACAAGGCATAGAAACCCCTCCTCCCAAATACTATTACAGCTGACTCCCAGTCTGCCAGATTCCTGACCTTGAATTTCCAGCCTTCAGGACAGTGAGAAGCCCACACACAAGCTGCCAAATGTTAAGTGTTTCCTAGAGCAGCTGGGGTGGACCAAGACATCCCCTCTTAGCCCATGCCACCGGCGCCCAAGGACAAGTCTATTTTACACACGAGAAAAGGAAGATTCTGGGAAATTGGGTGAGTTCCCCAAACCACACAGCTAATACAACTGAAAATAGCAAGGCTTTTTTAGCTCGTTCAACCACTGAGCAGAAAAAAAAAAAATACAGTAGAGAAGAATCCAGGCAGAGATTAAATTATGCTTGAGGACGGCGCTGCCCTAAAAGCTGCACAGCCGCAGCATGGGAAGTGTGGACTCATGGTGTGAAGCTGTTATAGGGTCCTCCGAGATCCAGCACAACTCAGACACTAAGTCAATACGGAAAGTAAGAATGTTTTGTAATCGGGCCTCTACTGATCGGTCAGGGACACAGAGAGAACCTGGACGCTCAACCGCGAACCTACCCCACCACCAACCCCAAAGCCAGAATGTTACAGAGCATTTAATCATGAAAACCATAAACGTTTGTGCGAATTTACAGTTATGTTTTCCCACCAGACAGAACTCAGGGATAGGGCACTCCCCTAGGGCCATTTCCCTGTGTGATACATTCACCCTGTCCTCACTGTTTAGTTTATTCAGCTGTAGCATCCATGTCTCAACTTGCCAATCAGGATGTCAGAAACCCACGCACTTGTCTCTCTCTGCCAAGCAGGTTATCAGTTATCCAAGGAGGTCTTGGGAACCTAAATTTTATTTGACCCCTATTCCAAATGGAAGTTTTACTCAAAATGGCTTCGGTTTGGTTCGTTCTTACAAGGCAAGGGGACACCTCGAAAGACAAAGGTGAGGAGGATCACCCCATCTTCTGAAATGGCAGCCCTCGGCCACTGTGATTGCAGACAGGCCCAATGTCAGGTTAAGACACCCTGTAGGCAGATGTCCTTTGAAAGGTCAGAGGACCTCTAAGTTCTCTCCTTCCACCATGTGGCTTCTGGGAAAAAAGCAAAAGTTAGGTCATCAGGCTGGAGCGGCAAACGCCTATGGTGCTGAGCCATCTCACCAGCTGTTGGACATGTTGCTTGTGAAGCGCTGGGGTAGTCTCTGGGCAGGGCTGTGGCTTAGCAGCTCTTTGGAGAAAAACCTGGTGCATGCTCACATACTGCCCAGCATAGGCCAGCCTGGGGAGCCAGCTGGACCCCAAACTGTATCATAAAGTATAATATAAAAAGTGTATATATCCTATGGTCACTTGATTTTTGACAAGGGAGCTAAAACCATCCAGTAAAAAAAAGACAGCATTTTCAACAAATGGTGCTGGCACAACTGGCGGCTATCATGTAGAAGAATGAGAATAGATCCATTCTTATCTCCTTGTACAAAGCTCAAGTCTAAGTGGATCAAAGACCTCCACATAAAACCAGAGACACTGAAATTGATAGAGGAGAAAGTGGGGAAAAACCTCGAAGATATGGGCACAGGGAAAAAAATTCCTCAACAGAACACCAATGGCTTGTGCTGTAAAATCAAGAATTGACAAATGGGACCTCATAAAATTGCAAAGCTTCTGTAAGGCAAAAGACACTGTCAACAAGACAAAAAGGCCACCAACAGATTGGGAAAGGATTTTTACCAATCCTAAATCTGACAGAGGACTAATATCCAATATATACAAAGAGCTCAAGAAACTGGACTCCAGAAACTCAAAAAACCCCATTAAAAATGGGGTACAGAGCTAAATAAAGAATTCTCAACTGAAGAATATCAAATGGTTGAGAATCACCTGAAAAAATGTTCAACATCCTTAGCCATCAGGGAAATGCAAATCAAAACAACTCTGAGATTCCATCTCACACCAGTCAGAATGGCTAAGATTAAAAATTCAGGTGACAGCAGATGCTGGCAAGGTTGTGGAGAAATAGGAACACTCCTTCATTGCTGGTGGGATTGCAAGCTTGTACAACCACTCTGGAAATCAGTCTGGCGGTTCCTCAGAAAATTGGACATAGTACTACCGGAGGACCCAGCAATACCTCTTCTGGGCATATACCCAGAAGATCTTCCAACTGGTAATAAGGACACATGCTCCACTATGTTCATAGCAGCCTTATTTATAATAGCCAGAAGCTGGAAAGAACCCAGATGTCCCTCAATAGAGGAATGGATGCAGAAAATGTGGTACATTTACACAATGGAGTACTACTCAGCTATTAAAAACAATGAATTTATGAAATTCTTGGGCAAATGGATGTATCTGGAGGATATCATCCTTAGTGAGGTAACCCAATCACAAAAGAAGTCACTAGATATGCACTCACTGATAAGTGGATATTAGCCCAGGAACTTAGAATACCCAAGATACATTATGCAAAACAGAAGAAAACCAAGAAGGATGACCACTGGGTGGATACTTCATTCCTCCTTAGAATAAGGAACAAAATACTCATGAAAGGATATAGGTACAGAGTCAAAATTTAGAGCTAAGATGAAAGAATGGACTATCCAGAGACTACCCCATTCAGGAGTCCATCCCATCATCAGCCACCAAACCTAGATACTAATGCTCATGCCAGCAAGATTCTGCTGAAGGGACCCTGATATTGCGGACTCTTGTGAGGCTATGCCAGTGCCTGGCAAACACAGAAGTGGATGCTCACAGCCAGCTATTGGATGGAACACAGGGTCCCCAATGGAAGAGCTAGAGAAAGTAGCCAAGGAACTGAAGGGGGCTGCAACCCTGTAGGTGGAACAACAATATGAACTAACCAGTACCCCCTGAGTTTGTGTCTCTAGCTGCATATGTAGCAGAAGATGGCCTAATCGGCCATCATTGGGAATAGAGGCCCCTTGGTCTTGCAAACTTTATATAACGCAGCACAAGGCAAGGCCTGGGCCAAGTAGTGGGAGTGGGTGGGTAGGGGAGCAGAGGTGGGGGGAGGGGTATAGGAAACTTCCGGGATAGCATTTGAAATGTAAATAAAGAAAATAAAAAGAAAAAAGAAAAAAAAGTGTATATATACACGGTGTCTGTTGGCTTTGCATTGCTTAACAGAATACGCTAGAGAAATCAGCTGAATGCCTCATCCCTCCAGAGTTCTTTTTGAACTCTAATTGCCAGGTCCAGTAGATTAAGAGCTGGGCCCTGGGCACTCTGCCTTATGAATAGGCTCAGATGGGCCAGGCTGGGCAATGGTTGCACCTGATGTAGAATCTTAGAGACCTGATTCAGGTTCCTAGCATACATATATAAAAGACAGGTTTTGGTTCGTGATTTAGAGGATTCAGTGGTGTGTCCTTGACTTCATTGCCTTGGGCCTGAGTTGAGGCAGAATGTAGTATCTTGGCGAGGTTGGTATGTGTGAGGAGAATGCTTACCCAAGACAGCTGTGGATGCTGAGATCAAGGAGGCCAATAGCATGCTTCCTCCAACTAGGCCCCACCTCCTAAACGTCTGTCCGGCTGGGAACTCATGAGGAAGTGTGTCCCCTCACAGGGCAACCGCGTCTCAATAGTGCCACCAGCTGGGAACCCAAGCTCTTGACACGGGAGCCTTTGAAGAGGTTTTATATTCAAACCGATTCCTTTTCTCTGAAATGTCAGTTACGACTGGCAGAGTGTAGATGGAGGAGTGAATTGGGCTGCGGCTACTTTGTAGGCGCAGAGTGTTCTGGGGGGCACAACAAGTTTTGAGTCTAGAGAAAAGCTTGAGTAAACGCGGACAGGCTAGTTGCTGTTCTCACACAGTGAGCTGACTGTCCCATGATGCCTCTCTGCCATCAGCTTCTACCTTCTCTGTTTGGTTGTTCGGTTCTGAGGTAATGAGAGTCATTCGGCACTGGACCCCCAAGCACCAAACACAGTTACCAGTGACAAGGGAGTATTTAGTTGGTCTTTTTCGAGCAAATTAACTCTTAAAACAAAGATACCACTCTCGGACCAACAAGGACGTTGTGTTAGGCCTTTTTTGGGCAAGGTGCGATCAGGGGGCACATCTTGGCAGGGGCCTGACAGGTACTCCCCTCATTGCATTATATTTGGCGACAGTGACCTTCAGAAGGTCATAGGTACATCGGTGGAAGCATGCACTGGTGATTTTAATCTTTTCTCCCCGGGCAGTTAGGAAAATCAAAGACATGTGTAGGTGGCAATATTATCTTATTGCCTGCTACTTAGTACGGCTGCTGGCTCAGTGATGATTTTTAAATGTTGTTGTTGTTGTTGTGTTTAGGACCAAGTCTAGCTCCATAGTCTAAGCTGACCTGGAACTCGAGAGCATCCTACCTCTGCTCCCAACTGCTGGATCACAGCCGTGAGCCCCACACCTGGGTCCCACCACCATACCCTGCTCCCCCCCCCCATCTTTCCAGGAGAGTTCTGCTTGGATACGGAGCAGTGATGTGCCCTGGGAGTTTGGGGGGCGGGGGGGCTACACTCTGAGCTGACAACAGTTTTATCCATGAGACATTTCTAGGTAGAGTGCAGAAGGTTTTGGGCTTGGCCTCCCCACCCCGACCCCCATGCAGCTTCGGGACCCAGAGGTAAGAGGGCTATGTGGATCCGGAGTGGGAGAGCAAAAGGGTCAAAGCCACCACCCAGGATGGCCAGGAGTCACCAGAAGCTGGCAGAGGGAGGTGACCCCACCCAGTACCTTGATCTCAGACATCTAAATTCCAGAGCCCAGAGCCTCAATTTCTGTCACGTAAGGAGGCGCATTTGTGGCCGTTTGTCAGAGGAGCCCTGAGAAACTAGCCTGTGAGGGGAAGGACGCCATGCAGGCTGCAGCGTCTTCACTGAAGGACGAGGAGGAGTTCTTTGGCTACAGAGAGGAGTCTTCCAGAAAGCTGGGTGGCAGTGATGGCCACATCCCCAGTGCTCCTTGGAGGAGGACTCTCTGTCCCCCGCTGCCACCATCTCAGGGAGGTAGAGAGGTGACATAGCAGATGCAGAAATGTTCCCTCCCTCACTTCCCATCCTGAAGAACCAAGCCTACTGTCCCAAGGCTCTCCATCACTAGCTCCGAAGCCCTCACAGCCCAGCAGGCAGCCAGGGGCTGCCCCTGTGGAAAGTCTGCAGTGGACTCTGGGCAGAGAGCTGGATCTAAAGGCAGCAGCTCCCTCCTTGCAGCTGGGCTATCCCCACCCCGACTTCCCAGCTCTCTCCAGTTCCCAGCTCCCATCCCTTGTTCAAATGCTCCCAGCATGGGATGGGAGCCCTGCCCTAACTCCTTCCCCAGCTTAGTGACCCACTCCCTAGGGGTGCTATGGGAACCCCTTTCTTGCTGAGGATGCCCTTGGAGAGGCCCCAGATCAAGATGGTGTTGACCTCTGGGCTCACCCCAGAGCCCAAGATAAAGGGCCCAAGAGGCTAGGTGGGTCTCCGCCCAGATGTGTGTCACCTAGATCCAGGACCTCTCCGCAGATGCTATGAGATTGTAGGGACTCAGCAGCTGACAGACCAGCAGGGCAGTAGATCCGACCGACCGACAGTCATGCTGGGAAGCAGAGGATGTTCTATCGCATTCTGTATTCACCGCAACACCCGCTGTGCCGACTTGGCTGCTCTCCAGCAAGAACCCAGCTCCCCTCTCTTATTGCTCCAGCTTCTCCAGGTCTCAAGCCACTTGTCACTCTCCCTCTCTCTCTCTCTCTCTGTGTAAGACTCACATCTGTGAACTCTCAAGAAAGGAATGGAGAACGATCAGTTCCGCAGATTGCTCTGGAGAGAGCTGCCTAAGGATGAGAAATGGCAGTGTCGCTGCTGCCTTGCAAAAATCCCACGCTGGAGCAGGGGTCAGCGGCAGAAGGGCTGTTCCCCAGTTGTCACAAGCCTCCACGCTTTGTCAACAAGGTCAGAGAGACCATTGCCACTGTGCCGGGCCAGCCTTAGAAAGGCCCTTTCAGAACGTAGACTTACAGAGACACCCAGTTCTGCTAAGTGATTCCCTGTGGTATTTTATTTCTACCTAAAAGGCATTGCCTCTGGGTCTTACATTCCTTGCAAAGGAAGTTTCCTGTCTTTGGAGAGAAGAGAGTCTTCAGATTATGAATTTACCCACTTGATTATTCATTAGTTTTAAAACAGGGTGCTCTAGAGTCGTAGTCACAGGTGGCACCTGTCTGGAGTTTACTGTGTCACCATGCAAAGTGCTCTCTGTGCATATTTAGGCCGTGCATCTCCTCAGGGTGGGTCCAGTGATCAATTCCATCTTATACAGCAGGAGATGGAGGCTCAGCTAGGTTTATGAGCTCCCCACCCACAGGGCCGCCCAGCCTGCAGCTGGGAGAGTGAGGCTCGGGGTAGATGGGAAGACTAACCTCAGGCCTACAGTTTGTCCACCAGTCTGACGAGTGTCTCAGAACCTCCGTGTCCTCCTCCGGCAAGTGGCTGCGCTGAAGGCAGAAGTTCCAGCAAGGCCAAGACCTTGGACAACTTGGCATCTGCATTTTAGCTTTGCAAGATTCCAAATGTTTGTTCCCACCAGCTCAGATCTGGTGAATTCTAAAATTCTTCTAGGTGGGGACATGCTGCAACCCTGACATATGCACTTCTATTGGTTTGCTTTGGTTTTTTGTTTTGGTTTTGTGTGTGTGTGTGTGTGTGTGTTTGGTTTTGTTTGTTTTGAGACAGCATCTATGGTACTCAGGCTGGGCTTGAACTCTTAGACTTGAGACATCCTCTTGCATTGGGTCTCTAAATAACTGTGACCTCGGTACACACCATTGCCCATGACTTCATAATGAGTGTGTGTGTGTGTGTGTGTGTGTGTGTGTGTGTGTGTGTGTGTGTGTGTGTNGTGTGTGTGTGTGTGTGTGTGTGTGTGTGTGTGTGTGTGTGTGTGTTTGTGTATGTGTTGGGTACATACACATGTGCGTAACTACATGTGGAGTCCGAAGGTCACCTCTGGTGGTGTTCCTTGGGCCCCTTTCACCTTATTTTATGAAACAAAGTCTCTTTCTGACCTGGAGCTGGCCAGATAAGCTAGGCTGGCTAAATGTTGAGTGCTGGGAATCATCCTGTCTCCCTGTCCCCAGCACTGGGTTTACAAACCCTTGCCCTCACACCCAGATTCTTTATGTGGGCTCTGAAGATGAAACTCAGTTTCCAAACTGGAGTTTACCAACAGAGCTACGCCCCCAGCCCTTGTGTTTCTGAGGCAGGCTCTGGCTCCCTGATATATAATTTGTTTATAGTCAAACTCCAAATGGAAGCTCCTGATTTAAAGGTCCACCTGCCTGTCACTCTGCCGCCTGAGAGATTCAAGAATGTCCCTTTGGGATACTTGGCCTCAGAAGGTATAAACTGGGAGGTTTGAAGGACCTTCTCTCTTACTAGATCCCTTTACAGAACGTGACAGATGCTATTGTGGGAACTCACAGAAGAGCTCAGAGGTGAAAGGACTCCGGATAGTTCTGGAGGCTCCAGCCACACCCTACCTCACCCAACCCCAGTAAGTATGCTTGGCCAGTCCCGTCCATCCTTGAAGGGCCCTCAGCTCTGTCCTATGGGTCACCAGCAGGCGTCTTTTTAAGCTGCTGTGTGCCGGCCGCAAAGGCTCCTTTGTGGTGTTGGTGCTATACACTCAAAGTTACCAGGAGGAGGTGCTGGGGAACTGGCCTCTGAATGGAGTCCATCCTGGTGGCAGGGCGAGCTCGGGCTTTTGCCCAGCACTTTATAGTTTGCAATGCGTGTCTTAGGTGGCGGGAGGTATCAGGGTGCACCTTCATAGTAGCTATTGGAGAAAGCAGGAGACTTTTGTGCGTGTGTTCCCCTGTCTAGCCGAGAAGTGGCCTCCTGTGTGACAAACACAGAAAGATTGTGTTCAGCGGGGGGAGGGGGGGGGACACTTGGGAAAGAAAGATGGGGACAGAGCCTAGAGGGCTGTCACACATTAGGGAAACATCAGTGACTGTGCCAGCTACACCTGACCAGCTGTCAATGGGGAATGAAACTTCGAGGTAGACTGCACAAAATCCCCGAGGCAGCACAGGCAGGGTCCAGTCTGCTGGTCCCAGGAAGCTAACCGTCCCAGACAGAGCGCAAAGCACCGAGACGTGTACCACGAGGCATGTGTAGAGAGGTCAGAGGACAGTTTACAGGTCCCAGAGATCAAACTCAACCTCACCAGGCTTGGCAGCAAGCCTTTACCCCACCCCACCCACCCTGCACATGCTCTCCCATGGCTATCTCACATGGCCCTAAAAATGTTTAAGGATGACACTGGCTGCTGAGTGGAAATGAGACAGCGGAAGTCAACAGTGGATTTTAAGAGAGCCAGAGAAAACGGCTTGTGCTGTTTTTAGGAAACTGAGGGACAAGCTAAGATAGGGTCCAAGTA
This sequence comes from Mus pahari, assembly GCF_900095145.1. Taxonomy (NCBI): domain Eukaryota; kingdom Metazoa; phylum Chordata; class Mammalia; order Rodentia; family Muridae; genus Mus; species Mus pahari. Next base: position 43,331,785 of record NC_034606.1, on the reverse strand, counting down.
GTTTCAGGCAACAGGCAACGGTCAGTCTGGGCAGGGTGGTGTGTCCTAGATTCGGGGCACTATGGAATGTGAGGGAATCGCAAAAGGAAGAAGAAAGAAACACACTTCGGAGGAATTTACTTTGTTGTAGTGAAGTCTGGCCTCCGACAAACAAAACCGATTGTGCTACTTGAGCCCTCTGAACATAGCAACGCAAACTTTACTCACACAGCACAGGAAGGATCGGGATCCATGGTGTACATCCAAACTGTGAGCCTCCAGGGAGAGCCAACTGAGTTATCTGTCTACCACCAGTCTCCTAGACCCTCATACGCGCAGGAAAGGACAAGACACACTGAACATAAAACGTTCTGCAAGAGCATATCTGGGCTTTCACAGATGAACTGTTAAAGGGCTGTTAAAAAAAAAAGTCTCGCGTGACTGGAGAGCTGATATGCTCAACTGTAAGTAAAAGAAACCCCAAAGACCAGAAGAAGCCAAGAGCCCTTGGCACCTGCCTCTGGCTGGCATTTTCCCCCTGGCAACTGCTGCCCCCTGCTGACCAAATCAGCATATGGCAGCCTGCCTAGTAAGCAGGACACACAGCTATGGGCTCTCCCACTTTGCATTCAGAACACAGGGGATGTGAGTCAGTCCCACAGCTTCTGCTCTTTGTTGAGATGTCCACTGCCAAGCACTGCACCAGCAGAGACACAATCAAGTGGGCCCGCACGGGTGCCAGGCAGGTCACTGCCACAGGAAGCATTGCACCAGATGTGGTGCCTTGCCTTACAGCCAATTGTAAGGCAGAGCATGGCTGCAGCCTCAGGCAGCTCCCAGGGGACCCATCACATCCCAGGCTGTGCATCAGAGCCAGTGTTTATGAGTTTTCCTGCTACACATCTATGTTCTGTCATGGGAACAGGTAGGCCAACAACTGAGCCACTTACACACAAGGGACATATGGGGTAGAGAGAGAGAGAGAGAGAGAGAGAGAGAGAGAGAGAGAGAGAGAGAGAGAGAGATTTATTGATTCAGACCTAAGCAGTGTGGTCCAAAGACCTCAGGATTTCCATTTTAAATCAGTAGCCTTTTCTAAGTGAACAGTTTCTGTCCATGAAAGAGTTTGACCCCAAGGGGACATTTGGCAATGACTGGAGACATTTCATTGCTGTCTACAGAGGTGTGATGATTTGAGTAGCTAGTGGGTCAGAGATACAAGTTCGCAGTAACTCCACACCCCCAAACACCTCCCCCCATATTAAAGTATCAGCTGTGCCCAGGAGCAGCCTGGCTCAGCCTGGCACAGGGTCTCCTTGTGGGGCTGCATGAAGCTGCAGCTGAGCTCTGCTTTACCAATCCCCACACACAAGACCCTCAAGGTCCCTGCCTTCTCTGCTCAGCACTGGCTCGGACCTGCATGCACCAGTGATTGAGCCTTAGTTCCCAGAACTCATTCTTCCTGAGACCCAGACTAAACTGTACAAGGCACGCCTCCCTCAGCCATCTCTTTTGTACCCAACCATCTTGCTACTACACTGTGTGGGTGAATGGACCCTAATGTCATCCAGACAGAGGAAGGAAGGACCTGGAGCCGTTCACAGTGTGATGATGGGGGAACCTAGGCTATGCAGTGGTCCCCAGCAGCCCATGCCTTCTGTACAGAGTGTGGCAGCTGTCACTGCCTGGCTATGTTCTGCAGCTCATGCATACCGCTGTCCACGCTGTCAGGAGTCCCATGACCCCAGAATGATCCAAAGGTCCCTGGGAACAACGTGTCAGCAGTTGCCTCTGCCTCTATGACCCACCCTCAAGCAAAGCCCTCTGTGCTAAGAAACNCCCCCCCCCCCACTTCACTGTTAGCACCCACAACCCCGCCTCCAACATTGGAAGCAGCACTGTTAACCCTTCCTCTTCTGTAGAGAATTCAGCTCTCACTCAGAGTGCAGTCAGGGGAGAGAGAGGAGCCAGGAACAAACTGCCCCCACATCCGAATGACAGCTGCTCCCTCCCACTGGCAATGTTACCTGCCTGAGAACTGGCGTGAGAATGGGTGCTTGTTGGCTGGGGACATGGCTCAGTCGTGGAGCCCTTCCCAAGTAGCCACAGGGCCCCGGATTCAAGTCCCAGTACCACAAACAATAAAGAATAAATAAAATAAACAATTGGTGTTTGTCCTATCACCAGGAGATTAGTCCCTTAAAAAATACCCCCCCCCGAGTGTCTCACCGTGCTGGGGACTGTCCTAGAGGCCAATAACCAAAAAGCTATTAAGTGTCTCTTCTCATGAAGCTGACCTTCAAGTGGAGAATTCTGCAAAGCACCCTGGCACATCCTTTCCACTGGTGACCAATGCCAAGAAGACAGCATAGTAAAGCAAGGTCACAAGCTGCCAAATGGAAAGAAAGTCTTTCCACTGAATGGCTAGGGATGGACCGCTAGGGACATGCCACTGGGGCTTCGAACTGAAGGTCATGGAGAACAGAGCCCTGCAGTCATGCTCAGAATGTTACATGTAAAGGCCCTGGGGTAGGAAAGTTCTCAAGGAAAACTACAGCAGCCCTGGGACCACCTAAGAATGGCTACTTGTATGTTAGGGTACAATGGAATTGCTCAGGGTGCCCAGGGGGCTCAAGGCTCATAGCATGAGGGCAACTGTGGTCCTGCCCTAAATCTTCCCGTACTAACATTGATTCCAAATATCTATGGACAGTATTCTCTGTCACCTGCCTCCCAGCTGGGCTTGTTGGCCCCGCCCCCCACTCTCCACACTGCACTTAGTATTCTCTGAATATCTGTGGGATTCTTTTCTCAAAGAAGGCACTGCCTGACTTTTCCAGAGAAACACCTCTTCATCCAGACAGGACAGACGGGACGGACAGACCAGAGAAACCCTGCCCATGTCCAGTGTGGCAAACCAATCAGATTACAGGGGTTTGTTACAGAAGCATAGACGGGGTTCCTAGGGGATCCTGGGTAACTCTGAGGCAGCACTAGCTCCACCAGTTTCTCCTGATAGAGGCATCTTCGCGGAGAGACGGTGCCTCTCTAAATGTTCGAGACCCGAATCCTGGGACCCAGTAAGGGTGTGAAAGCAGCAGTAGGGTGGAGAACGTCCCCTGGCCAACCTACAGCAGCAGTGCTCAGCCAGCATGGTGGACACACACTCCACCGCACCCCAAAGACGTGTTGTGTGTGGAGAGCCTGGAGCCCAGAGCAGGGGTGATCGAAACTAAGGCTTTTAGGGGAAGTGATGGATCTCTGACTTCATCAGTGGACTACTGATCCATTGATGGGTACTGTCTTAATTAGGGTTTTTTTCCTGCTGTGCACAGACACCATGACCAAGGCAAGTAGTATAAGGACAATATTTAATCGGGGCTGGCTTACAGGTTCCGAGGTTCAGTCCATTATCATCAAGGTGGGAGCAGGCAGCATCTAGGCAGGTATGGTGCAAGAGCTGAGAATTTTACATCTTCATCTGAAGGCTGCTAGTGGAAGACTGACTTCCAGGCAGCTAGGATGAGGGTCTTAAAGCCCACACCCACAGTGACATTCCTACTCCAATAGGGCCATACCTTCTAATAGTGCCCCTCCCTGGGCAGAGCATATACAAACCATCACAGGTACCTAATGTGATGGGCTATGGGGAGGTGACAGGGTCCTGGGAAATGGAACCTAGTTGAAGGAGAATGTGACTTTGGGGGCATATCCTGAGGACTTTCTTCCTCTCCCAACATGAGGTGGCTATGTGCTTATATGCTGCTACTGTTATGATGTTCAACCAAATGGCCAAACTAAACCTTTCCTCCTTTAAAAAGTTTCTCTCCAGCGATTTGTTACAGTAACAAAGTCCCAATGCATGGACACTGGCTACTTCCTGTGCCCGTGAGCTGGTTTCTATCTATTTCAGAGGTCTAGAGGTTATGTGTATGCCTTGCTCAGCTATATCCCACTTAGTGGCAAAGCAAGAGGGGATCCCAGAAAAGTTAGGTGGCATTTACCCACCCTCCCCTCATGAGGGGCAACACCAGGATGGCATCCATTCACCCATAAGAGAGGAAGCCGACTGAGAGGAAAGCACCAGTCCACTCAACGAAGTAGGCGTGTTCTCTCATCCATTAAGGTATCACGTCAAATTAGGCCTATTTTAGATTTTAGTTCAGTTTAACTGATATAAAACATAAAGATATATATATATATATATATATATATATATATATATATATATATATAATATATATATATTTACATATGGATATCCAGTATGAGTTTCCATCAGGACTAAGGTCTCTATCCAAATATTTATCGTTTCTTTGTGAGTATTCCTCGCCCTTTCCCGCTTCCGGAAGGTGCAGAGCACGGCGCAGTAGCTTGCCGTGCAAGCATGCAGGGCCTTCCTGTTTCATCTACACAGTTAACTTCTTCCTCACTGCTCAACTTGGCACAGTTTTCCCTCTCCGCTATTTCAGTGTTTAAGGTTCATAACATGCTGGGGCTTTAAAGATGGCATTTCGGTTCTGGACGTGAAGCAAAGGTTAGGTCTGCGAACGTTCGTTGCACCTGGGGTCTGGGAAAGGTACCAAGAATATCGAAACCCGCGACTGCAGCTTCCTTAACTGCGCAGGCGCCATTCCAGCGGCGTCGCCCAGCTCAGTGTGGGCGAACCCATTCCCAAGAAGACGGGGTGAGGTGCAGCAAATCCCAAACTCTTCCCGATGGTTCAAGCCATGCTCTGGCCAATCAGAAAGTCCCCTTAATCACCGCCTCCGGCTGCATCCTGGTTGGGCTGCGTCTCCAGAGACGCTAGGCGGTGCCCAGCGGTGATTGACAGCGTCTAAAGCCACTGGCTAAGCTGAGAGCAGTTAAAGAGCAGAAACCGCTCGGCTTTGTCTCCCGAAGGGAGATGGTTTTCCCCGCCTCCTCCTTCTATTGGGTGCCTGGAGTTGCGGAGCTTTAGAGAGCAACCAATCAGGAGACAATATGGAGGAAGGAGGCGGGTTGATGATGGTTGCCAGGAGCCTGTTTGGCGCGACTCTTGGGCTCAGAGGACTAGTGGTTGTGTCTCAACTCTTCTTCGGGCCGGGTCCAAGGCTGGGCTTGGAACGGGTTCTGCTCCGCCCCACCGGCAACTTTGCAGGCTGCCTGGGGCTAGGAGCCCTCTGTCCACCCAACCCTAGCACCCGGGCCACCATCCATCCCTCCATCACGGCCTGAGGCCCTGGGGCCAGCTGTCCCCGAATCCTAACCCCCTTTCAGCGCCCCCCCCCCACTCCCACGTCTCTGCTAGTACCTGGTTACTATGGTGAAGCTAGCTGCCAAATGCATCCTGGCAGGTGAGTGCTAAATGTGCTTGAACGCGTGGTTCCCACGATTGCGTCCACTGTCTGTCTCCCTTAAGAATGGCTGTAGTGACCAACAGAGCAGATTCTAGAAGGCGCGTGGGGGGTCGGGAGGGGCACCACAGGACACTCCCCCCTCCCCTAGGGCACATTTGTAGATGCAGCTGTGTCCCGGTCTCCCTCCCACATTTTGAGACTACCTTCACCAGGTAGACTTAACAAACTTGAGCGAATATTTCAGTACAAGCGTAGACTGTACCCCCAGAGTCAGGGGTCAGCGTTGCTGGTCCCACTCCCTCTGATGCTGGAAGATGGGGTGGGGTGGATTACCGTGTGGCACAGCTGTGAGCATGGACTTCAAGATTCCCTGGAAGTAAGGAGCTTATTATTGTTGACTGACATGCAGATAGCCTGCACAGTGCCCAGAGTGTGGATACGTGTTATATAGATATATACAGAGTGAGCTGGTGCTGCTCACACCCGTGGGCTTGCCTTGAGCCAGTCTGAACATTCGGGAACTATATGCTTAGCTTGTAGTCTGGCTGACAGCTGAGCACGTGTGTCTACCGAGGCGACACCGCATGCCAGTGTCATTTGGAGGTATTTCATTTAACCCTCTTGCCACAGCGCCCCCCCCCCCGTAGCTTCTGTGTGACCCTGATGTGACCGAGGCCCTGAGTGGTGTTGCCATGGGTGAACTCCCAGTGGAGGTTGTACACCCCATTCCCAGATCCGCCTGACTTCTGCCTGTGTGTCAGAAGCCGTTGGCTACTTCTTGTTGTGACACCTTACTGGACCGGAAGTAGGAAGTTTATTGTGCTCACGGGTCCAGAGAACTGTCCATCTTGGTGGGAAAGGCATGGTGTCAAGACTGGGAGGCAGGCTGACCACTTTGCATCAACACTCAGGAAATGGAGCGTGAGCCCTGGCCCTCAGCTCTCTTTCTGCCTTTTACTCAGTCAGGGGCTCCAGCCTTTAGAGCGGTGACACTCACCTTTGGGGGCGGGCCTTCCCACCTTAACCTAAGCTAGAACACTTCTTACCGGGCATGTCCGGAGGCTTGTCTCTTCCGCGATTCTTCTTTGTAATCAAAAGATTAGCAACAGGGGTGCCTTTTGATCTTTATTCTACTGAGTAAGAATGGGGAGGAGGGGAACAGTACCTGGGATGACTTTTCTAATTTGAAAACGAAAGCGTCGTGCATAGAGATGACTGACAGGTTGTCACTCAGACCCTAGTACAGCAGAAGGAAGCCAGGTTCTGCAGAGAGTCTGTAGTTCTCGGGGCGCCAGGGGAGGCAGTGTGGTGTAACAAAAGCAGCCAGTTCTTGCCCGGCTCGGTTGCTTTGGACAGTGTTCAGCTTCTGCATGGGTAAGTTGGGGACATTTTTTTTAAAAAAGTTAAATTTCGTTTTAAGTGGGCGGTTCTGCCTGCTGTTCTCAGCTAGCTCCCCCTTAGCTGGTTAGCTCTCGAGGAGCTCTTGTGGTGAGCCCCTCTCCTTAGACTTGCAGTGTGCTGGCCCATATCACTCCCTCACAGTCTCCTGGCCAAACGCTCACAGCCACCAGCCAGTCCTCATGTAAGATAAGGCAAGCGAGGCCCAGAGCAATAAAGACCCTCATCCTCAGTCCACAGCTTCTGGTTAACTAGAAAACATCCCTGCAGAGCATCCAGGGACCACCAGACCTCAATGGAACCACATTCAGATTCTTAATCTCCACACCTCCTTTAAGTGCACCCTTCCCCTTCCCCTAGCTTTTCCTTCTCACCCCTTGTAGGCTCACATAATCACCGGTCCACACATATAGTCACTCCACCGATGTTTATTGAGCATCTACTACATTGAGTCACCAGGCAAGCTGCCGTCGGCCCTGCGCCGCCCCCCCCCCCCCAGGAAGAACCCAGATGTGCAAGTGTGACTTGTGGGCCCCTTCCTGTATCAGACTTTGCAGAGTGCCTCAGACACAGCTGTGGCTTCTTTGGCTTGAGAGGGAGAGAGAGGGAGCACTGCTGACAGGCAACTGTGTTTCATTTATTGAACCAACAGCAAGATGCACCAGCCACGGGATACACTGGTTCCTTAAATCTGGAAACTCTGAAGTGGGTCCTTCGCAGGAGCTGTTGGCCTATCTTACAGATGTAGCCAAGTGGTCACAGAGCACAGAGGCCTTAAGTGGCACGGAGAGAAAGGACGGCATTTGGAGCTGGATTAGAAAGAGGAGCGTGTGTGTGTGTGTGTGTGTGTGTGTGTGTGTGTGTGTGTGTTGCGGGGGCTGGAGGGTGGGGGAGGTCCAGGGAAAAAAGAGCCAGATTTTCTATAAGGGACAGCTGGGGACGGTTGGAGTGGTCTGGTCACCTAGGAGTAGATAGAAGAGCTACGGATGCATGCTGTGGGTGAATGAGAGGGCTCACCGGCCAGTTCTGTTGTATGACTGCCTCTCTGGTGAGGCTGAGCTGGGCGTGGGAGTCACGGACAGTTAAAGACAGAATCAGCTCCTGACAGTGAGAGACCAGAGTCAGCCCGCAGGAGCAGAGACACACAGCAGGGGTGCAGACCAGAAGGAAGCCACTGAGCTACCTGCAGGCCTCTGGGGAGGGGCGATGCCTGGCGGGGACAGCACTCAGCTCAGTCACACTAGGGCAGTGTTACCATGTGCCACACTGCCACCAGAACCTGTTTCTTCTGGTAGGGGACTCAGCTCAGCTCCAGAGCCAGGTGCAACCCAGTCCATTTTTGTGTTCAGGACAGATGTGAGTCCCCGACAACTACGCTCTACATCAGTGACTGTTACATAGGGGTACTGGAGTAGTCAGGTGGGGGGAATCACCACCTCCAGGGCTGGGCAGAGAGAAGCCCAAAGGGGGGGGGGCTCCCAGCTCTGCAGATAATGTGTGAGCTCCTGGGGCAGCCTTGGGTAGTGGGGCAAATGCCCAAAGCATAGGCTTGAGAGATAGCCCAGAACCAGAAGGACTGGAGAGAAGACAGCAGGATGGGGTGGTGACCAGATCCCCAGCATCCTCAGACAGCGAGGATATCGGGTCCACGGCTGCATGATGAGCAGAAGGAGACAGATGGAGAAATCACTCAGGTCTGTGGTGAGACATGGCGGTAACCATGGCCAATCAAACTACAGAAGACAGTGGAAGCCCCACAAGGGCTGAAAACGCAGCCCGTGTGGGAAGGAGCCTGCCTAGGGGAGCAAGAGTCAAGGAATGAGAGAAGCCAGGGCTGTGGCTGTAGCCTTGGCAGAGCCCTCTCCTCACATGCGCAAGCCCCAAACTAAGATGGGGGAGGGGCTAGCTGAGGCAGAAGAGCCAAGATCAGAGCTCGGAGGACAGACCCCAGCAGTACCCACCTTCGGAAAACTGAAGAGGATGAACATGTGGCAGTGACGGGGAGCGCAGAGGAGCAGGCAATGGCGACAGAATAGAGCCTTGCAGGGTCCCCACAACTACGCGATGGGTGTGGGGTGGTGCGCGCGGAGGGGGGGCAGTTGGGGATTGCTGCAGGCTACCACCCCATCTAGAGAGTTCACTAGTGCGAGCCCAGGAGTGGCCACCAGGCTTGGCAGTTAGTTACGAGGTCACGAGTAGCCTCCCACGGTGCCTTCCCAAGGCAGTCTAGTCTCCCAGCCCCGGCCGCAGCCCCAGGGAAACCCCTGCACCCAGCAACCACATGGGCTCACAGACTCTCGAGGTTTCCCCGGCTCCCTCGGATGCCCTGCTTCTCAGCTGTGCTGTTTGGCTTTCCGCTTGTCATCCTGTTGCTCCTAGAGTGTGTTTATCAGTTCCCCGCCTCTCCATGCTCAGATCTCTCCTCGCAGCCCACACAGGAGTCCCGCTGCCAGCCTTGGTGACTGGCAGTCAGCAGAAAGATTCACGAAATTAACCAAAGCCAATCTGTGAGGAATCTCCCAGGGGGAGAAAAAGCCAATTTCCTCCCGGGTTTAGGAACAGAACGGGTGTCAGGATGGTGGTGACTTGGCTCCCATTCTGGAGTGAGGGGGTTATCGAGGCAAGCGTGGAGAAGATGCTGGGCCATATGCCCTGGGGCAGGCGAGACCTGCAGACCCTGAGAGACCATAGTGAAAAGAGCCCGAAGGTGGTATTTGGGGTAGTCAACCAGACCAGCCTGGTGAAGCAAGACAGTATTAAAATCTCACATAAGTTCCCTAGCTTCTGTGAGCCTGGCTGACTTCACCTGTGACCTCAACGGGGGTCGCAGCACAGGAGGGACAGAATGAGAGTGAAGGGCTTGTGAGGAGAGCATAGCCCATGGCTGTTCCCTTCTAAGAAGCACCAGTAGGAAACCAAGCCCCGTGTGGCTCGCTGGGCCCTCGAAGAGACATCGAGCCACCATAATTGTCTCACATGGGAAGACTGCAGTGCGAAAAGTCAAGGGTGTCTGTGTCCAGAGTGGCAGTCTGGAGAGGTCAGGCAGAGGGAACCACCCGGAAGCCGACAGAAGACAGCATTGTTCCAAACGCTGGGAATCGAGAAACACGGAATGGGCGGTGGCGGCAGCGGTGGTGGTGGTGGTGGTGGTGGTGGTCGTGGTCGTGGTCGTGGTCGTGGTCACATCCCTGAGGGTCAGGAACATGAGAAAGCCGGTGTCCTGAAACCCCTGGGCGATGCTGTGAGAATCAGCATCCTGATCTCAAGGCCGGGAAAGATGCCCGGATATGTAAAGCAACCAGTTCCTCGGAGGTCAGGTGGACAAGGAAGAGAGCAAGGCACCCTGAGCTGTCCCCATGACAACCAGGATGAACTCTATATGAAACCACTCCCTCCCATTGTGGAAAAGACTCAGATCTGAGCTGGGCCTGAGTACTGACAGGAAACTTTGTTTCTGATGGGGGGAGGAGGGTCCTGGAACTGTTGATTGAACAAAGAGAGGGAAGGGCCCAGCGGGGCAAAGAGGCCATTGGAGAAGACTGACGATGNGGGGGGGGGGGTGCCCGTGTGTGGGGTGCGCATGCACACGCAGAAGTCTGGCAGCTCCCTGTTCACCTGGCAGGTCAAGATGGAGTCCATCACTTGAAAATGAGATTTCTCACAGTGAGCGCAGCCTCTTGACTTCCTTACTGCCTGTGCAGATGAGAGAGCAGGCAGTGGTTCAGCCAGGTGGGGTCACGGGTTGCTGCTCACCACTTTTGCAGGCCAGACTCTAGAGTGAATTGGAGTTTGAAAGTGACAGGTTTCCCCACGGGGGGGGGGGGTGCTTTGGTGGAAGAGCGGAACTTCTGTTGCCAGGGCTCGGAAGCCCTCCTTCACCCCTGTTACCGCTACCTTCTAGGTCATTCTTCTAGTTGACAGGGCTATGGGGTTTACAGAAATGTCCTCGGGCCTGGATAAACTTTAAAGACGGGTCTCCCGGACCAGTTGCCCTGCTGGCAACCCCTCTGCTTCCCACGAGAGCTACAGACATTTGCTCTGAAAACTCAGTGCAGTTTCTGGTTTCAAGGCAAACACTCTAGAGCAGGAGGAGGGTTCTCATGCCTCGTGGGGTCCAAGCAATGACTTTTCTTCTGCTCTGGCCCCAGGAGACCCAGCCGTAGGCAAGACGGCCCTGGTGCAGATGTTCCGCAGCGACGGGACCCATTTCCAGAAGAACTACACCCTGGTGAGCTGGGGCCGAAGAGTCCCCACCTGGCCATTACTGTAATGAAACAGTGGCGGTCAACCATGAGAGGGTGACTTGGCAAGATCCCTAGACTATGCCCTAAGGGGCCTGAGAAGAGATGGGGAAACACACAGAGATCCAACCTCCACTGGCCATCAGTAAGGACCAACCAGGATAGCACAGGGTTGCCAGGAACAGCGGAGGGCGGGGACTTGTAACTGCAACGTTGGCTACTTTATTGGATTCTTTTCCCAACCGCCCTTCTCCACCCTCATCCCTTCAAAGCCCCCAACACTAAACAGGAGAGAAGAAGGTTGGGAGAGAAAGGGTGAATCCCTATTGTTAGAGACTACTTCCTGGTGATTAGGGACATGGAGTTCCTTGGAGAAAGACCTTTGTCAGGACATCAGGAAGCAGGGGCAGAGGGAGCAGCAGCCCGCTCTCTCAGACTATGACATTTTACTAACCTCTGAATAGCCCCCAGAATTCCAAAGGTAAACTATCCTCAGCTGGCAAAGTCGCAGCCCCACCAGAGCACGAGGCAAATCACAGTCAGCTGCTGAGGACAGACTGAGGCAGCCCCATATCCCGCACCTGGGATTAAAACAACAAAATATGTGAATGTAACATATCTATTTTTAAAGAAACCAAAATTCTCACTAAAGGGATTGGGACGGCCTCACGGCCTCTGACTTCTGCTTGGCTGGGAACACCTCCTTCAAGGAAGTGGGGACTTGGCTCATTCTGATTGCCCCAGTGTGGGGCCGCCTAAGGCCTGTGATCTTGGTGTCCCCTGCAGACAACCGGAGTGGATTTGGTGGTGAAGACAGTGCCAGTTCTTGACACAAATGACAGTGTGGTGAGTGCTACCCTGGCCCTGAAGTCACTTGGGGCTGCTCCTGTGAGTTGGGGTTCGGTCACACCAAGGGTAATGGAGTCATGGAACAAGGACACAGGGAACTTTCGAGGGAGGGCCCAGGGTACCAGAGAGGGATTGGGATGCAGGCCTCACCCAAAAGAACCTATTATCTTTTATCTGAGTTCTTCATCGGATCCCTCCAAAGACTCCCACAGCTCTTGGGGGAGACTGGTACAGCATCGTGTCATGTTCGTCTGGCCGCTCCCAGGGAGACAGGGTCCGGATGCTTAAGGAAACCTCTGAGCAAAAAGAAAGGCACAGAAGCCCCCCTGTTGCCAGAGGAAAGGCTAAGAACCACACTGTACAGGGCCAGTCCATGGAGCAGGCAGTGTTGTCCTCCAGGGGTCTAGAGCCAGGCAGGAGGTGGGCACCAGGATGGGGCTCAGGGATCTCTGAGGGGGTTTCAAGCCAGGCAGGAGGTGGGCACCGGGAGGGTCTCCACCTGGGCTGGGAAGACTCGGAACTCTGTGTACAGAGCACATGTTCACTGCCTCAGAGCGGTGACAGGCTGTCCTACTTTAAGCGCCTTCCCCAGGCCTCCTCAGTGACCTCCTTTACCAAGAATTGTTAGCCGATCTGAGTCCATTTGGTTAACAAAGCACAGAGTGGCCTTTTGGGCACCAGGACACTTGCCAGCCTGCTTAGCATTCTGGCTTGCCAGGTGGGCAGTCAGCCTCCTCCCCTCCCCCAACCCCCCCCCCCATGATTTTTGTGTTTGGGGTTGGGAAAGGTGAGCCACCTGCCACCCAAGTCACACCAGGTGGACGCAAGCTTATACCTCTGCCTCCCTCGGGCACTCTGGACTATTCTCGCCATCTCTCTGGGGCCTCGGAGAAGGTAGTGCACGTGTGAAGGCAGCCACGCGCATGGGCATGCACACTCGGTCTCCACGCAAGCCTCGTGTACTGGAAGCTGGGCGAGACACCTCGACCCGACTCTCCCCTCTCTCTCTTCTGGTCCCAGGAACTCTTCATTTTTGACTCAGCTGGCAAGGAGCTGTTCTCTGAAATGCTGGATAAGTTGGCAAGTAGTGTGTTGATTTTTTTTCTTCCTTTCCTTCACCATCCACTTCTGCCCTTGTCCCCGTGGCACTCCCGGTGGGGATGTCCTGGGAGCATCAGAAGTGGCCAGGCAGGATCCTCCAAGGCGCTTCCCTCCCAGTGGAGCTTTGAGCCACACGGCAGATGTAGACGTCCTCATTACCCATCACGGTCAGCCCCAGCTCCAGAATGTGCCAGGAGCCACGAAGCTGGTCAGTCCTTGTAGCTGCCCACCCACGGCCTGCTGTTTTTAACATCCCTTTCTGAGCATCTTTCAATCCTCCCCAGCCTCCCAGGACAGGACCACTTGTCCCTTCCCCTCTAAGGAGGCCTAGAGCCAGAAATGAGGCTCTGCCCTTTCTACCACACCAAGAAGAATCAATCATACATAGCATTGGGCTTATTCTGGCCTCCTAAGGTGACTAGAACATAGGACTCTGCAGGCCCCACAAGGTCACTGATACCCAAGACAAAACAGGTCCTACTTGTACGGGACAGTAGTACCCAAAGCCTGCACATCAGAGGGAGGGTTCACAGCCCAGGCAGGGGCATCCTGTGGTCTCATCGTGGGCAGGTGGCAGGATCTTAAGGACTCAGAGTCCTCTCACCTTTAGGCCAACAGCCCTCAGCCTGGAATCCTGGCTCTTCATTGAGTGACAGAGCCCCTTCCAGGTGTTAGTGTTGTATGTATTAGGTTGATGGCAACACCATACAATAAGCCAAAGTGTCCCCAGGTTTTTGAAAAGCCCACCCTTATAAAGAAGAGCCAGGGACTAGGCAATGGAGGAAGTGTGCCCTTTGCAGCCTACAGTTTGGGAGAACACCATAGCCTTGTGGTATTGGGCTCCCAAAAGAACTGTGGTGCATGAGTTAGTAGAACCAAGACAGACAAGAGAGGGTTTCTGGGTGGCAGACAGCCCTGTCCCGCCCAGCCTGGCTGCCCCTGGAGCCTGTCACACGGGGCCAGTCAGCATCCTCTCTGAGCTGTTTGCTTCGGCCACAAAGTGAGACTCTCTCAGACAACCTTACTGACTGGGGCATCTCAGTGATTCACAGGCAGCTCCTGACGAGAGGTGCTTGCCAGCCACTGCCATCTTCTGGGTAGGAATTCCCCCAACCCAGGTTCAAGCTCCTCTTTCCCTTGCTTGTCTCTCATGAATGCCACTGCTGCTGGCCTCCCTTCATCTGTGGTGACCTGTGGCCATCTGTGGGTGGGACAGTCTCTCATCTCACACCCCTCCCTTAACCACCTCCCCAAAAGCCCATTTTCTCTCCCCACCCCTGTCCCCATCCAAGAGTCCCTGTCACATCCCTGAAACAGGCTTCTCCTGTCTCTCGCTTAGTGGGAGAATCCCAACGTCCTGTGTCTTGTCTATGATGTGACCAATGAGCAGTCCTTCATCAGCTGTACCAAGTGGCTGGAGAAGGTCCGGTCTCAGACTTCAGGCATCTCCCTCCCAGGTATCAAACGGTAGATGGGCCTTTCCCCAACTCTGCCTCCGTCCTTCAACTCAAGGGTCTCGGGTCACTGTGCAAGCCACGGTGGACATAGAACAGGAGCCTGAATCCCTGACTCTCTGACCTCAGCATCCTTGCTCAGCCTCCAAATAGTCTCAAAAACCTCCCCGAGCGAGCACGGAGGTGGGGAGACGATGCCACCCACCAGGCAGAGCTGGGCGGGCTGAGATAATAAGAAGGGAAGGCGCTGTGTTCCGAATGGATGTTTCCAGAAAGCTAACTCCAGGGAAGAATCCGTCATCTCCCCCAGAACGCTGGGCACAAGCTACATTCCATCCCAGTTGCCACTCCTGCGCGCTTTTAAATCAGTTTCTTTCTCATCCCTGTGTGAGATCAACAAATTCTCCTCGTTAGAGGCCAGGGAAAGCGGCCTCCAGAGACGGACTGAGAAATTAGCGCAGCCGAGGCAGCTGGGAACGGAGCTCAATTACCTGAGTCCCTGAGTCCAAGCCCAGGCCCGAGATTAGCATTAATGACCACGTCCGATGTTGGCTCCATGAGATGAGAATTAGCACAAATGCTCTTCTAAACCTGATCCAGGCCTGCCTGGCGCTTCCAACCCTAAGGAGGTGAGGAATATAGAGATATTTTGAAGCTACGCGCGACGGCTCTGAGCCGAGCTGCATGTGCACAGCAAAGCCAGTCTGTCTTCTGTGACCCTTGGGGACCTTCCCTGCTGGCACATACCACCTCAAGTGGGCAGCTTCCGTCACTTGATGTGTCACACGCCCCCTCTCTCTGCCGCCGACCTCCCACCCTGCCACCTCAAAACCTAATACCGTGGTTTTTTCTCTTGAGCAGGTGTTTTAGTGGGAACTAAGACAGACCTGGCTGGCCGACAAACAGTGGATTCTGCTCAGGCCCAGGTATGGGCACTAAGTCAAGGCCTGGAATTCTTTGAGACCTCTGTGGTGAGTCCCCCTACCCTCTGAGCCACTGGGATGGGGTCCCTGTGCTGGAGGTTTGATCATGACCTGGGATGTGTCAAGTGGTTCTACCACCAGATGCAAAATCTAAATTAGAACCGATGCTCACATTCTACCCAAGATCTCTGCTCAGTGTGTCAGGAGAGTCTTCTGGATGGCACACTGTGAAGCAGGGCAGACAGCCTACCCTGAGCAGAGCCCTGTGCATCTCTCTTGGAAAGACTTTTAAGTATGGGGAGGGGATGCGGGGGGGGGGAGGGGTGTTCCATTTTCCTGACCCTTGGACTCCGAGAGCTGCAGAAGGTCATGAATGTTTCAGCAGAGCCTACTGTGTAGTTCTGTGAGACAGGAGTTGGCCCCCCAGTTCCAAATTCAGCATTGAAGTTAAAAACAAACAAACAAAAAAAAAACATGAGTAGCCCCAGGCCCACATGACCAGGGTGCACCCAGTCCCAGGATCCCCCCACCTTCTCTCATACCGGAGGAGCATCTAGTGTCATTTTTGATATGAGTCATCTTGCAGTGGGAGACTCCGAATGATGTGCAGCTGCCATCAGGGCTGTGTAGCACAGTGAAAATGCCCTTCTGACATCTGGGAACCTTGGAAGTTGTGGCTTCCAGCCACATGATTCTGACCACACCAGTCAGATCCCTGCCCTGTGCCCCCCACCACCACCACAGGCATGAGGGTGGCCTAGACACCCCTGGTCTCATATGCAGCCACGGCCCTCACGCAGGAACGTTGCCAGAGACTCCTGTTAGACCTGCAGTGGCTGTCATATGCGGTCTCACTTGAGGGTCTCTAGACCCAACTGCATGGCTTTCCAAATAAAACGTCAGCGAGAGAAGCGCCTACCCTGGGTGTCACCTCCTCCAACTGCAGGCTCTGTCATGCCTATGGAGCAGCCTGAGCCAGTGCTCTGTTGCTGTGTGGATGTGGGCATCTATAGTGTCTCTCACTGGCACACTTCCCCAGACAAGGCATTAGCTTCCAGGGCAAGTGGTCCTTCCGAGGGCAAGAAGCCACTGCCTCTGGGACCCTGGGCTTGTTGGGATGTGTGCTGTGGGGCCTCACGCTCTTCACTTGTAGATACAGGGCTAGGAAGCTGCCCTTTAGGGCTCATCACACGCACAGGAATGAAAAACACTTAGCACAAAGTCTAGTGCCGCATAAGCACTCGCCATGCTAATGTTTCAGACAACGATCCCTTACTATAGGGTTTTTAACTGTTACTCCTTACTAAACCCCAGGGCCAGTGACTGATACAGAGGTGGATGTCACCCCTGACTCAAGTCCGATTATCACAATGCTGGATTAGTTCAACTGAGATAGCGCCTACTACCCAGGGCACCCGGTCGAGCTGAGCCACACACTTTTGAGCAAGCAGCAAGCCGTATGCCTACAGCTCTAGCAGTAGCTCCCCGTCACCCCCTCCTCTGCCTTCTTCCATCGCACACGCCCTCCTCCAACACCTCATATTTCCTAGAAATTAAAACCCACCCCAACACATCATCAGTCAGCCACCCAAAGCTACCGGTCAGCTTCCGGCTCAGGTGTCGGGAAGGATGCGCATAAATTCTGCTTGAAGAGGCTCCGGTTGAGCGCTCCGTATTAACTGTGTGAGTTAACTAGTCCCCCTTGAGTTGCTGCTAACAGGGGCACCACTGGCGGCTCGGTTAAGAAAGCCGTAATTAAAAAGGGAACATAACCCAACGTGGTTTGAGATGCTGCCAAGCATGCCCATCCCCTCCTCCCTTCTTCCAGCGTGCAGCTGCCTCAGGGAGAGACCTCTGTGGTCCTTTGGCTCTCAGACACCTCTCCACATCTTGACATCTCTAGTCCCCACCCCCACCCCCAACAAAGTCAAAAAGGATTCCTTTGAACAAAGTTTAAAGGGTTTTCAAAACCCAAACCAAATCCACTGTTTCCCCACTGAGGTGGGATGGCGTATCAAGTACAAGATCAAGGCCAAGTCCTCCTCTCGGTGAGGAGGCGCGCCCTCCCTGGGCAGCGGAGGGCCTACTGCTTGATTGGTGTTGCAAAGATTTAAGTTTCCAGCTTCATAGCAACCCAACAAGGCAGTTGCTCCTGTCTCTCTTGTTCAATTAGCAGACAGACTCAGAGGCCGCACGTCTCTCCCTCGTTGCACAGCTAAGGAGAAGTAGAACCAAGACCAGAATGCAGCCCTGTCCACCTGGAAAGTCAGGTCTTCCAGGAGTTCAGACCCTTGACCCCTCAGTGGATCTGCTCGGGAACTCTCGGTGACAGAATTCTAGGTCAAGCCAAGAGCTAGTCTGAGCCTCCTCCAGACATCATCTCCCAAACAGCCTGCTCCGTCAGTGTCCAAACTGTGCACAAGATGATAATTAGTCATCGGATAAAAGGGCTTCTGTCACTGGTGGCCCCCTTAATGCGTTTGGAAAATGGTTCAATTTCCATCTATTTCCAGGCTCTCCACGGTGTCTGTCGGGGCTCCTGGGCATTGGATTCCTTACATCTTATGATGGGTTCTCCCAGCTAGTGCTTTGGAGAGCTTTCGACTCCCGTCTAAAAACCCTCCCACAGGGTCTCACCACCTCCTTCCCTCCACTCGGTGCTAGAGGACACTTTGGTTGGGAGGGGGAGGGAAGCTATTCAGTGACACTGACTGGCCAGGACATGATACCACACAAGCAGAAGAGAGAGATGCTCGAGTGCCCGTGTGGGGCCTCGCACAGGCACTCACTGGGCAGCAAACCGTCCTCCTTGCTCAGCACACTGGGCACTGGGCCCTGTTCAGCAACTCTCCCCCCCCACATTGGGGACTGAGAAGGCTTGGGTGCATAGGTGCTCACTGGGCAGCAGACCACCCACCTTGCCAGCACCACAAGTGTTCAGCGACTCCTCCAGCTGCACTTCCTTCTCCCTGGCTGTGGGGTCCGGGCAGCTTTCTCCCCAAGGCAGGCCTGGTGCACTTCTGTCCTTTTTATGGCCCCACCATTAAACAGTCCCCTGCCTGGGATTGGGGTTCAGTGTCCAGCTGGGCCACTCCACCCTCTTGGTTTCATCCACTCCTCTGTAAAGTGTGGCCACACTGACTTCTGGGATATTCCTCCCATTCCATCAGGGACACTTCAATGCCTCTTATCTGGGCTGTGCCTTTGACAGCCGCTGAAAAGCTTTCAGACAGGCCCTTGTAGGCTCTTAGCTGCAGCTCCCATGTGGTAGTAGGTTCTGCCTGCCACTTTGTTCATTAAAACGCTAGGCCTCACGGTGGTGTGTGCCTGTAATCCTACCACTTGGGAGACCAAGGTGGGAAGACTAAGAATTCGAGGCCAGCCTGGACTGCATAGCAAGAACCTATCTTAGAATGACGATGATGGTGATGATGGTGGTGATGGTGATTATGATGATGGTGATGCTGCTGCTGATAGCAGCTAGGGACATGCCTCAGGTGGTAAAGTGCTTTGGTAACATGCAGGGCACTCTTGAGTGTGATCACCAGCACCATGGTACATACCTGTAATCTCAGAATTACAGAGGTAGAGGCAGGAGGATTCGAAATCCAAAGTCAGCCTTGACTATAGTGAGTTCCAAGCCGGCCTAAGTTACACGAGTCCTTATCTCACAGAACAAACGAAAAAGCGGTCTGGGAGACGGGCTCCTGTGCTAGGTCACGTGGTGTTGCAACATTAGGCCCGGTTTTTAAAAGACTTGGGGAATGGGAATACAGACCAAGAAAACAGACACCCACATTTCAGGTGAGCAGTGGCCACAGTGTCAGGAGGGAGCTGTGCATGGGCAGACCCCCTTTGTCCCCACTGCCCCGTCTGACCTCGCCTTGGAGGGCGCACCATTGACTCCTCTTAGATGCAGCCTAAGGCAAGCTCCTTAATCCTCCCCCCCCCATCCTCTGGACAATAGAAATGTCCTCTGGGCACCTTTGGCCACTTCAGCTCAGTCAGTGTCACCCCGGGGGTCAGGGATGAGGAAGCCTCCTGTCAGGCCACAGCAGAGAGCCAGCTCTGCACCTCCTAAGGTGCCCTTGCCACTCCCTGCTTCCGTGGGAGGAGCCATGCATTCTTGGTGGGATCTGGCACCATCCTAGAAGTCTCAGCTTATTCCTTTGAAATAAGCCTCTTTCCACTTGGCCCTGGCGGGCCCTCCACCCAGCTGGCCTTCCTGGTCTCTGGGGTGAGTAGGGACTCTTCTGCAGCCCGGCACATTGAGTAGGGGCTGGGTGCGCTGCACCTCTCCTGGCTGGGCTGTGGCCAGACTTCCTCCTATAACACATCTGTCTGTTGTTTTCTCCTGTAACACTTCTGTCTGCTGTTTTGCTTTGGCCTTTGATCCTCTGTCAGAGCTAAGGGGGTTCATCTTCACGCCCTCCACACAAAACCCTAGTGGCCACATTATGGCTCCACAGGTAGACCTCGGCCCTGACCCTGGCTCCACCCATCACACATTATGTAGCTGGCAGTGTGTTCTTTCAGTCTCTCAGTTTCCCTATAAAATCTACACTGACAGCAGCTGCCCAAACTGTGTGAAGATGCTCCGATACCAAGTATCAGGGGCCCAAAGGGAGGGAAGCCTCTAGCATGTGCCTGCTTCCCTGGACTAAACTCTCATGCCCCTCTCACCTCTTACAGAAGGAGATGGATAATTACGAGGCCCCGTTCCACTGTCTGGCCAAGCAGTTCTACCAGCTGTACCGGGAAAAGGTGGACATATTCCATACCCTGGTGTGAGGGTGCAGTGGACTGTCCCGAAGGGCTGGCCACTCTGACCTGCACTGCTGCATGCTGTGAGCCAAGCAGACTATCGCGTCTTCCCAGGAGACAGAAGACAGGATCGCCTGGGACTTCTCAGTATCGCCACGGTTTTCAATAAAAAAACGAGAAGAGCAGCAACGGCTTCCGTTCTTAGTCGGGTGGGGGGCTGTGCCTTTTCGGAAGCTTCCCTGGCCAATCACGGAGTACACCCGACCCCTGTTTCTGCCTTTTATGTACAGGGCCTGCCTGCTCTGCAAGCCCCCTGGAGGCCTTCAGTACAGAGGGCAAACCCCAGGCTGGTTTGGAATTGTGAGCTTCTGCGGCCCCAGTACATGGAAGCACCGCTGTCGGGAGGACCGCTAGGTTCCACACTTCCTTGAGGGGCTACTGTTCCTGGGAAAACAATGGCCCCTGTCTGCTTCTCTGGGTGCCTGCTGCTCAGCCTGGGGTTCAGCCAGCCTCTCCCAGCTACACCGCTGAGAACCCCGTGTTCACAGACAGCAGAGAGATGGCCTCTTCCTGTAAGGGCCACCTCTCAGGAGCAGTTGTGTCTCCCTCTGCATTGAGCTAGACAAGGCTTTTTGTGCTGTCAAGGCCCGGCCGCCAGGTTAGCCCTGAGACACCATTTAACCCTTTTGCTCCCCAGTGAAGGCCTGTCCACACCAGGGCTGTGGCTACAGGCTGGCACCCGAGGCCTCCTGGGAATCTCAATCTTCCTTGGAGACTCCTGCTTCCTCCACGACCCCCTGGCCCACAGGACTTTGTCACCTCCTGTCCCCAGGCCTCTCTATTATGGGAGAGTGTGTCATGCCAACAGCACTAGCTAAGGGGGTCCAGCCCCTGGCATGTCCCCTGTGATAATGGCCATGATGGAATGGCTCTGGTTGCTGCTGGTGACCCACCACGTCCCTACATGAGCTAAGCACATTACATGCATCCACTGATTCTGTCCTTTACAGCATGGAGTCTGTTAATATCCCACTTCTACAAATGACAAGCTGGAAGGAGAAAATGAAGCTCAGCCAAGGGGCAGCAGAGCCAGAACGCTCCGCACCAGAGCCAGCAGCTCCTGGTTCCCCTCCTCCCTCCCCCTGAGCTTGGCGGGAGCTGTGCAGGCCATGCTGCCCGCAGAGGGGGAAGGTCAGACTTTGTGCCAAGGTCACAGGAAGGAAAGACTGTCCTGTGTGCAGGGCACTCTGGCCCAGCACAGCTGCCAGCACCCCAGCCCTCACTTCTCCCTCCCTTGTGCCATGACACCATAGCATGCACCGACTGTGGCCACCATAGGCTGGCAACCTCAGAAAACCACAGCTGAGGGTTGACTGTAGGCCAGGCACATGTCTAGACACCAGCAATGACAGGCCACAGAAAGTCCTCAGTGTACAGCCAAGAGAACGGAACGCATCTGCCATCACCCTAAAACTGGTTCCTGGGACCCTTGAATCTCTTCAGAGGCCCTGTGCTATAGAAAGCATGTTGAAAAGGTCACTTTTCTCCATGACTGCCCTCAGCCACCTCTGACCCCTCTTCTCCCGACTTCTGTGTGATCAAAGTGGCCAACGTGGAAGTAAAATAGGCCACCTCTCTTCACCCTCAGAAGCTAGTGAAGGAAGTCCCCCCAAGGATCCTGCAGCTAGGGGCACCGCCAAGAAGAGGCGCTAGGCTCCCTGGCCAAAGGCCAGGGAAGCTTGCAGAGCTGGTGACAACTGCAGACTGGGTGCGGATGCCCTTGTGGGAGCCTAGGAAGTGTCCCTGCAGTTGGGCTGCTCCTCTGAGGACTCAGGAGGGGATGCCTGCTTCCCATAGCACCAGGGACCTTGCAGAGAGCTCTGATGGGGGACATGTAGAAAGGAACCCTGTTCAAACCACGTGGCACTGGGTAAAAACTGCTTCCTACCTGGAAAAGGGCTGGGTGGGGCACTCATCAACTGACAGCTGAGAGGGTCATGGTTGGCTCTTACCATCAAGGGGCACAGGTGTGCCAGATCTACAGAGACTACTGCAGACCAAACCAGACGGAGATGGGACCCTGGAGGAGTGCGTGGCTCCTTCCATGGCATCCCAGAGAGAGGAGGAGTGTGTGCATGCTTCCCTCCCCTTCCTAGGAAGAGATTTAAACAGACTCACAAGCTTCAAATTGGCTGATCGAAGGCATAATGAGCGAACGTGCCTGACCACGCTGAGGAGCCTTGGTGAACGCTCGGGAATGGAGATCAGCTGATTGCTATTGGCTAGAGAAGGCACAGGGCTTGGGTTTTGAGCCCATGGGGCTAGATTCCCTGGCAAACTGGTTTTACAGTAAATAAGATCCTTTCAGATGGTACAGATGATAAAATGGAGCAGAGGTAGCTGGAAATTGGGGTAGTGAGGCTGGGTTAGATTGGACCCTAAGAAGAAATATCAGAACTGAGGTCTGTCTTCATGTCACTATCTTGGGGCACAGTCATGGGCAGCAAGGACGGAAGGTCTTCCACTGGGGAAGAACTCCAGACCAATGAAGGCTAGTCTAGGATATGCTGAGGGAGGGAGCAGAGGGAGTTGGGTTCCCAGGGGTCTGGGTGGGAAGAATGTGAGTCTAACACCAAAGCAACAGAAGCCAGTTAGAAGAAACAGTGTGTCTCTTCCAGCCTCCTCCCGCCTCCTCCCGACAAGCACCACTGCAGGAACCTGGCAAGCCGCTTCTCCCCTCTGAAGATTTGTTGTCTGAGCAGCCATTCACAGTGTAACTATGGATGTAGGTTGTGTGGAGGGGGCAGAGGTCTACATCAGGCATCTTCCTCTGCCTTTTCCCACCTTTGAGATGGGGTCTCTCATTGAACCTGGAGCTCATAGATTAAGCCAGCCTGCAGGGCCAGCAAGCTCTGGATATCTGCCTGTCTCGCTTGTCTCCCCCACCCCCTCCCTCCACCTCAGCAGTGCTGTGGTGACAGACATACCCGTCTGTGCCTGGACTTGACATGGGTTTGTGGATTTGAACCCAGGTCCTTAAACTGTAAGCATTTTGCTGAGTGGACGGTTTCCCCAGCCTTGGGTCTTGGGCCTTGGGCCCTGGTTATGTGTGTGAGCACCTACTACGTGCCAACCCATTCCAGTGAGTGATGCCCATGCTCAGAGCTTGCATTCCAGTGCGATGGGAGAGGGGTTGGATCACGGAGGTTAATGGTGCCTGCGTCGGGGGCCAAGAGAGCAAGGGAGAGCAGAGGCCATGCAGAGTCGAGATGAGTGTTGTATGAACTGGGGAGGTCATTAGAAGACCTCACCATGAAGATGCCATAGAAATTGGATTTGAAAGTGGACAGAGCCAGTGGTATCTATGAGAAAGCTCTTTTGCAACCCTCAAAGATGGAGCCTCCCTCTGCAGTAGCCAGGACAGGGATTCAGCCCCGTGAGCAAGAGCCATGCACATGGATACAGCATTTGCCTTGTCAACAGTCTGTAGAGAATAATGAGCCCACGGTGGGCTTCTAACCTCTGAGGGATACATGGAGTAGCCAACCAGAATCTCTCAAGACAACCCCAGGAACACAGTAGCCCAGGGACAGGGGAGAGGGCTCTGCCCACGATCCTCCACTATGGCTCATGGCCTGAGACTCTGTGAAGATGGCCAGCAACGATGCCTTTTGCTATTGTTGAGACAGGTCTCATGTAGCCCAAGCTGGCCTCAAACTGGTTATGTAGCCAAGGATGGCTCTGGAACTTCTGATCCTTCTGCCAAAGCCTCCAGTGTGCTAGGATTACAGGTGGATGCTAACGTGTCCAATTTTTTAGGTTCTAAAAATTATTTTAGGATCAAGCCCAACGGAATCAGGCTAGAGATCAAGCTCAAGTGTTAGGCGAGCACTCAACCAACCGTGCTAAATTCCAAGCCTTTGGCTACTTCTTTTCCTCCCTCAGAAGACTGCTGGGGAGGCTACACCAGTGGGGTCATGTCTTGGATCCAGTGTTTGAAAGAATAAAACGGTTTCCCTGTGTAAACACCCTTGATGCCCATCCCCTAATGCCCTGTTCCATGGCTCCCCAGACTCGGAGTCTCAGTATGACTCAGACTGGGGAAGCGGCCTGGGGTTCTGCAGTTTGAGTGAGAGCCCTGGGTTCTGTGGCCTTCTGCAAGGAAGTAAGTGCTTGCTGGCCCCACTGTGGGCATCAGGGCACAGGTTGGACTGTCCCGGAAGGGCAGGGGTACAGAGTTCCTTTGATCCAAAACAGAAAAGTCGGTTTGTTCCAGAGGGAAGGTCCCAGCAGAAATGGCTCACCTGGAACCAAGCAGCCTGGGAGAGCAGACAGAAGTGCTCAGAGGGGAGGTGGGAGGAATTGGTACTCCCAGGCCTGGGAGGAGAGCTGACAGGTGGGGTTGGACAAAGCTCACCATCTCGTCTCCTGCATTATCAGAACGGAGGGAGTGCGGGTCAGTCCTATGAGAAGCTGCTACCCCTGTCTGCACACATCCTTTTCCTCTGGAACACCGATTGATTTTTTTTTTTTAAAGCATGTTACCCTCTATTTACTTTAGAGACAGAGAAAACAGAGGAGAATGACTTCTCCGGATTGTAAGTCATTAGCGATGGAGGTGGGATTAAGCGCTCTGCCCGCTGCCCTCGGTGGATTTCGTGATATTTATGTATAACGCCGCTCCTTCCCTTTGCCACCCTACAGGTAAACAGTGCTGATAAATATGAGGGTGATGGTGGCAGGGAGCTCGCTTCCATCCTAAAAGGCGACAGCCGTGTGGAGGCTCATTAGGAGGAAATATTGAGCGGGCAGTTTTCGCCTCTCGCCTGTGATTGGAGCGCAGAACTGGTTCTCAGCAAAGCCATTACTTAAGTGGCCACAGGGGGTGGGGTGGGGTGGGGTGGGGTGGGGAGAGATTGGAGTGGAACTTAGGGCAGGAGACCAGGAGAGCTCTGGTCTGTCCTCCTTGTAAAAGTTGCTGGGGATTGATTTAAAACAAACAAACAAATAAATGAGCAAACATTTTCTTCTCCTCTAGAGGGGTTAGTATCCTATCTGTGTGTCCTTAGACAAGGTACTCACCCTCTCTGATCCTTAGGTTCTCCATCTATCAGGTGAGGTTATCACCAACTTTACCAGTGTTTTTGAGTGATTCAGATGTATACAGGCTCCATCTAGAAGGAAAAATCTTATAGATGATTGCTTATATATAGATGCTTATAGATGATTGCCTTATAATTGATGCTCACACTTTCAGTGATAATTATTGCTTGTTTATCAGCACTAATGTACATGTAACTACAAAGAGAGAGGGGGGAGGAGAAGAAGGGGGAGAGGGAGAAAGAAGCCGGCCGGCTTGGTGGTATACATCTGTAATCCCAGCATTCAGGAGGCTGAGGCAGGAGGATTGCTCTAAGTTTGAAGCCAACATGAGCTACATAGTGAAGATTAGGCCACAGAGAGACCCTGTCAGAGATAAGCAGAGAGACGGCACCACTAGAAATATAGATGAGAAAGTGGAAGGTATTCAAACCACTCAGGAACAGACATCCACACTGGCCAGGGGTGTGTGGCCCAAATCTTTGCCCTTCTGTATGTAAAATATATACAGATTTCAAAACCAAAAACCTGTGTCACTGCTATGTGTGCTATTGGGAAGTTGGCTCCTTTTACTTGACAGTGTCTTTTGTTTGTTTTCTTCTCTGTGTAGCCCAGGCTGGCCTTGGGTTCAAGGTCCTCTTGCCTCATCCTCTCCAACGCCAGCGCTGCAGGCCTGTGCCGCCATAGCCTTCCTGGCTGTCGAGGATCTTGTAGACATGATTTCAGATCAGAAATGGAGGCTGGAGAGATGGCTCTGTTGGCAGAGTGCTTACAAGCATAAGGACCTGATTCAGATCCCTAGCTCCCATGTGAAAAGCCAGGAGCGATTGTGCACCCAGCACTCGGGCGGTATGGAGCAGCTGAGACAGATGGGTCCCTGAAGCCCATTGGCCAACCTAGATTCACTGGCCAATCAATGAGCAAGAGACCCAGAGACACAGAGTTCATTCGTGCTGCACAGCACAGCTGAGCAGCCACTTCCAGTCCTCTCCCGCAGCCTGCAGCTCTGGCCTACCCTGTTCCTCTTGGGTTATTGTTCTAAGGTTCCAGTGGAATACCAACCCCCCGACATCACACCTCTCTGCACCATGGTCATTAGAATCGCTAATGAAGTCAGCCACGATTCCTTGAGAGCATGTGTCCAAAGTCCACATTCCCTGAGAGGCTCAAGGTTCCCTTCCGGCTCATCTGCTCCTTACTTGACCTCTTCCTTTAATCTTCCACTGATGTCATGATTGTGATGTGGTTAGATTTTACAAAGCATCCAGGCAATGTCCCTCTGCATATAGCAGACCCTTGTCCAGTGACGTCTACAAGACGGATTCCTCGAAGGGGACTTTCCAGGCCAAAGCCTGTGTACTCTTTCAGCTTTAATAGCTGTCCTCCAGGGGACACACTAATTCACACTCCCAACATCAGGGAGCAGCACCCTGGACAGCATACACTTGTTAATGACAAGAAATTGAGAGGAAGGAAGGAACGTGCAAAGAAAGAGAGAGAAGGAAGAGGGGCCTGGGCTGAGTAGCCTAGGGAAGGCCCCAGACACAAGGCAGCTCGCCTAGCCGGATTAAATCCTAAAGCAGAGATTCGGAGATTCAGTAGGGACTGAGAACAGTCTGAGAGGAGACTCTTGATCCGTTCTAAATAGCTGCTTCTCCAGAAGAACTGAGAGCCACCTGCCCCAGGTGCTGTGGCGGAAGCCCTAACTGCCACAGCCTGGCGCTGGACGCTGCCCAGCTCCCTTGCACTGCCCCACCACCGAGAAGATGGATCTGAGAGTTACAGAGGTTACCACAAATGGCCTCAAAGCCCAGGGCAGCTCGCTCTTGTCTGAGACACAGCTAAGGCCAGGGAAAGAGGGGTACAGGGGATATGTCTGTCCTTCTCCCCAGTGCCTTTCTTCCTGCCTGCCTGACATTTCTGTCAAGCCCTCCTCCCAGTCTTCCTCTTTTTCCTTCTTCCTTCCTCCTTTCTATAGCCGTCAAAATTAAACTCTATTTCAAGTGTGAGGGAAGGTAAGTTTGAGGCCTGGCTCTGCACTGAGGAAATGGAGAGCTAGCTGGTGGCTTCTGTCACTGCAGACTGGGCTAGGCTGGCTGTCTTGTGTGGGAGAGAAGTATGTGCCAAGATAGTCTGGTAGCCTCGGTCTCATCCTTCCAGGCTGTGTAGGCATATTTATGTGTTGAGTCTGAACACCCAGACAAAACCCCGTGTAAGGTTAGAGCCAAGCATGGCTGCAGTGGACAGGGCCACGCCCACAGTGGCAGTATCCGCTGAGCACGTGGCACCAAGTCTAGAGCACCTGCTGGTGCAGTCAGGTCACAATGACCTGAGTTCAATCCCCAGAATTGGGAGAGAGAGAGAGAGAGAGAGAGAGAGAGAGAGAGAGAGAGAGAGAGAGAGAGAGAGAGATTGGAGCCAAGCATGGTGGCATGCCCTTGTAATCCTAGCACATGGGAGACTGAGACAGGCAGATCCCTGGGGCTTGCTGAGCAGCCAACCCAGCCAAGTCAGCAAGTCCCAGGTCAGTGAGACACTATCTCAATAAAACATCATCCTCAGGAAGCATAGCCTGGAGAACTTCTAGCTGGCACACAGCAGCACATGGGTGCACCTCTGTCCACACACGCTCAAAACCGCAGTGGGTGGAGCCCTGGGTCTTGCACACCCTCCACTAAGCAAGCATTTTTACACTTGAGCTGCACCCCTAATGCTGCAACACACACTAAGAAGCTTGAATAAAAGCCATCAGAGTTCATATCATGGGAGCCTCTTGCTGGTACAAAAGGAAGATCCCAAGCCGAGTGCGGTGTCTCCTGTATATGATCCCAGCATACCCAGCTGATTATGGGTTCTAGGCTAGCTTGGGCTACATAGTGAGACTCTGCTTCAAACAATAAAAGTGTTAAGCACAGGCCAAGGATCCAGTTATACAAAGGTAGGTGGGAAATTCACACCCCAAATCTCTGTTTCAAACAGCGACCTTTTGAAGTCAGGGAGAGGCGATCAGGGCTGAGACACAGGACGGACACCTGCCTGTCTCCTCGCATCTGCCCCTTGGATGTTTTTGCACTCAACTTCACAGGATCGAAACATGTGCCTGGCAGGTAACAGGGCCTCCCCTGGGTTCCCTCTGACTCAGACCCCTTACCCTCAGACTTTTCCTGACAGTTACCCTGCTTGGTTCAGTATCTGGGATGCGAGAGGGAAGTAGCCGGAAGCCCCAGCATCTTCCTAGCCTGCTCTGAATGTGTTTCATTAAGACTACACACATACACCTTCCAGGAGGCTAAGAGGACTCTCCCAGTTGTAACAGAGGCCCACAGCACTGCTGAGCATCTCTAAGCTTCAGGAGAACCTTCCTCCCCGGGAAGAGGTTGGGTCCTTCCTGATGTTCATTACCACGTTCTTGCTCCAATAAGGAGGAATGGCCAGTTCCCCCAAGGTATCTGGAATCCTGACCCATGTTCAGATTCTGCTATCTACTCATGTCTGCTAGTGGCCTCTGCTCAGATAAACTCCACCAAAGGGACCTGGAGTTACTTCCTGCCCTGGAGAACCCAAGATCACCTGCCTCACCATACAGTGGTCCCTACAGAATGCCCAGCCCTGGTGGCACAGCCAGCACTTAATGTGGTTGCTCTTATTCTCTTCCCGGATAACACAAAGACTCACTCTGATGCCCCCACCTTTTACTCAGAGCCAGGAGGCCCAGGGGCCTGCAAGTGATCTAAGGAGGAAGGGTCCCCACAGTTCCAGGAGACCAGAGAGTGACCAAGCTGGGGCTTGGAGCCTTGAGTTTAGCTAGCTCCTACCAGTATTGACCAGGTTGGCCAATCTCCCTCTGAGTACGTAGAATTCAAAGGCCTTTGATTCTTCATGCACATATGCCAGCAAGCAGAGTCAGATAAACTTCTATGAAGGGCCCAGCCCTGGAGTCTGTCTATATAGGCTTCCAGGCACACAAGACAAACATGGACCCTTGTCCTGCTCTGTGGCACATAGATTCTGGTGTTACAGACAATAAGCAATTAACAAGTATATAAAACCAAGGAGTAGAAACTCTTAGAAAGAAAGGGATAGATTAAAAAGACCCCAGATCTCTTGTTTGGGTTCTTCTGAGACATCCCCATTGTGGAGGAAGCAGCTAGCTAGGTTCCATGGAGAGGTACAGGAGAAGGTTCGGATGGGGTCAGACAGGGAATAAAGCACTCAAAGGTCTCGAGGAAGAGAAGAATCTTGGTCTTAGGAAAAGCCAGCGTCGCTGGTGGTGGAGGGAATGGAAGAGGCAGGGGAAGCCTCGTCCCCAGTGCAGGCTTTTGCAGAAGTACAGTGGGAGCCACTGAGGAGTTGGGGTTGGAGCAGAGTGGGGTTCTCTAGCTGCAGCTGGGGGTGGGGAGAGGGTGCTGCCTTGTAGCCCTGCCCACATCTTGCAGCAAATACCTTCACTTTCCTGTGGCTTCCACCCATTTCCCAGACATCCGCTGGGACTCTGGCCTTTAAGACCAGCAGTCACTTCATCTTCAGAGTGGCCAGCCACCTGACCATCCTCCCAGCCTGCAGTCTGCTGCGGCTGTGCAGAGCTCCAGAATTGGCATCCCCCACACCGGCCTCCAGAGCTGGACCACACCATGCCTGGCCAGGCCTTCCAGTCTAGCCAGTTGAATTCATCCAGGACAGCGGGCAAGGGCAGTGGAGCCCAGTGGAGGCAGAGGAGAAGAAGGTGGATCCAGTTAGACCCTCCTGACCCCATTCACTTGTAAGACCATCTTCTCAGGTGGCGTGGGCAACACAGGGCACTGAGGCAGAAACAACAGCACCCGGCCAGACCACCGGCTGCCTCTAGGGCAGATGACTGCCCGCTGAAGCTGCTGACCCTGGCCAGGCTGCAAGGATGCCAGCTTCTGGCACAGACTCTCCCCAACAGAGGCCAGACTCGGGGAGAGGGAGGGAGGCCTTAGGGGAACAGGTGTGAAATAGATGCTAAGAGGATCAGGTGTGTGTCCTCGTAGAGGGAAGTCTCTAGGGGTGGAGCGGTGCAGAGAACCTTGAATTAAGTGACCCTGCTTTGATGACCCCTTAAATAAGAACCAAGGACTTCCTAACTGGTCATAGTGACACTGTCCCTATAGTTCAGATGACAGCTGATCTACTTAAAGCCTTTCAGAGCCTCAGGTGCCCCTGTCTTGATAGCCTAAACCCCAACCCTGACCTTATTCTGGTTTATCTACCCACCGCACACGCGTGCGCGCACACACACACACACATGCACACATACACGCATGCATGCCCATACGCACTGTTTTAGTTTCAAAGAATATTTGCTGTCATTTTCTTGAATATATTGTGTTAATTTCTTCACGTCTCAGTTTCCATGTCTAGTTAATATACACACGGCAGTGTCTTATTTTTGACTTCTTCTAGAGACATCTCCCAAATAGATGGTGAGGGGCAGAATTTGTTCTGGGAGGTGATCTCAATGGCAGTGTGGAGGTGTGAAATGAGGAGCCAGTGAGTCTAAGCCTCCACAGCTGGCAGCAGGACATCACTAGAACACCCAGAATGGGTTGCTAAGGGGAAAGGGATCTGTAGAATTTGTGACCCAGCTCTGACTGTCTGTGGTAAGAGGACTGAGGAAGCGTGAACCCCCAGCACTCCAGCCTGGGCCTTGCAGGTGGGTGGAATGGAACCCTAGCACAGAGCCGAGAGAATTTGGCAAAGGCTTTGTGGAGATAGTAGGCTATGCATCAGATTGGCCTACTCCCTCATCCACCCATGAAAGACTACATTTCCCAACATCCTTGCAGTTTGTTAGTGTCATGTGATCAGCTGTGGCCAGTGGGCTATGAGAGGAAGTGAGGAACTGCACATCCTGTCCAACCCATATGCCCCTCCCCCAAGTCTTCCACACTTTTCCCTGACTGAGAAAGCAAAGGTCAACAAATGCTTTCTTTAAGCTTTCTGAGGCATACAGTCTCTGTCACAGCCAGACATTTGGCTGTGCTATGCTACAGCGGTCTTCTACAAAATGTTACTGAACAGCATGAGTGTGTCTCAATAAAACTTTATTTGCAAAAGAAACCCATCACAGGTTCAAACCTCCCTCCTGGAAGCTGGGTGGGAGGAACCTGGGGACCACACAGCTTCTTTGAGCGACACCAGCCTCACTAAAGCCAGCTTGTGCTCAGAATGAGAAAACCCTGTGTTCAGACCTTCCGGAGCAGGGCTTGTAACGGATATGGAAGGCTTCCCAGTAAAGGTGGCATTCATGTTGGACCGTAACAAAAGCATCACTGTGCAAGTGGGCAAGATGAGGAAGGACATTCTGAGGGAAGATAGAATGTGTGCCCCAGCTGGCAGGAGAGTGGAGTGTGGTGTTTACATTGCATAAGGGGCAAAGAAAGTGGTCACCAGGAAATGGAAGCTAGGACCTAAGTGTTGAGTGACACAGCAAGGCGGAACGAAGGGCAGGAACAGATTGTCAACTGGTGCTCTCCCCTCCATTTCTGTACCTTTAGCCAGGGTCAGCCCCATGCCTGCCATGCTCCTTGCTGTCTCTCTTGCTTAAATCCCATCCTTCTCTCAGGACTGAACAAAACTACTTGTCCCACAATGCCAGGGCAACAGGGTGTCAGACAGAGCACAAGGTTTGAGCTAACAGTCCTGAGTTCAAATCCTGCCTCTGTCAATAAGAGAAGCCAATGAGTAAAGAGTGACTATAAATAAACCAAATGGGTTGAGTTAGGATGTTTCCCATTCCCAGACTCCACTGGACAACAGTTCTCAAACTGAGAAGTGACTGCTGGGTAAAGCTCAAAGCCAGGATCACTATCAGGAGGATGATTTACCCAAGGGTGTGACGGTGATGCCTTTTGGTAAGACCTCACCTCACCAAGACTCATGGCAGTGCCTTCTAGAGCCTTCCAGAGAAACAGAGAATGTCCAAGTATATACCAAAACTCCTTTCTGTTATACAATAGAGCCTGCCTTCTCTACTCGGGAGCTTCCACTAAGTGGTGTAACTATGCCTGCACCTGACTTAGATAACAAGGTAACGACAGGCCTGGGGGGGGGGGGAACTGAGCCCATTTCACACTAGGTACTTACTGGTGGTAAGTGAGGGCAGCCATGAGAAACTCCACAGCCTGGAAGCTTCAGAACGGGCCGGGGTGGGGAGGATTCCTTCCCTGCCACCCTGAGGTTCCAAAATCAGGTAAATGTGACACCAAGGTCATGACATGCTCGTCCAACATCTTCCAATGACCTCCCTCCGAATCGTCTTTGTATTTGTGTGTGGACACACATGCAGTAGCTCACATGTGAAGGTCGGATGGAGGAGAGACTTGAGTGGCAGATCCTGGCTTCTGCTTGATGAGAAAGCCACGTGAAAGCCAGGCCTCAACTTTCTGTTCTGACAGCTGTACGCCCCCCCACATCTTCTCCAGGACACTCTCCCCCTCCCTGCCCCAATGAAACCCTAATCATATTAGCTGTGGGCCCCGCCACCTGCTCTCATGGGCTGTGTCCTCCCATGTCTCTTGTCTGTCCCCTTGAGGGGCTTTCTCTGTCCTCCGATGTCACTGTCCCCGTTTCCAGCATATTTTTCTCAGGAATTTCCTTCCTCCCTCTTCATTCTCCAGTGGGGCTGCAACTGTTCTTTCCCTCACTCCCTGGTGTGACCTGCCTCCCCCCGGGGGAGCCTGTATTAATTCCTCTCCTCCCTCTGTTGCCCTCTCGGCCCTTAGCTTGTCACATCCACCAGCTCCCTGCACCTGCTTTAGCTGCTGCCTCCTTCTTGTCCCCTCCCAGGGGGATGGCAGCCCTTTCTCAAACTGGGCTGTGAGCACGGTCCCCTTGCCTCACTCGTTCGGAGCAGGGGCACAGGAGGGCAGGGTTAGATCATTTAATTTTTATAATGTCCTTGGGCTGATCAACATGTTTTCGAGCTTGTGCGGGGCGGGGTTATGAGCTGGGTGGGAAGGGACCAAGACTGCAAATAGCACTTGAAATTAATATAGGTCAGTTTCTGTGTGGTGTCCCCCAAGGGTCCTGGTGTGGGGAAGCCTGCGTCCTGGGGCTCAGCTCTGTGGAGGCAGCTGCTGTTGCCCTTGGGAAAGAGGCTTACTGAAGACTAGGAGGAGGCACGGGGCACAAGAAATGGGCCAGCTGCTCTTCTGGTGTTGGGGTGGGAGGACCCTGATGTTGAACCATGACTGGCAGGTGAGAATTTGTTCCTTTTACAAATGCAAGAGCCTTTATCTTGCAACCAGATCGTCTCTGTGTTCTCAGACAAAGTGCTTGGCTTTTTTTTCTGGTCCTCAGTGGTTCTTGTTTGAAAAACAGGAGGCCTTTGGCCCAGAGAAGGGTCAAAGGCATTTGTAAGAAAGGAATGGCCACTTGTATCTCTTCCAACCTCCTGATCTTAGGAATTCCATCTCACAACAGAGGAAATGGAGACCTGGATGCCATGAGGGGTCAATTTGAACCCAGGGGTGTGAGCAGAGCCTACAGCTATAGCTTGGTACTGTGCCTGAAAGAGAGGGGGACTCCAGGTGCCTTTCTAGCTCAGAACAGGAGGGACACACAGCACCCAGAGAAGAGCTGCAAACACCATGCTTATCCAACTGGAAGTACTAAGGACAACCATCGTGCCAGGCTCAGAGCCAGCAAGGACAGGAAGAAACAGAGCAGATGTAGTGCCGGTGTCTGCAGAACATGGGGTCCGATGGAACCAACCAGAGAAAAGACTATGGCAAACTGAAGAGAATGAAGGAAACAGACCTGCTGAGGAGGCAGGGAGATGCATTTCTGAAAGGGTGACATTTCTGTGACATCTGTGGAGGAAGAGACAGGTGACACCCAGAAAAGGTACGCAAAGAGAGTGTTTTTACTTCGTGTAGAAGACAGAGCTCATGCAAAGGCCCTGGGGCAGGAAAACACATGGGGGCTAGATTCAGAGGGCTGTGTGTGTGTGTGTGTGTGTGTGTGTGTGTGTGTGTGTGTGTGTGTGTGTGTTATAGGCCAGGAGCTAGGGATGGTCCGATCCAGGTCACCCAGGGTACCAAGCGCATGAACCATAAGGGATTTTAAGGAAGTGGTACGATGTGATCTGTGCTTCACCACATCTCCGTAGCTGTCAAGAGGCAGAAGAGCAGATGTGAACAGAAGATGACCTCAGAGACAGGAGTGTCTCAGCCAAAATAGAGAAAACACTGGCCTTTGTTTGCACAGCCCTTTAAATTGTCCAGTCCTGAGAGACCTCATCCATTTGACTGGAGTGAAGGACATCCTCTGGAGATAGAAAGGCATTGTGCAAGACTCAAGCCATGAGGGCTGGGCTCTGTCTGAAGTCCCTGATTCACTTATGCCCATCATGGTCCCCTTAGGAGAGGTAAAGACATGGCTCAAGTGGTCTCTCAGACACAAGCCACGGGACTGCAGGAGGTGGCTGTCTTTGGAGTTTTCTCCTTGTGCTTTTAAGGGATTTTTCAACTCTCCAAGTTTCCTGGATCCTGGGTTTTGTTTTTTTGTTTTTGTTTCTGTTTTAATGATACAATGTCTCATGTAGCCTAGAACCCACTATGTAGATAAGGATGACCTTGAACTTCTGATCTTCCTGCTTCCATCTCCCAAGAGCTAAGATTACAGGCACAAGCTATCATGTCATGGCTATTGGATGTGGGTTTCTTTGAATAGTTTGTGTGTGTGTGTGTGCGCATACATGTGAGTGTGTGCATACATGTGAGTGTGTGCATATATGTGAGTGAGTGTGTGTGCATACATGTGAGTGTGTGCATACATGTGAGTGTGTGCATATATGTGGATGAGTGTGTGTGCATACATGTAAGTGAGTATGTGTGTGCATACATGTGAGTGTTTATGCATACATGTGAGTGTGTGTATACATGTGAGTGTGTGCATACATGTGAGTGTGTGTGTGTGCATACATGTGATTGTGTGTGTGCAGGTGTGCACCGGGAAGCTGAGGTCAAATTCAGGTGTCCTTCCTCAGGAGCCATCCCTCTTTTTCCCCCTGAGACACAGTCTCTCATTAGGACCTGGATATCACTAATTAGTCTAGGCTGGCTGGGCAGAGAGCCCATCTCCTGCTCCCATCTCCCAAGCATTGGAATTAAAAGCACATATAACTTGCCTGGCTTTGTGTTCATATATGCATGTATGAGTGTAGAAGCCATTGATTCACTTAAGGCATCCTCCTTCATCTCTCCACCTTATTTTTTGAGACCAGATCTCTCAGTGAACCTGGAGCTGACTGATTTGGCGGGTAAACTGACCAGTGAGCTCTGGAGACCCTGGTGTCTCCATCCCCAGAGTTCCCAGGGAGAAGGGCGCATGCTGCCATATTTAGCTTTTTGCAAGGGCACTGGGGACTTAACCTCCAGTGTTCATGTTTCCACTGCAAGTCCTTTTCAGACTGAACCATGTCCAGTACTCCTCATGCTTGCAAACCAAAACACTTTACCAACTAAGCCGTGCCCCAAAGCTTGTATCCTGGCCTCTTAATTCAATTGGTGAAGACTGCATTAGCTGGTTTTTTTTTTGTGTGTGTGAGATGAATTAGAGAATTGTAACTACAAAGCAGGAAGGAGATTCTCTGGCACATAGTAGGCATGTTCTCATTCTAATTCCTGTTGCTGTTATAAAATACCCAGATAAAAAGCACTTGGAAGGGAAAGGATTTGCTTTAGCTCTCAATTCCAGGTTTCAGTCGACCATAAAAGGAAGTCAAGGCAGTGACTTCAGTCACTTCACATCCGAAGTCAAAACAGAGAAATGGGTGCACACGTGCTCACTTGCTTGTGCTCAGCTTGATTTCTCTACTCTTATACAGTCCGGGGTGCAAGCCTAGGGAATGGAACTACCCGAAGTGGACTGTGTCTCCCTACATCAATTAAAGACAGTCTTCCACAGACTTGCTCACAGGCCTACCCAGTGTGGACAGCCCCTCATTAATTCCAGTTGATTGTGGCTATGTCAAATTGACAATAAACTTAACCATCACAGGTGCTGGGTGACTTCAGTGTCTTGTCTTTAAGAAAGGGAGCTTTGGGGGAGAAATCAGTTAGCACATAGTACTTGCATGAATAAGGTCAAAGGGGACTCCCCATGCCAGCACCCTGCCCACTGTCTCACAGTTGGCAGATGTGACAGGTTTGAGAGCTGCATGCTGCATTCTGGCTTGGTCTGTGGGAGCAGATAGAAAGTGAACATCTCTCAGGATGAGAAAGTTCTGGCCCTAGTATTGTTACCATCTCAGTGCCCAGCAATGAGACTCTTAGGAACATGGCTAGTGATAGGGCCTGGTCCTGTCTCCTTCTAGTCTCATCACACCTCCTGCTTTAGCCAATCAGCATGTTTCTCCTGACCCCAAAACATGATGACAGGCAATAGACCTGTGCCATGCCCACCTGTGCCACAGGCAACCGGGCTGCACAATTCTCAACACAGCAGCACAGCCCAGACTGTAGCCTTGTGCCCTGGGATCAGGTAAGAAAGATGCTCTGAGATTCAGGGTGATATTCCTGTTATGGTATTCTGGGGAGTGACCAGAGCATATCGAGGACTCAGAGCCACTCGATGGTCTAGTTCTGACTCCTTAAGCTCAGCTGGCTTAGGTCTGGAGCTACATCATACCTCATGATCCAAGCATAGCCAGGACCCCGGCTACTGTGGTAAGGACAGACATCATTCAGAAGCATAGACTTGGGGGGATGTTCTGACCACAGAGACTAGGTTGGGAGGCACAGCTGCATGGAGGGGATGTCACCACAGGAAGACCCCAGAGCCTTGACTCAGAAGACAGACCGGAGCAGGCTTTCAAGAATTGAGGAAGCACTGGGCGAGAGGCGGGAGAGCTCAAGACATGAGCTTTTGTTTCTGGTGTTTCTCTGCCTTTCATCTCAGGTGCCTCGAGTTCTGCTCAAAAATAGAGTATAAATAAATGATCAAACGACACGTCAGTGCTCGTTCCCTGCCAGCCGGCGACCTTGAAAGGGTCTTCGGTAGGTCTTTGTTCTCTTCTGGATCTTGTCACACTTGTTCCACTCAGCAACACTGTCTGGGCCAACTCAACACACCGATAGGAGCCCTGCCTCTATCCTCAAGCAGTTTCCCAGTCCGTGGTTCAGTGCACACCCAGCACGGCAAAATTCCAAGCCTGGAGGCCACAGGAAGCCACTATGGGTCTGGGGCTCCTATCCTGAGAGATATGGGAGTCTGAGTTGGTGAGTACAGTTATTCTAAGTCCACCCATATTGTACAGACTCTGCGGTCTTATAGGCTCTGCATCCGCCCAGCAGTGTGGGATCATGCAGTAGAGTTGGGCCCTTCCAGTCACTGGAACATGGAGAGGAAGCTGGAGGTGTAATCTATGTGACATAGGCAGGGACATCTAGAGCCAGGAATTAGGGAGTTGTTAATGTGTTGCCAACATCCTGTGGCTATCCCAATTGTCCTCAAGGGACGTGGCATCACCTAGGAAACGGGTGGAGTTCTCACGAGTGTAAGTAGCTGAGCCCGTGTCAACATGGAGATGCAATCCCAGGGCAGTCACATGGGGCTGGCTCTGGAGGAATCCGGTCTGACTATGTTGCCCTGTAATGAACCAGGAGAAATGCCTGAGCTGTCCTTGAATGAGAGGTACCAAGCGGTATCTGAACCCCTTCTGTATTTTCCTAGCAACATTCCTCTGTTTCAACTTTCTGGTTCAGAGAATGGGCACATGCCACCCGTCAGAGTGCTGAGACCAACAGGCTGTGACAATAGATGCCTCTGACTCCCATCAGAGTCATGGACTGGATTGCACAGCAGTTTCCCAGAAGCCCCACCACCGTCTCTCCTGACAACGCTGCTGTGGATGCTGTGCTGGAGGGACAATGAGTCCAGCAGTCCCTGGCCAAGAGCCACATGCAGAACTGCAGGACAAGAAACATGGTCCTGGACTGAGGAGGCCATGCTTCTTGCTCTCATGGGTCACCCACCAGCCCAGCCTGCTAACACCGCTCTGTGGCTGGCTTATGCCAGCTATTGCGCATGCTCTGCCCGAACATGAGTATCCGTCAGGTAAGAATGGCGTCCTGTTGACAGCATGGGGCTCCCAACCGAAGGCCATCCTTCCTGGATGCCACAGTACTGTCCTTTAGAGGACAGACATTGAAGACAAAAGACCACCTGCTGTGTGAGGCCTATTCTGCATCCCTGTCATAGCACACCGTAGGCAGGGGACAGAGGGCTCCCACTGTGGAGAATGGCTCTCCAGACAGGGCACTGGATCACGGACAAGGGAAGCCCACAGGAGCTGGCTGGAGCAAGGGATTTTCAAGGAAGATACCAATGCTGGCATAGGATGAGAGTCTAGGGTATAGCATAGGGCAGAGATGCCAGCTACCTTATCGGGGCTGGGTGACAGTCTTGTTTCTGTTTCCTCTTCTTAGGGAGCAGATTCATCCCTTCTGCTCTAGACAAAAGGTCCAAGATAGTCTTGGAAGTTGAGTTTAGGTCAAGTGCCTCAGAGGTCTGGCCCCTCAAAGAACAGTACCCCGAAACTGGGCCCAACGATGAGAAGGACAACTTCTTGTGAGGTTGCTGTTTACATTTTTGAGGTGAGCAAGGTGGGTCTGGTGGTGTAGCTCAGTGGCAGCACACTTATCCACACTCCAGACCCCCGGTTCCATCCCTAACACCACAAGCCCAAAGCAAACAAGTTTTGTGTGTCTGTGCCCCAACCCTACCTAAATAAGAAAGGTCCTGGGGCGGGTGAGCCGTCATTCTTGCAAACACTGTCAGAGATCCCGTGACCTCCCCAGACTAGATCCCCTGCTACCAACAGGACCCCTTTCCCACTTTGGACAGTGCAGACAGCTGCAGGATTGAGGTCCCTTCATGAAAGACAGGAAAGGATTCGCTTTGCCCCTTGGAGAAAGTACCAGGTATTTTCTGAGCATCTACTTCATGCCCTGCCAACCTTGCTCCAGGGAGCCCTGAGATAACCTGTCCTTCACCCAGCAGCCATAAGCAAGGGAACATTGCTGGGATCTGAGCATAGGTCTTTCCTGAGGCTGGAGTACCCTCACCCGCATATGGCATGATCAGGGCTGCGCTCTTCCCATTCAGCCTGCCCTCACGACAGGGCCGGGCTCAGCTCCAGGGCTCGGCTCTCAGCATTTTCTGTGGTCATCATTCACCGAGTCTCCTGCCCATGAGTCTCCGATTTCACTGTGAGCTCATTGAGCAGTGGCAACGCTCCCAACCCCATTCAGGAATCTCATTCTGCTGCAGGACAGCAAGGAGCTGGGGGTGGGGCCAGGGGGCCTGAGTGGCTTTGGGCTAGCACCTTCCTCATGGTCACCCATGGGCAGGGCCTTGGGCCCAACAGGGTCCCTCTCCCCCCCAGTGCAACCTCTCTAAGCCATGGGTCTGTGTTTCTAAACCACAACAGGGATGTGACAGGAAACTTGGAACACGGGTGCAGCATAAGAGGGCAGAATGACCTGGGCACACAGAGGGCACTGTAAGCTGACATATGCTGGCAGCAAGGGCCCTTCTGTGAAGACCGACAAGCCTAAGTCATCTTTCTTGGAACCAAGAGAAGGCTCATGAATAGAACTGTGCCACTGGACCCCTGCTGAGAAACACACAGTGTGAACCTCCTCCGTTGGTAGTCACAGGCATTAAGGGATGAAAGTAGGCTCTGTTGAAACCCCCATTTTAGGGGCTGCTATTAATGGGGACAATGATGATGCTAGCAGTCCCCATCCCATTGCTCCTTGGAAGTTTTATCTCATCCCCTCCTAGTCAACCCTCCCCAGTGAAAACACCATTGTCTCCTCTACTAGACAGATGAACACTAGAGACCCAGGCGCCAAGGTGACCCTCCCAAGGCCACACAGCTAAGGAGTGCATGGATGCCATCTCCGGTCTCTGAGGGACCCTTCCGAGCTCTAGCTGGGATGTGGGCAGCATGGACCATGGGGTGCAGCCCATAGAGGTTCCGAGAGCTCAGCTTCTCTTCACTCTCCCTCACCACATGGGGCCACACGGAGCAGGCTCGGGGATCCAACAAGTCTCCACTGTAGAGTCAGCCAGGGTGAGCCCCACAGACACCTGCAGCTAGAGGCCAGTGTCCTTCACACCTTCAACCACAGGCAAAAATATGGTGTCAAGACACCTGGTGTGTTCCAATAGAAGTAATTACTTGGCAATTAAAATGAAGGGGAAAAATGCCATCCTTGTAACTAATACCTGTAACTAATACCCCTTTGTGAGTTAAGAAAAATGCCTGCAGTCCTTCCTGCCAGTGGGTAGTCTGAATTTATCCTTTAACTATATGAGTTCTGGGAATCAAACTCAGGTCATTAGACTTGGCAGCAAGCTCCTTTAGCCACCGAGCCATCTTGCTGGACCTCAACCCCCTTTCCTTCTAATTAAAACATTCACCTAATAGTTCATTGACAAGGGAATTACTTGGCAGTTGAAAAGCAGAGCTTATTCATGTCATCATACACAGGGGGGCATCCAGACTTGACATCTGTGTGTGGACTTTGACAGTCGGCTCAGTCTTTCCAAGCCAACCAGGATGTCCAAGGACTCGGCTCAGGAGCTGCATGTTCTCGGCTGGAGAGTTGGAAAACCTAGAACTTCACCTAATAGGTACCAGGGCCTCCTCTCTGTGAACTCTTGGGTGATCCCTGGCCTTCTCTGGGACCCATTGGACAAGAATGATTCAGAGGACTGGTCTATGTCTCCAGGATTCTGCCCACTCTGGCTTGGGGGCACTTGGTGAGTCTCAGGCCCAGATCTATGAATTGAGTGCAAGCCTCGTTGGCTCCATGCTTGACTTGGCTCCTG
This sequence comes from Mus pahari, assembly GCF_900095145.1. NCBI lineage: Eukaryota > Metazoa > Chordata > Mammalia > Rodentia > Muridae > Mus > Mus pahari. The sequence continues at coordinate 43,290,770 of NC_034606.1, read as the reverse complement.
GGTCCACACAGCTTCAGACCGAGGGCAGCCCAAGCCCACAATGGAGAAGCATCTGATCCCATTGTGCAGAGCAGGAAGCTGAGACTTCAAGGGTGAACCCATCTCCCATGCCCCTGTCAAGCAGGCTCTGAGCTGAGCCATTCCCTGACCCTGTTTCCTCCCCTGTAAGTCGCAGAGAGAGGAACTGCTTCCTCCCCACAGTGGTACCATGAGGGCCACCATTGTTATTCCTGTGTCATAGGAAGACAGACACTCACTTCTTATAAACCCAGTGGTCTGACTAAGCAGGTAAACATGATAGTGGTGCTGATGCAGTCCCTTTGCCCACTACAGAGGTCAACACTGTATGGAGAGGAAGCTCACAAGTAACAGGCAGTAGTTTAGTAGATATGGCAAGGCCAAGAGTGCCCAAGGCAAGTCCTAATCTCAGAGCACCATATGAGGAAGCTGCCTGGAAGAACAGAGACAGGAAGAGGAGGGCGATGTCTCAAGAAACTCTATATGCTATGGGGGACAGAGTATGGATCAACTGAGGGACACAGGTTTGGAGTGCTACTCCCTAGGAAGGGGCTGTGAGGCTAATGAGGCAGGAGGTGGTGCCTGCAACACAAAGCTGCTGGGGACAGGTGAATCACTGTGCCATTTCCAAACCCCAGCAACATCCACCTTGGAGCATCTTGTGGTCACCAAATCTGGAATCCTGCCCTCTGCATCCATCCCTCTCTTGGTGGCCTTGAATCTTATAAGGATCAAGATTCCCCAGTCAATGGACCTGTGAGTGTTGGGTATTTGTGTGTATGTGTGTGTGTGTGTGTGTGTTTGTGTTCATGACCCACCTAACAGCCAAGGGAACACACCAAAAGGAACAGAAACTAGCATTGTCTGGCTGAGTAGAATGAGGGCATCTTTGTCAGTACCAACACATAGTAGGTAGTCAGTGGTTTAATAGAATGAACAGAGGTGAAGCCAGAGACACTGCAGGTAAGGTTCAGGACCCCAAGAGAAGCTTCCTAGCCTATCTCTCTCCAGATCTTATTCACCAAGGGTGTTAAGCAGACCTACTATGTTCCAGGCACTACCTCCCCCTTCCTTAGTTTCTTAAAGGCACACAGTGATGCTATGAGGCATGGCAGAGTAAGAATCTGACCCACTGTCATGCACTCCATGAGAAAGTGTAGGGCTGGAATTTTGACTCACATTTAACTAACTCCAGAATCCTTTTCCTTAGTCATTCCATTTTACTGTTTCTCAAACGCCAACCTCGGTAATTTGCCTCTTAGTTTAAGCATCTGTTGTTCAATATTTGAGGTCTGTGTTATGGTATGTCATCAGACATTTCCAGTGTAGTATGAACATATATTTTAACAAGAGCATCTGGGCTGTGCATATGTTAATAGAATGTCCACATTAATATTAGTACTGTTAATGTTACCACTATAACATCTACTGCTTGTCATGACCATTAAATCCATTCACCTTGACATTTCAACAGAGATTCACCCCTTCTGCCTCCCCCTGCCCCATTGCCCTGACTAAGCTGGCAAGAGCTTTCCTCCTGCCTTTCCATGAAAGGCTATAGACCCAGCTGTCCCGGGAGATGGAAACTCTGTGACCTTGAACATCTCCCTTGAATGTCCCTGATGATCAAATAGTCAGGTAAGGGGGATGACACTTCACATAAAACAGCTGAGTGATTTTCTAAGTCTCTTAGAGTCCAAGGAGGTGGCTTCCTAGCAGATCCCCTACCCCACAGGAAAACTACCGAAGGAAAAGGGAATTCAGAGCTTTCCTATGCCCTGAACAAGCAGCATTAAAGGATGTGGGGAGACACATAGGCAGGGGGAGAATGACCTGTAGGCTTCAAGGTTCAAGTTGAGAACAATGAAGCAACAGGAGCCTGAATGGACCAATCGCTGGGCACGTCAGATGGCAAAGGCCAGCAGGTCATTCTCCCACTAAGACTATCTCATTTCTAGGCATCTGATCCCAGCTACTCAGGAGGCTGAGGTGGGAGGATCACAAGTTCAAGGCCAGCTTGGGCAACTTTATGAGACCTTGTCTTAGAATAAAAAGTAAAAAGATATGTACTTGCTTAACACATGTCAATTGGATTCTAGATTCAGTCCAGAAGAGCCCCCAAAAGAAGAGACACCTCCTGAACCATCCTGTGTGCTCACAGCCTTATTTACAATCACGAAGAATGGCTGCACCCATAACACAAGCAGCAGGGACTTAGTCGCATGTTCTTTGAACCAGTGTATCCTAGATTTGAGCCCGTTGAAATGTTCTCCACCCTGGACAGCTCCTTGGGTTTTAAGCCTCTTGTTTCTGCACATCCCATGGCCTCTCCTTGTCCAGGACCCTGTTATTGTCCATGACAATTCATCAGTGTGGTTAGAAGGCATTTTAAGGAAGGGGGAGAAAGGCCTGCTCCCGTAGCTTTTATTACACTCCATGGTCTCTTAGCATCACTCTCAGAATCTTGCGTGACCAACACATACATTGCATGTTAATATAGGTTTACAGATGCAAGCAAACCATAGCAATGTAGGGTTTTCGACAATTGCTGGTGCTTTCGAGATTCCGTTGCCTCTCACAAGAAGAGCCGCTCATGCTCCCGATATCCTCCATTCTGTTGGCTTGTAACCTTCCAATGCTCAACTAAAAATTACCCAGAAAGGTGGACAAGTCACCTTTAGAGGACTGGCATCCAGCTCAGACCTAATGTGTCCAACGAAAGAAGGAGGAATCCATCAGTATCCAAATGGCTGTAACACGGATCACTCCTGACTTTTTACCTAAGACTTAAGGCCCCACCCATCAGGAGCCAGGCCAAACCCCACATTTTCATTTCTTTTTAAAGTCATCGTCTCATGTAGCTCAGGCTATCCCTAAGTCCCTCTGTAACCAAGGATGGTCTTGAACTTCCTATCACCTTCCTCAGTCTCATGAGAGCAAGGGTTACTGGCAGGTACCACCATGCTAGGTGTATGCAGTGTTAGGGGTTGAACCCAAGACTTCATGCAGGTTAGACAAGTGCTTCATCAGCTGATCTACATTACCAGAACAAGACAAATTCTTACCTCTGAATCATTGACTTTCCACTAAGCCTTTAGCCAGACTAAAGTCCAGCGTGCAACTCCTTTGTCTCACGTGACACTGGAAAGCCAGGACCCAGGTAGTCCAGGCTAAAGGGAGGCAAGATCATCCAAGAACCACAATTCAGCAACCTATGGCTCCTAAACAACTCAGGCCTCATATCCACAGTTCCCAAACTCCATGGACACTGTCATCTGCACCCGTGCTTCCTACATGTCACCTTTCATATCGCCCTTCATATCCCTTCCTTCATGTCACCTTTCATATCCCTCCACTTCCCATATCGCCCCCAGGGTTCCCCCCAACACCCCAAGAATCTTCCTGAGACCCAAGCAGGGGCTCTTGTCTGTTTCCCTCTTCTCTGCTCGTCCTGATCTGTATTCCAAAAGTTTGCCCAACACTGTCAAGCATGAAAATGAAAAGCAGCTGACAGCAGAAAGGAGGGCGAGATGCTTATCCACACACAGCCTGGCCTTCCCGGTGGCTGCTGGAACACGCTTTATTTCACTGATCCGCCTTTGAGAACACTGAATACGCATCCTTCCCTGTTCCAGCATGCAGATTCAGAAGTGATTCTTCCACAAGTGAGCCCAACAGCTGATGGCACCCCAAACCTTGCTCTCACACAAGAACGCTCCAGGTACCAGCTAAGTGCACTGCCACCTCCCAGATTCTTGGGGGCTCTAGGCGGCCTTCCTCCAAGGCATACCCATAGCTTGTATGAAGAGAGGGTCCATCTGCAGATTGTATGTAAAGAGGGTTCATTCATAGGCTGTATGTAGAGAGGGAACATCTATTTGTACTCTGTGCTGGCAGACACAAACTCAGAACAGATAGAGTGACAGGAACTGTGTCACCTGCTAAGCACACACGACCCGAGATTGATGCCAGCGCTTGACCCTGTCAGTGACCTTGACAATTTGCCTCACGATGCTCCTTTAAAGCTTGACCACAGGTCACTGCAGCCAGAGAAGGTCAGAGACTCTGGTCCCATGCGTGTCTCTTCCAGCTCTCAAACCTAGCCAACCTGCCTGTGGGGCGGGCATCTTAAAGCAGCATAGATCAATTGGAAAAGTGGATTATCCCCAGTTAGTGACTAATAATAGATAATAATGCTATAACCGCCCTCAAAAGTGCGTAGGAGCTGAAGAAATTGTGGCAAGAGCCGAAAAATTGAATTAAGTTATGCAAAAAAAGAAAGAAAGAAAACCCAAAAGCATGTGGCCTTGTGAAGAAGCAAAGAGCAGTTAATTTAGCGTCAGAATTAAATTACTCCTCTGTTGTAGATGAATTTCGAGCGGCAAAATGAAAAGGGATGTATTTAAACAATCGGGAGTTTATAAATGCAATAAATCGTCAGGATCTCCCTCACATGTCTTAGTTCACGTTCTTAACCTGTAACATCTTCCCACAGTTCTCAGTGTAGCAGGGCAGTGTGTATTGCTCCTTAGCACTTGTCCCAGCTGTGTCTATCAACTGCTTCCGGTTTCTAAGTCTGTTCCCGGAGTACACACACAGACACAGACACACACACAGACACACACACACACACACACACACACACACACACACACACACACATCTGACTGTCAGCCCCAGTCCTCCCCCCACCCCCAACAGCCTCCTTGTCTTCCATTTGGTCTCAGCTCAGAGGGGCTTTCTCTGGCCACCTCTCCTTCCATCTACTTCTTCCCATGACTCAGGCCCCTTGTCTGTTGCTGTGATACAACACTAGAGATTATTTACAAGAAGAGAGCTTTTGTTTCTGTCAGAGTGGCTGGGAATTCTACCACCCCACAGGGCAGGCATCAGAAAGACCAAGAGTGGCAGAGGAAACAAAGGCCAAACTCTCAAGAGAGCCTTCCCACTCCTGGGAGAGAAACATTCGGCCCTCTAGTCCGCATCATGCACGTGGTTTCCAGTGCATGGACTTCTGGGAGCCTGTTCATACCCCAGCATCCTGCTCCCAGCCCTGGCCACACAATACCGTCGGAAACAACTTACTACAGACTTGATGCTGCCCTTACAGGCTTGGGGGGGGGGGGAGTGAGGTGACGGTGAGTGAGCTGTGCCACTCATTCACCACGGCCTGGAGCAGGAACCAGACCCCATGGGCCTAGCTCTTCTCATCCGTGAAATTGTCCCCCTCAGGGTTCCATTATGAGCATCTGATAAATGACTGAAGTAAAGGCAGATCCAACAAAGCCTAGACTAGGGCAGTTCTGTGTGCATTGTGCGTGTGTGTGTGTGTGTGTGTGTGTGTGTGTGTGT